>NW_026294584.1:145616977-145979903 GCF_007827085.1 Peromyscus californicus insignis
ACCCATTCTTTGTACTGAAAATTTTACTTGGTGGAAAAGAAAGGTCTAGTTGGGGATTGTCTCCCCAATTATTTGGTGATTCCCTTTACAGTTTTCATATGCATGCATATTTTAGGAAGCGTCTACAGTGTTGTGTTTCCATATGGCCCTTCAAACGGTTTTTAGAGTTATTTATCCCTTGCTTCTCTTCTCATCACTCTACCCATGTAATCCCCTGTCAATAGTCCATCCCTGTATCTCCATAACTTTATATTTTATTTTTTCTTCCTTGGGAGATCCTTCACTATCCCAGAGTCCCTGACCTAATACCTAACCTCTGTGGTATTATACAAGCTTGTAACATGCATATCAAAGACTTAAAAGCTAATCCACATACAAGAGAAAACATAATATTTGTCTTTTGGGGTCTGAGATATTTCAGTTATGATAATGTTTTGTCTTGTTCTATCCATTTTCTATGCTTTTGATAATTTTATTTTTAACAGCTGAATAATATTCCATTGTGTAAATACACCATATTTTCATTATCTATTCATCAGTTCATGGATATTTAGTTTGTTTCCAATTTTTGGCTACTATGAACAGAACAATAGTGAATATGGATGGCCAGGTATCTCTATGTAAATTGTAGAGTGCTTTGAGATGCTACAAGAGTCCAAGAGTGGTATTGAGGTAGATCTATTTCCAGCTTCCTGAAGAACTACAACACTGATATTCATAGTGGCTGTATAAATTTTCACTTCTACCAGCAGTGGTTGATTATTCACTTTACCTCACCAGGATAAGCTATCATTGGCTTATTGATTTTGGCCTTTCTCACCATGTTTTGATTGCATATCCCTGATTACTAAGAATGTCAAGTATTTATTTAGGTGTTTCTCAACCTTCTGAGTTTTGTCTTTTGAGAACTCCCTGGTTAGTTTTATATCCCGAGTTATTTGTTTTCTTTATGTTCAGTTTTGTTTTTTGTATTTTATTTGTTTGCCTTTTAGTTTTTTACACTAAGCCTCTATTAGATGTTTAAGTAGTAAAGATCTTTTCTCATTCTGCAGCCTACCACTTTGCCTGAATTGTGGTGTCCTTTGTAATACAGAAGCTTTTCGGTTTCCTGAAGTCCTATTTACTATTTTTCTTAGTTCTTGTGCTATCAGGATGCCATTCAGAAAGCTTTCACCTTTGCTAAAGAGTTCAAGACTATACTCCATGTGGGGGACCAGCCCCCACCATTATTTACCCCCAGGACTCTTGAGGAATGAGGAATAAGAGACTTAGTTAGAAATAGAGTTGGGGAGAAACAGAGAGAAAACACAGCATAGACTTGGTGGGCCTAGATCCTTATCCACCGGTGCTGACTGACTCTGCCCTAGGGTATTTATAGGAATGCTAAGGGGTAGAGCGAAAGACCTCCCACAAGCACAGCCAAACACAGATCATCTCAGACACCTGTATTCAAGCCCATGGTCCAATCATCCTCTCCATGCAGACCTGCTGGGTAAAGCCACTAGGAAACCTGAAAATGGGCTCCCACAACTCCACTTTCTCTTCTATTATATTTATGGTATACTGCTTTATATTGAGGTCCCTGATTCATTTCAAGTTGAGTTTTGTGCAAGTTGATAAATATGGATCTATTTTCATTCTTCTACATGTGATCATCTAGTTTGACCAAGATTCTTTAGTTGAAAATGATATCTTTCTTCCAGCATGTATATTTTAAAAGTCTATGTCAAAAATCACATTTCCTTAGATATATAGACTTACTCCTGGATCTCCAATTCTATTCCATTGATCAACATGCTAATTCAATGCTGTTTTTATTACTATAGCCCTATTGTATGAGTTGAAATCTGGAATGGTGATACTTTGAGCAGTTCTTTTATTGTTTAGAATTGTTTTGCCTATCCTGTGTTTTTATTCTTCCGTATGAAGTTGAAATTCTTTCAATTTTTATAAAGAATTGTGTTGAAATATTAATGGAGATTTCACTGTATCTACAAATGGTTTTTGATAGGGTGCCAGTATTACTATAATCCTACCAATCCATAAACATGGGATCTTCTTGTGGTCTTCTTGTTGTTTCTATTTTCAAGGTTTTAATTCAGTTTGGTTTTATTTGTTGTGTTACTGTAATTTTAATGTAGGACTTCTGACTTGCTTAGCATATTCTTTCAGATTGTGCTGTATAGTCCCTGGTCACTGTTTAATTCATATCTTATTGAATAAAATGTTTATAGCATGTGTGTCATAAGGTAGAAATATTCTTAAATCATATAAAATACAATAAAATAAAATAAGTACATATACTTAAAGAAAAAAAGGTACTTGAATTTGAAAAATACAAAGACAAAACAAAAAAACTAACCAACTAATTTTAGATGCACAAATTACAGTGTAGAGAGAAAACAATGTGAAAAATCAAAGTATTAAGTCTTCCTCAAAAATTACCAATCTTAGCCGGGCGGTGGTGGCGCACGCCTTTAATCCCAGCACTTGGGAGGCAGAGGTAGGCGGATCTCTGTGAGTTCGAGGCCAGCCTGGTCTACAGAGCGAGATCCAGGAAAGGCGCAAAGCTACACAGAGAAACCCTGTCTCGAAAAACCAAAAAAAAAAAAAAAAAAATTACCAATCTTATGGTATTGCTCCTAGTGAGAATGATTCAGAAGAAATTTCAGGCAAAGAAGTAAAAAGAATAATTATAACTATGTTAAATAACTTAAAGAAGTTCTAAAAGCATTCCAAAAAATCAATAATAAAGAGCTTAATTAATCCAAGATATGAAAATTGGATTTAAAAAAGAAAGGGAATTACTGATGGAGAGCCGAAGTGATATGAAGTTGGGTAGGAAAAACTCAACAAGTTCTGTAGCTAAAAGTTTTCCTGTGTCCCACCTGGCCTGCAGTCAGGACAAATCTCTGTCACCCACAGTCCCACGGCCCACTTATAAAATAATCACTCAGAAGCTTATATTAATTATAACTACTCAGCCATTAGCTCAGGTTTATTACTGACTATCTCTTACACTTAAATTAACCCATAATTCTTATCTATGTTTAGCCACATGACTTGGTATCTTTTCTCAGTTCTGCCTTGACATCTTGCTTCCTCTGTGTCTGGCTTACGACTCCTCACTCAGCCCTTCCTCTTCCCAGAATTCTCCTTGTCTGCTTATCCTGCCTATACTTCCTGCCTGGCTATTGGCCAGTCAGCATTTTATTTATCAACCAATCAGAGCAACACATGTTCACAGTATACACAAAGACATCCCACAGCACTTCCCCTTTTCTGTCTAATCAAAAAGGAAGATTTTAACTTTAACAGTAAAATTATATATAACAAAACATTTATCAAGCAAGAATTACAGTTATAATATCTAGTCTATTTGTATTTGGCAAAATTAAAGAAAATATTCTACCTATCCTATATTTGTGAGTCTAAAGTTTCATATTTAACTTATCTTTTATCATAAACAAGGAAAATAATAATTATAACTATAAACAAGGAAAATTATAATTATAACTATCTAGTCTTCAACTACATCAAAGACCCCAGAAGGATATAATATTACCTAAGTAAACAGCAAGTGTATTGCAAGTAACTTCCAAAAATCTAGAATGACAGAGACAGCTGACCACCTGAAGAGTTACCCAAAGTTCCTCTGCAACGTGGGGGCATCCATCTTCAGCCCATAGGCTTAGTCTCTCAGTCACTTTTTCCTGTGTCCTATAGAATGTCTGGCAGTCTCTTCGATGAAACAGGAACCTAAGGGACCATTTCACCTTGTTTTGGCAAATTCAGTGGTCACCTTCCTCTGAATCCTGCACGTCCAGTTTATATAACATCCTGTCAAGAAGCCCAGTCAAGAGCAATTTCTTGCACAAGTGGCCATTTTGTGCCAAAAAGAAGATAAACTCCATATAGAGTGTCTTCAATGCCCATCTTTCTCTTTGAAGTAAATCAGTGCTGCCAGGAGCAGATGTGTATCACTATCCAGAAAGTCTAAGTTTTTAAAACATTTTAAATGTTGTATTCTATAGGTCTTTGAAGTGTTTGAAGATTACCTACCTAATTGAAATATAACTATGTATACATAGAAAACTTAAATAACATGACTATAAGTTTGATTATCATAGGTAACTAATTATTAATCTGTATTTCTTAATTGTACATTACAATTTTAAATGAGCTGTACAAACATAATACCATAAACATTAGGAGAAATATACATACAGTACAACAAATTTAAATTTTCCATAAACTAAAATTTATAGCAATGTAAAACATTTTACACAAGTTGTTGCTCTTTAAAAGTAGATTCAACAATCTACCCTTTCATCCTATCAAATTTATATCATATCCCCCTTTTTCCTTTTAGAAAGAGATTACATTTATAATGAACCACCTTTAAATAAAAATAAACATTTATAAACAATATTTTGGGAATTTGGGGATAAATTCTCATACTATTTTCGACTGGTTGTGGGCAGGGGTAATCTTATGGGGATCCTGAGAACATTAAGAATTATGGTCAAGTCCTGACTGGAGTAGTCTGTGATGCTGCATTGTCTGAGCCAGTTGCCTTGAAGCTGATTTTGGATGTTGGATCATGTGGGAACCTTGCAGGGGGTCTTCCTTGATCAAACCATATCAGCTTAGAAGCAATTCATAGGTTCTCATCTTCTGTAGAAACAAAAGCAGAGCCTCTTTTCCAAAGCAACATATCCTTAAACACAAATTTTAAGTCAAGATATCTTTAAAATGTACATATTGGTTTAACTGAACAAGCTTTACAATCAAATAACTTTCTGTAGTTAAAAATCCCAAAGACAATATAATCCAGACTCTGTGTGTGATTTCCATCTTCATGTGGCTTATTTTTTATATTACTTTTACTGTCTTTTTAAAGAATTTATTTTTTAAACTATTTCTTTATATAACTGCATATATTCCTTTTTCTCTCTCTTTTAAGCCTATATACATTTCTACACACACACAGTAAACCATTTAGAATCTGAGTTACTGTGAATCTATTGCTTTAAGCTGCTGTGGTTAGTACTGAAGTGGCAGCCTTGGCTGCTGACTCTGCCCATCTCAGCTTTTCAACATGGGGGAGATAATTCACTGCCAACTCTGGGAGCCATGCTGTCTGCTGACTCTGGGAGGCAGTGGGTCCATGCCTCCATCCAACAGCTTGTAGCCCAAAAATCTCTTCTATTTTTTTTTTTTACTAGTAAAAGCTAAATGCACCACAGTGTCCTGCACAGTTCGGAGACACCTCTGTGTAACTTGGCAGGCATCCACCACGCTGTAGCCCAAGCCTGCACACCATGAACCTGCCATAGTGTAACTCATGGCTTGCCTGAGACACAACTAGGAAGCTGGTTTTAGTTCTGTTTTAGAATCTCTTATTAAATCTTACTAAATCTCTAAGGTTTTAGGTGGAAACTCTTACCACTGTGTCTTGGCACCTTTTGTAGTTGTAATGTTTCTTGGATCCCGCCAAGCCCCCACAGTCAGGACAAATCTCTCTTACCTAGAGTCCTGTGGTCCACTTATAAAATAATCACTCAGAAGCTTATATTAATTATAACTTCTCAGCTATTAGCTCAGGCTTATTATTGAATAACTCTTACACCTAAATTAACCCATAATTCTTATGTCTGTTCAACCACACTGCTTGGTACCTTTTCTCAGTTCTACCTTGACATCTTGCTTCCTCTGTGTCTGGTATGCAACTCCTGACTCAGCCCTTCCTCTTCCCAGAATTCTCCTCGTCTGTTCACCCCATCTATACTTCCTACCTGGCTACTGGCCAATCAGCATTTTATTTATCAACCAATCAGAGCAACACATGTTCACAGCATACACAAAGACATCCCACAGCAAAGTTCAATTAGAGCCTGAGTAAAATGCCTCACCAACTAAATGGATTGTGTGGAAAACAATATCAAGACTGAAAGAAAAAGAATTGAATCACTTGATAAGGGCAAAGATATATTTTTTTTATTTTAATTTATTTTGCAATACAATTCAGTTCTACATATCAGCCACGGATTCCCTTGTTCTCCCCCCTCCCGTCCCCCTCACCTTCCCCCCAACCCCCCCCCCATTCCCATCTCCTCCAGGGCAAAGCCTTCCCCACAGACTGAGGTCAACCTGGTAGACTCAGTCCAGGTAGGTCTAGTCCCCTCCTCCCAGGCCGAGCCAAACAATCCTGCATAGGCCCCAGGTTTCAAACAGCCAACTCATGCAATGAGCACAAGATCTGGTCCCACTGCCCGGATGCCTCCCAAACAGATAAAATACCTTGGGGTAACACTAACCAAGCAAGTGAAGGACCTATATGACAAGAACTTTAAGTCCCTGAAAAAAGAAATTGAAGAAGATGTCAGAAAATGGAAAGATCTCCCATGCTCATGGACAGGCAGGACTAACATAGTAAAAATGGCAATCTTACCAAAAGCAATCTACAGATTCAATGCAATCCCCATCAAAATACCAACACAATTCTTCACAGACCTGGAAAGAATAATACTCAACTTCATATGGAAAAACAAAAAACCCAGGATAGCCAAAGGAATCCTGTACAATAACACAACTTCTGGAGGCATCACGATCCCTGACTTCAAGCTCTACTATAGAGCTACAGTAATAAAAACAGCTTGGTACTGGCATAAAAACCGACATGTGGACCAATGGAATCGAATTGAAGACCCTGACATTAATCCGCACACCTATGAACATATAATTTTTGACAAAGAAGCCAAAAGTGTACAATGGAAAAAAGAAAGCATCTTCAACAAATGGTGCTGGCAAAACTGGATATCAACATGTAGAAGGCTGCAAATAGATCCATATCTATCACCGTGCACAAAACTTAAGTCCAAGTGGATCAAGGACCTCAACATAAATCCAGCTACTCTGAACCTGCTAGAAGAGAAAGTAGGAAGTAGTCTTGAATGCATTGGCATAGGAGACTACTTCCTAAATAGAACACCAGTAGCACAGACTCTGAGAGAAACAATCAATCAATGGGACCTCTTGAAACTGAGAAGCTTTTGTAGAGCAAAGGATACGGTCAACAAGGCAAAGCGACAGCCTACAGAATGGGAAAAGATATATTTTTTAAAATATACACAGAACATGGGAGAGTTTGAGGGTGCCATGAAAACACAAAATCTTTGAGTTATAGTCCTGGATGGAGCATATGCTACTAAACTGTAGAAAAAAAATTCAAATCTAGCAAAGATGATCAATAATGTACAGAGCACCAAGAAACACAGCAACAAAGGAAATTTATGCTTGCTAGTTTTATGTTAACTTGACACAAGCTGAAGTTATCTAGGAGGAGGGAACCTCCATTGAGAAAATGCCTCTATAGGAAATGTAGGCAAGCCTGTGGAGCATTTTCTTAATTAGTGATTGGTGGGGAAGGCCCAGCCCATTGTGAATGGTGCTATCCCTGGGATGATAATCATTGATAACAAAGGCTGAGTAAGCCATGGCAATCAAGACAGTAAACAACACTCTTTCACGGCCTCTGCATCAGTTCCTGCCTCCTGGTTGCTGTCTTGCTTGAGTTTATGTCATGACTTCCTCTGGTGATGAACAGTGATGTGGAAGTATAATCCAAATAAATGCTTTCCTCTTTAAGTTGACAGGAATCAATATACCTGTTTCAATAACTCTGCATCTTAATTGTATCAATTTTTCAATAAAAATACACAGACTAGTAGATTAAATTAGTAGACAAGGTCAACCTTTCAAATGCCTCCAAGACATACTTCAATATCAAAAATAGTCATCTCCTCAGGACAAAGAGATGGAAAAGAGTATTTTAAAAAAATGGAAACTGAAAAAAAAATGGAAACTGTTATACTTTTATTAGCAAATATACCTAGCCAAAGTTTAAGAGTTGTATCAGAAAATCTCAAAATAATCTAGCATCTTCTGTTTTGTTTTTGGTACACACTAATTGTTCAGACTAGTGGACTTCATCTTAAGAATTCTGAAAATTGCCGGGTGGTAGTGGCGCATGCCTTTAATCCCAGCACTTGGGAGGCAGAGCCAGGCAGATCTCTGTGAGTTTGAGGCCAGCCTGGGCTACCAAGTGAGTTCCAGGAGAGGTGCAAAGCTACACAGAGAAACCCTGTCTCGAAAAACCAAAAAAAAATAAAAGAATTCTGAAAATAATTTTAGAAAATAAAAATATTTATCTTAAAGCCCAGATCAATATTTGTTCCTGAAGAAACACGAAGTCTTCATTTACATACAAGGCATAAACACTATAAGCTATAAACCTAGAATGTTCAAGTCATGTCACTGTGTAAATAAAAATTAATAAAAGAGTTATGAGTAAAAAGTTGAACTGGGATAATTGTCATAAAATAATTATATGTAAATGGTAAGACTCTATATAAGGATAAGAATGAACTTAAAGCGAATATGTCAGGGAGTTAAAAACTAAATAGCAAATAAAACTATTTTGTTTTTGGTAAACACAGTAATTATGTGGGTCTTCATTTCCTTAGGGGTCACTGGCCACCATGAGGGCAAAGGGAGCAGAGGCAGTGAGCAGGGTTCAGATAGCCATGAGTATGATAGGAAGAACATCCAGAAGTCAGCTTCAGAGAGACAGGTTGTTTTATTGTTCTGGGGCAAAGTATATAAGGATTCTTAGGATTAATGGCAGGAAAGGCTGATTGGTCTTAACACAGCACCTAATTATCATATAGGCAGGAGGAGAGAGCAAGACTTGTGTGTCCAGTCATACAGCATTTGCAAGGAGCTCTCTGCAGGGTCATCCTCCAAATAAGGTTAGGCATCTGAGATTACGGAGGGACACTTTCCTATTAAGGTTAGACAGAGAAGAAGCCCCTCTGAGAAAGGGAGTCCTCAAGTTTGCTCCAAGCTCAGAAAGTTATCCAGACATGGTGGACTATGACCTTAATAGGCAGGTTCTCCAATATGTGTCAGATATCACAGAGAGAATTAGAATATACTATAAGTACCAAAATCACATTCTTTTGAATATTTTTTGCCACCAACTGTGACAGGAAATGTCTCCTTTTTTATCCTAGTTTTTATTAATTAAATTTATTTACTTATTTTATATTCCATCTGCAGTTTCCCTTCCCTTCTCTCTTTCCATTTCCTCCCCCCACATCTGCTCTGCATCCTCTGTACTCCTCCTCTGTTTCTGATAAAGAAGGGGCAGACTACCCATGGGTATCAACAAAGCATAGCATATCAAGGTACACCAAGAATAAGCATCTCCCCTTGTATTAAGGTTGGAGAAAGCAACCCAGTATGAGGAATAGGTTCCCAAAAAGCAGCCAAAGTGTTAGGAACAGTCCCTGTTCCCACTATTTGGAGTCCTACAAGTACACCAACCTACACAACTGTCACATATATGTAGAAAACCTAGCTAAGTCCCATGCAAACTCCCTGCTGTTGGTTCAGACTCTGTGAGTTCCTATGTGCTGTGGAATGTTGTTCTGTATGCTGTGAATGTGTGTTACTCTGACTGACTGATAAATAAAATGCTGATTGGCCAGTAGCCAGGCAGGAAGTATAGATAGGATAAGAAGACAAGAAAAATTCTGGGAAGAAGAAGGCTGAGTCAGGAGTCAACAGCCAGAAACAAAGGAAGCAAGATGTCAAGGCAGAACTAAGAAAAGGTACAAAGCCATGTAGCTGAACATAAATAAGAATTATGGGTTAATTTAAGTGTAAGAGCTAGTTAGTATTAAGCCTGAGCTAATGGCCAAGCAGTATGAATTAATATAAGCCTCTGTGTGATTACTTGGGTCTGAGCAGCTGTCGACCAGGAAGGACACAGGAAAACTTCTGTCTAGAAAAGGCATCCAACGTAGGGCAAAAGTTTCCACCTAAAACCTGAGAAAGCTTTAAAAAAAATTTAAAACAGGGCTAACAACAGCTTCCTAGTTGCGTCTCTTAGGCCAGCCACAGCCTGCGAGCTTGAGCTACAGTATGGCAGGTTTGTGGTGCGTGGGCTTGACCTGCAGCATGGTGGATTCCCGCCACAGTAAACAGAGGCATCTCCAAGTCACACAGTGTAGTGTGTGGTGGATTTAGCCTTTGCTAGTACAGACAAAAAAAAAAAAAGAAAGAGAGAAAAGGTTTTGGTCTACACACTGCTGGATGGAAACATTGACCCAGTGCTTCACAGGGTCAGTAATGAGCATGGTTCCTCCAGAGCTGGTGGTACAGTTCTACCACATTGGAAAGCTGAAGTGGGTGGAGTCAAGAGCCAAGGCTGCTGCTTCTGTCCTAACTACTCTGCAGTTTAAAGTAATAGATTCACAATAAAACAGATTTAGATGAAATAAACCTCTAAATGGTTTACAATGTGTATAAAAATATACACAGGCTTGGAAGAGAGAGGAAAAGGAATATAGACAGTTATATAAAGAAATAGAAAGTTTTAAATCATAAAGTCTTTAAAGAGAAAGTAAAAGTAATATAAAAAGCCACATAAAGATGTAAATCACACAAAGAGTCTGGATTATATTGTCTTTGGGATTTTTAACTGTAGAGAGACATTTGATTGTAAAAACTGCTGAGTTAAATCAATATGTGTATTTTAAAAATACCTTGATTTCAAAATTTATGTCTAAGGATATGTTGCTTTGGAAAAGAGGTTCTGCTTTTGTTTCCACAGAAGATGAGAACCTATAGATTGCTTCCAGGCTAATATGGTTTGATCAAAGAAAACCCCTTGAGAGGTCTCCAGATGATCCAACATCCAGAACAGCTTCAAGCAACTGGCTCAGAGAATACAGTATCACAGACTACTCTAGTCAGGATTTGACCATAATTCTTAACTTTCTCAGGATCCCCATAAGAATATAACTCTCTCAATCAGCAGGAAGTAGTCTAGAACACTACACCCACATACCCCCCCAAATGGATTAGGGATGTTTGTGTTTGTTAGAGATTGATTACAAATTGTTATTAGTCATAGTCAATATATTTCTAAAAGAAAAAGGGGAATATGATATATGTATGATAGGATGAAAAGGTAGATTATTGAATCTACTTTTAAAGAGTAACTTGTTTTAAATTGCTATAGATTTTAGTTTATTACAAATTTAAAGTTAATTTTATTATAATGTATCTGTATTTCTACTTTTGTTTAAGGTATTATGTTTATGCAACTCATTTAAAATTGTAATGTATAATTAAGAAATACAGATTAATAATCAGTCATCTATGATAACCACACTTATAGTCATGTTAGTTAAGTTTTCTAGGTATACAAAGATATATTTCAACTAGATAGGTAGTCTTCAAATACTTCAAAGACTTACAGAATGTGGCTTTTAAAATGTTTTAAAAACTTAGACTTTTCTGGACAATGAGACACGTCTGCTCCTGGCAGCACCAATCTACTTCAAAGAGGAAGATGGGCATCGAAGACGCTCCACATGGAGTTTATCTTCTTCTTGGCAAAAATAGTCATTTGGGCAAGAAACTGTTCTTGCCTGGACCGCTTGACAAAAATGTTGTATCGACTGAAGATGCAGGACCCATAGGAAGGTGACCATTGAACTTTGCAAGCTGAGATATTCCTTCAGGTTCCTGCTTCACAGAGGAGAAACCTTAGACTCACAAAAATAGGACAGATAAGATATCTTCTTTAATTTTTACCAAATACAAATAAACTAGATATTATAACTATTATTCTTGCTTGATAACTGTTTTATTATATGTAATTTTACCTTATTAAAGTTAAAACCTGTCTTTTTGATTAGACAGAAAAGGAGAAGTAATACGGAATGTTATTCTGTATGCTGTGAATGTGTGTTGCTCTGATTGGTTGATAAATAAAATGCTGATTGGCCAGTAGCCAGTTAGGAAGTATAGGTGAGATGAGCAGACAAGGAGAACTCTGGGAAGAAGAAGGCTGAGCAGGAGTCACCAGTCAGACACAGAGGAAGCAAGATGTCAAGGCAGAACTGAGAAAAGGTACCAAGCCACATGGCTAAACATAGATAAGAATTATGGGTTAATTTAAATGTAAGAGCTAGTCAGTAATAAGCCTGAACTAATGGCCAACCAGTTTTAATTAATATAAGCCTCTGTGTGATTACTTGGGTCTGAGAAGCTGTGGACTGGGTGAGACACAGGAAATCTTCTAACTACACCTATGAGCCCAGGCTAGAAGATGCTCTGGGTTTTCTTGTTATGTCCTTGACCCTCTGGCTTGTAAATCCTTCCTCCCTCTCTTCAGCTTCCCTGAGCTCAGCCTAATGTCTGGTTATGGGTTTTGCATCTGTTTCCATAAGTCACTGGTTGAAGCCTCTCTGATGACAATTTGGGTAGGCAACAATCTCTGAGTATCTGTAGGTATCATTATGTTGACTATTTTTTTTCTCCAGTCACATTTTGTTCTAACCTAGGTCTCTGAGCCATCTAGACTCTGGGTTCTGGTACTCCAGGCAGTATCAGTGGTAGGCTCAATTTTGTGGTATGGGTCTCAGACTGGACAAGGCATTGGTTGGCCACTCCCACATTTTCTGCACCACCATTACCACAGCATATCCCATATGTAGGACAAACCATAAGTTGAAGGTTATGTGACTAGGTTGATGTCAGAATCCCTCTACTAGAAGTCCTTCTGGGTCATAGGAAATGGCCAATTCAGGCTGCTTATCCACTATTGCTAGGAGTCTTAACTGAAGTCATCCTCCTTAGATTCCTGGGAGTTTCTCTTGCAGCAGGTTTCTACCTGACCCCAAAATGCCCCCCTTTCCAGTCATCTCTTTCATTTCTTTACTACCTCCATCCTTCCCCCAACCTGATCCTTCATGTTTCCATCTCCACTCATCCCAAGTCCACCCACAAAATTGGAAAATGTATCAGAAGATGGAAAGATCTCCCAGGTTCATGGATTGATAGGATTTACATAGTAAAAATGGCCACCTTGCCGAAGGCAATCTAAAGATTTAATGTAATCCCCATTAAAATCCCAACACAGTTCTTTACAGACCTTAGAAGAACAATGCTCAACTTCATTTGGAAAAACAAAAAAATCTAGGATAGCTAAAACTGTTCTGTACAATGAAAGAACTTCTGGAGGTATCACCATCCCTAATTTCAAGCTCTACTACAGAGCTATAGTAATAAAAAAACATTTTATTGGCATAAAAACAGACAAGAGGATCAATGTAATCAAATTGAAGACACAGACATAAATCCCCACAACAATGGACACCTTATTTTTTGACAAAGAAGTCAAAATTTAAAAATGAAAAGTAGAAAACATCTTCAAAAAATGGTACTGTTATAACTAAATGCTGGGATGTAGAAGAAGGCAAATATATCCATATCTATCGCCCAGCACAAAACTCAAGTTGAAGTGTATCCCAGTTCTCAAGATAAATCCAGTTACATTGAACCTGATAGAAGAGAAAGTGGGAAATAGTTTTAAACACATTGGTACAGGAGACAACTTCCTGAACAGAACACCGTTAACACAGACATGAACAGAGACAATTAGTAGATGGTACTTCATGAAACTGAAAAGCTTCTGCAAGGTAAAGGACACCGTCATTAGGACAAAACGGCAGCCTTCAGGATAGGAAAAGACCTTCACCAATCCCACATTCGGCAGAGGGCTGATTTCCTAAATATATAAAGAACTCAAGAAATTAGACATAAAAAAACAAGTAATCCAATTAAAAAACGGTACATGTTGATATCCAGTTATGCCAGCACCATTTGTTGAAGATGCTTTCTTTTTTCCATTGTGCACTTTTGGCTTCTTTGTCAAAAATTACATGTTCATAGGTGTGCGGATTAATGTCAGGGTCTTCAATTCGATTCCATTGGTCCACATGTCAGTTTTTATGCCAGTACCAAGCTGTTTTTATTACTGTAGCTCTATAGTAGAGCTTGAAGTCAGGGATCGTGATGCCTCCAGAGGTTGTGTTATTGTACAGGATTCTTTTGGCTATCCTGGATTTTTTGTTTTTCCATATGAAGTTGAGTATTATTCTTTCCAGGTCTGTGAAGAATTGAGTTGGTATTTTGATGGGGATTGCATTGAATCTGTAGATTGCTTTTGGTAAGATTGCCACTGGATATCAACATGTAGAAGGCTGCAAATAGATCCATATCTATCACCGTGCACAAAACTTAAGTCCAAGTGGATCAAGGACCTTAACATAAATCCAGCTACTCTGAACCTGCTAGAAGAGAAAGTAGGAAGTAGTCTTGAACGCATTGGCATAGGAGACAACTTCCTAAATATAACACCAGTAGCACAGACACTGAGAGAAACAATCAATCAATGGGACCTCTTGATACTGAGAAGCTTTTGTAGAGCAAAGGATACGGTCAACAAGGCAAAGTGACAGCCTACAGAATGGGAAAAGATCTTCACCAACCCCACATCTGACAGAGGACTGATATCCAGAATATATAAGGAACTCAAGAAATTAGACATCAAAATGCCCAACAGTCCAATTAAGAAATGGGCTATAGAACTAAACAGAGAATTCTCAACAGAGGAAACTCAAATGGCTGAAAGACATTTAAGGAATTGCTCAATATCCCTAATCATCAAGGAAATGCAAATCAAAACAACTCTGAGATACCACCTTATGCCTGTCAGAATGGCTAAGATCAAAAACACTGAAGACACCTTATGCTGGAGAGGATGGGGAGCTAGGGGAACTCTCCTCCACTGCTGGTGGGAATGCAAGCTTGTACAACCACTTTGGAAATCAATATGGCGCTTTCTTAGAAAATTGGGAATCAATCTCCCCCAAGATCCAGCTATACCACTCTTGGGCATATACCCAAGGAATGCTCAACCATACCACAAGAGCACTTTTTCAGCTATGTTCATATCAGCATTGTTTGTAATAGCCAGAACATGGAAACAACCTAGATGCCCTTCAACTGAAGAATGGATAAACAAAATGTGGTACATATACACAATGGAATACTACTCAGCAGAGAAAAACAATGACATCATGAGGTTTGCAGACAAATGGATGGATCTAGAAAAATTCATCCTGAATGAGGTAACCCAGACTCAGAAAGACAAACATGGTATGTACTCACTCATAGGAGGATACTAGATATGGAACAAGGATGACTGGACTGCTACTCAAATCACCAGGGAGGCTACCTGGAAAACAGGACCCCAAGAAAGACACAGGGATCGCCCAATGACAGAGATATGGAATGAGATCTACATGAACAGCCTGGACATGAGTGGGGGTATTGAAGGGCGAGGGTCGAGGGAAAGAGAGCTTGGGGGAGCGGGAGATCCCAGCTAGATCAACAACAGAGAGGGAGAACAAGGAATAGGAGACCATGGTAAATGAAGACCACATGAGAATAGGAAGAAGCAAAGTGCTAGAGAGGCCCACAGAAATCCACAAAGATACCCCCACAACAGACTGCTGGCAATGGTCGAGATACAGCCCGAACTGACCTACTCTGGTGATGGGATGGCCAAACACCCTAATTGTCATGTTAGAAACCTCATCCAACTACTGAGGGATCTGGATGCAGAGATCCATGGCTAGGCCCCAGGTGGATCTCTGGGAGTCCAATTAGTGAGTAAGAGGAGGGTTTATATGAGTGAGAATTGTTGAGACCAAGCTTGAATAAAGCACAGGGACAAATAGCCAAACGAATGGAAACACATGAACTATGAATCAATGGCTGAGGGGTCACCAACTGGATCAGGCCCTCTAAATGGATGAGACAGTTGATTGGCTTGATCTGTTTGGGAGGCATCCAGGCAGTAGGACCGGGTCCTGTGCTCATTGCATGAGTTGGCTGTTTGAAACCTGCAGCCTATGCAGGATCGCTTGGCTCGGCCTGGGAGGAGGGGACTGGACCTACCTGGACTGAGTCTACCAGGTTGATCTCAGTCCGCGGGGAAGGCTTTGCCCTGGAGAAGATGGGAATGGGGTTGGCCTGGGGGGAAGGTGAGGGGGGCAGGAGGGGAGAGAACAAGGGAATCCGTGGCTGATATGTAGAACTGAATTGTATTGCAAAATAAAAATAAAAAAAAAATTGGAGAATGAAACAAAGGTAAAAAAAAAAAACTGTACATATCTAAATAGAATTCTCAACAGAAGAATCTCAAAGGACCAAGAAACTCTTAAAGAAATGTTCATCATCCTTAGCCATCAGAGAAATTCAAATCAAAACAGCTCTGACATTCTTTCACCTGTTAGCATGGCTATGATCAAAAGCACAAATTACAGCTTTGCTGGAGAGGATGTGGAGCAAGGAACACTCCTCCATTGCTGGTGGAAGTTCAAATTTGTACAGCCACTTTGAAAATAAATATGGCAATTTCTCAGAAAAATGAGAATAAATCGACCTCTAGACCCAGCTATAAGACTCTTGGGCATATATCCAAAGAATGCACAATCATACCACAAAGATACTTGCTCAACTATGTTCATAACAGCTTTATTCATAATAACCAGAACCTGGAAGCAACCTAGATGCCCCTCAGCTGAAGAACAGTTAAAGAAAATGTGGTAAATTTACATTATGGAGTATAACTCAGCTTTTAGAAACAATGACATCATGAAATTTGCAGACAAATGGATAGAACTAGAAGAAAATCATCCTGAGTAAGGTAAACCAGACCCAGAAAAACAAATATGGTCTGTACTCACTTACAAGTGGCTTTTACATGCAAAGTAAAGAATAATCATGTTACAATCCATAGATCCAGAGATGCTAAGTAACAAGGAGGGCTCAAGCCGGTGGGGCGGGGGGTGGGGGATGCTTGGAAATCTCTGAGAAGGGGAATAGATGGCATATCTTCTTATGTGTTGCCTGATTTTGTGTGGGAATTCTCTCTCCTGAAGGTTGTTACTCTCACCTTCCACTGAAACCCTCAGGTCTTGCCATGTCTTGTAACAGTCATATGAAAAGTAACTTTACATATGTGAGAACTCAGATGGAAGGAGGTGGGGGAGCACTGTTGGGGATGCAGATTAGAAATAAAGCATTTGTGTAGGATGCTCAAGGCCCTAGGTTTGATCCCTAGGTCTAGGAAAAATAAAAGATATGAAGGTATATATATTACTGACTTCATAAATACTCCACAGTCTCTTGTGCCTAAATATAGGAGATGCCTAATTTTTTTTATTTTATAACTTCTATTTCTCATTAAAATATCTTTAAAAGGTACAATGAATAGATATTAACTTCAATTTTTAGACGAATGAGCAAATTTGCAAAGATAACAAAGTGAATCACAAAGGTAAAACAGCAATTTGAAGATATTTCTTTATCAAAATATTTCTGAACAAAGAATTTTTTAGTCATAATATTATTCAGAATCATATCTACTGAATATGGAACTGAGTGGAACATAGGGCATCTGACTATATTTCATTATCTGTGTATGACATTTTAAATATTTGAAACTATTTTATAAATTCATTTAATTTTATTGTTTTATGTTTCTACCATACAAAATATATTAAGAGCATCTAAACAGAATAGGAGTTGATTTTGATTATGCATTGATCACTAATAAGACATTGTGAGTGCTGCTCTTTTGAAATTCTACTGTTTAACTATGGGATGATACATGTATATAATTGCATAGAGAATTAGAAAACAGCAATATCAATATGGTGTTTTGTGTAACTATCATGAAACTTGATTTGTTATGGCTATGCATTAAAATATACACTCAAGTAACACTATACACACTGATCAGGTTCAGCTTATGTCTTTAGAAATAAATACATAAATACATAGACAAATAGATGTATATTACAACAGTTAGTGAAAAAGAGGCCATGAATTTGAATGAGAGCAAGAAGGGGAATATGAAAGAGGAGGGAAGGAATAAAGGAAATAGTCATTATATAGTTATATTACAATCTCAAAAAAAACAATTTACAAGACAAAAATACATTAGAATATATTCTTTCAATAACATAGAAAATAATACAATAATATTTTAAAATGGAAACCCCATTATTAATAATAATGATGAAAGCATTTTAATAGTTGTTGATGCTGAAACTAGTAATAGAGGTACAATAATTCTAATAAAATAGCCTCATGAGTCTAAAGAACTGGTAGGAAAAAAACTTCTCAATATAGCTCAGTATTGAATAAAACATCTTTATTGCTACTTAAGTATAAGTCTATATATTATTCATTTATTCTCAGAAATTTTATCCAAATATTCATATTACCAAATTATATTTATGTGATTATAACCATATACTTTTTACTGCTTAATATTTATACACATAGTATACTCTAATAATTTTTAAATCTCTAAAATTAATGATTGACATAAAAATTATATGATGTTACTATGGCTATATTTCAGTTGTTTATATTCATGTCCTTTTCAAATAAGTGTATTACAAAATCAGTTGTATATAATGTGCTAAATTTCCAATATTTCTCCATGGTGTTTATTGCATACACAACATTTAGAAAATTCGTAAAGTCAAACATAGGAGAATATCATTAAGAAAGTAAAAATGGATAATATAGAAATTTGAGTTAGTTAATCTTCTTCTAGAATGTGCAACATGATCTCCAACGTTTTAAGGACCTGAGGTTTCCATATAGTTCGGTCTGCATATCAGCCACCAAAGCACAGAGAGAAAGGCCTGTCTCATTTTTATATCTCCCAGAATCAGGACACATGAATGGACTGAAGGAAAAGCCAGGGCAATCACCTGACAAAATAAAGTGAAAAGATTTTTCTCCAGTAACTCATACTTCCAAATTTGCATGAAAATAGACAAGAAAAAAATGGTGTATAACAGAAGAAAGGTAATCACAGTTTGCAAAGCTTTCATGTGGGCCACGGTGCTAGCATCTCTACATCCTTGGACATGCTGTTGCATCTTCTTCTGATGTGTATGCAGGGAGAAGATGAGCAGAAGGAAAGATGACAGGGACAAACCAAACGGAACAGACAGGAAAATAATATGAATGCTTAACACTTGCCTATAAATTTCTGCAGGGTTATGAGAACTGAAGCTATAAGATATGTTTCTTTGAGATTCATTTATCCACACATCAATGTGCAAGTTGACCAGTAAAATATGTAAAAACAAGAGGACCAGGGACACCAGCAGTGTCACTGAAACTGCCTTTTTAACTCTCCACTTTAAATAGAGAAAAAAAGAGTTAGAAAAATTGGCTATCTTGAGAAAATAAAAGATACCAAGGCATGTAGCAAGCCAAATGCTGAAATGATTGACTATTGTCCATAGATTATTAATGATTTTTATCATCCTTCCAGTCATCAAATCTGGGTTCGGTAAAGAAACTAATAAAGCTATGTACAAAAACCAGAGCAGACAAATTCTGGAGGTTGCCAAAGCAGTGAGGATTTGATTAACTAATGAGATCTTTTTTCTCTTGACCCAGTTCATGCTGTTCACCAATGCCAAGAATCCATTTCCTAAATTTCCAATTATTAATTCCATGGTTAAGATGATCATAAGTGTGATTTGAAAGAAATCACATGTACTCTGCTGAAAATATTCCATTTTTTATATGTCTAGTTTTGTGAGCACATTCATTTGAAACACTAAATCTGTTTAAATGCATTTTTGAAGATTTGTGAGAATGTCTGAGTTGATTCTCATGGTGTACTTACTCTTAACTCTCCCACACACACTGACAAAGGAGCTAACAAGGAGTTTGCCAATGATGGAGTCTAAAGCTCTTTCCAGGAAAATGGTTTTTCTCACGCAGATCAGGCAAGTCAGACCAGAACTGCTTTGCTCACACACAGCTCCTGTAGTATCTGTAGTATTTTCTAGTCAAATGATAAAGAAAATATTGAAATCTCAAATGGCAGTGTGTAAATAAAAAATTAAAAACATTTGTTTTCTACATTTGCCTTAGTCTACATATTTTGTTCTAATTAAGTTATTATCAAGAAGCTTTAAGAAATTTCAAATAGATAAATTTGCACAAATACCCATAAATGTGTATTTATTGAGATCCAAATTACTTATTTCTTTTTCAATAATTTACTCATTTTGTCAATATTTATTGTGCATTTAGTTTATACTTAGTTTTGTAACAATTGATCAGGCCATGATTATACAATATTTTCCTTTAATAGTTGATGAAAAATTGAAGTCAAATCTCCAGTAAACTCAGGACTACTATATCCATTCATGTAAAGTAGAAAACACTTATTCTGCTGTGAACAGTCACTGAGGAGGGTTAGCTCATTCATACAGCAAGATACCTTTGTCCAGCAGGGTTGAGGCATCCACAGCATCAAAAACATTAAAATTATAGCCCCTACCCTCAATTCCCTCAAATACCTGCTTTGTTAACATCACTAATTGTCACCAAGGCACATGAAGGATGTCATACATCTTGGTAGAGATGGAGAATGAGCATCATGGTATAGTTAGTCACAAATCAGTAACTAAAGAGTAATAAAGGGCCCATTTAAATTCAGGAACAATTGCTAAATGTAGCAGAGAACTAAAAATCATAATGCTAAGAGATGGCAGATAAAAACAAGTAGTATCTGAGTAGGGCTGGTAGCAACACTGAGCAAATAAAATGAATGTGATTCAATTGAAAACGTTCACAATTATTCATCATTTAGTGGTGAGACCTATGGATAAGGCATGGGAGGCTAATATGAGACGTTTAAGAGAAAACACTTTAAGAATAAAAAACACACATACCTTCAGTGTACAGCCACAAAATCCCTGTGGCCTAGTCCCTTCCAGGTAGCAAACTGAGCTCACATATGAAGAGAAACAAATAGAAGTAAGGCAGGGGTGGAGCTGTGTGGAATGGGTGCTGAGAGTGGGACTTCATAAGCTTTCAAAAAAAAAAAAAGAACCAGGACTTGGGTCTCCAGAAAGAATTACATTGACCTGCAAGGAGATTTTCAGAGCCCTGAAATCAAGTTTCATTCCAGATTGGAAAATCTTTTGGTTCTATCTGTACAAAAAACAGCTCCTGGTGAGAGTCTTCCCAGACAAGGCCAGCACAGCATGTACCATGATTCTAATGTTTCATTTACATTGGGGGAAAAATCAGTGTCCTGAGGAGAATGCCCTCATCCATTGCAAAGTGAGTGTTGCATGTCAGTGTTATCTAGAACTTTGTATATTTTATTTTAATTCTTCATTTATGAACAGGTCTATTCACTGACTACACCAAATTGAAGTAGGCAAAATAGATAAATCAACTACTATTCGGGAACAATCAATCGTACTGTGAACTCCAAATTAGCATTAGCATTAATTAAATACAATCAATGTTAGATCAGGAGACTGAGCTACCAACTAGTTGACAGAAAGTAATCCTAGAGTGTCAGAGGACATCTGGTAGAGAAATGCACCAGACGTAGTAGGGAGTTTCGAGTGGTGCTGCTTTTTTTTTTTTTTTTTTTTTTTTTTAATTTTTGTGAGCAGAAGGATTGGGCTTTGGGGAGATGCCAGCAAGGAGAGAAGGTCAGCTAGTTGCTACTCAACCTCTCTGAGCTAGCAGGTTTGTACTTCAGCCCTTGACTCCCGAGTCTTATTGATAAATAGAACGATAGAGATTTAGTTAAGCTACCTTTAGTAACAGCAGCAAAGTCACTGCCTGCAGGAACAGATTTCCCAACAGGATGCTGCCTGGGTGGCCAGCCTGCTGCCAGAGGAGCAGACTGGTAACTGCAGAGTCTCAGTTGCTGGCTGATTAATGCACAGCTGCTATGCTGAAGTTAAAACAATAAGCTACTCTTTTTTTCTATTTCTATGTGCCTAAATAATTATGCCTATGGTAATAATTCTGATATATATTTCTATATAATTTAAACTTTCTTATTAAAATCTAGATTAAATGATGGATGATCAATTTTCTGATTTTGAGGAAATTAAGAAAACATATTACCAGAACTTCATTCTTTTATCTTTAATGTTAGTATTGTTAATTTAAAATAAACTTTTGACAATAGAATTTAAAAAGTTCATGTGACATAAATAGAAAATCAGAGAAATAGATCTGAATACTAACCTTTATTCAACTTTTTAGTGTTTCAGTGTTGTGTGTATGTATATATAATTTCAGGGTTGACCATTAATATTGGATAAAAAAATTAGGAAAATCTTCCCTGGAACAGAATAATTCTCTCTCTCTCAACAGTCATTAGATGCCTATCGTTCTTTACCTAGGGACTGACCAGTTGAGAGTGCCTTTTGTCATTCTTCAAGCCTTGTTCAGGTAGCCATATTGTTAAGATTTCATGGGTCCAATTTCTGTATCATATATAGGAAACACAATCTCACAAGACTTTCTCATCCTTTGGTGCTTAAAATCTTTGTGTCCTTTCTTCCTTGTAGTTTTTGAACCTTAGGTTCAGAACCTTTCATAGATGTATCCTTTGTATCTGCATCCCACACAATCAGGGATTGCTTCATTAGTCATTTATTTCAACAATATAAAATTAAATTAAAATATAAAAACTTTAACAAGCCTACAAAGGAAAAGTTTGAAAAGATTTGAGACCTATAGCATCAGTGATGTCTTTAGGGTTGCAGTGATCTGATCTATAGGTGCAAATATCCCTCCTAATCCCACTAAACATCATCTTCCTAAAGATGGATAAAATGGTGACTCCCAACTTCACATGCATAGCTACCATGTGAATTAACTCTTTCTCTACTTCATACTTGGTAGGTGGAGTTTTCCTGTCTTGCAACTGCTCTCAAATAATCACTCAGAGGGTTGTATTAATTACAAAAGATCAGACAATAGCTCAGGCTTGTTACTAACTAGCCCTTATAACTTAACCATTTCTATTGATCTATGTTTTGTTCCAAGGCTCGTGGCTTTTACCTCTATCCCATTCTGTGTGTCTGACTCATTCTCTATCTGGCTGGCGACTCCTCTGACTCTGCCCTTCTTCATCCCACCATTATCAGTTTGACTTTCCTGCCTAACTTTATTCTGCTTAGCTATTGACCAGTCAGCTTTTTTATTAAACCAACTATAGCAACATACATTTACACAGTGTACAGAAGGATTATCCCATTGCAATACTTTCTCTACTTCTCATACTTAATGCTTGCTTCAGAGATTGTCATGCTTTTTCAGGTCAGGGTGACCCTGTTTAGTAACAAGGCAATCTGCATGTTCATGACAAAACACACAAGAAAAGGAGAGATCAAATCCCTACAGATTTAGTTTCAGATCATTTCCTCCCCAGCCAGGGACACGGTTGTGTCTGAGAAACAAAACAACAAGATCATGCAGACCATGGTGCTAGATCTTGTCATCATTTACTACAAAATTAAACCTGTAATGTTTATGTATGGAATGCATTAATACCAGAAATCAGGTCATTATGCAATAGAAAAATATGAAGTTTCCTAAGATGAATTCAGTAATAATTGAGCTTTTACAAAATTCATGGTTTATTCTTCCAAGTTGCTCTTTTCATATTTTTAAACAGGAATTGTTTCCTATAGCAAGGGAAAGAAACAAATGGACCAAGTAGCCAGAAGCATCACTAGAACACATTTTTCTCTTCTCTTTAGTTAAGAAAAATAAGGCTAAATAAATGGACTATCATGAGCAAAGAGAATATTTTATGCCTGTGCATAAGCCTGACATAAAATGCTTCATCATGACCCAAGCAATAAGAATGGGGCTTCGTCCACATCTAAGTCTTCACCTGAATGAATTTCAGTCAAGTGTCAATGTAACCTGCCCAGATCAAACCAACTCTAGAGAAGGATAAAGCAAAAAGTGTGTTTATGACATTTATTCTCTCTATATGGTGATTGATTTATAAAGACATTCTCCACAAGTATATCATGCAGTTTAATATACATGTTCTCAATCCACCCATTCGTCTTCACATTGCTGTTTTTCAGGGAATCTCAGCACTACATATGTTTGTATGTACATACATGTGTGTGTAGTATTATAAATATTATAGACTAAGGAGTCTGACTATAAAATTATATAAATAAAACACACACATATAACATTGTATCTATAAACTGTAGGACCCATATAAGATGAACAATAAAATATTTGTATTTGATTCTGTCTTATTTTACTTAACACACAATCATCATTGGAATCCACTTTCCTGCAAGTGACATACTTTTGTACTTATTTCTGATTATAATTCACATATATTCATTATTCTTTCATCTGTTGACAGGCATCTAACTTTATTCTATAACCTGGCTATAGCGCTCACCATTGTAGTAAGCAGTGACATATTATTGTTTTTGTTGTACAATCAATTCAATTTTAATATAATCACTACAGTTCACTGCAATGTATTCTATAAATCAATGCTACCATACCTTGAGTGGTCATGTGATTCAGTAGCAAATTTAAGACTGGAAAAAAAAAATAGTGAAGCATAGTCACCAAAACCATTATTTGTTAATGTCATTACCTCCATGTCTACTTACTTCATGAGAAGACCTTATCTTTTGAATTCTGTGAAAAATGTCAAGTGGAGAGTATCACAGTATGCTAAAGTTTGGGGTCAATGGAGTATTTTCTATAAAACACTGTTATTCTCAATATAAACAACAGTCTTTTTTTTTTTTTTTTGCAGGTGTTAGAAGGTAAGCTGAATTGATTCGGCAGTAGGCAAATGAAGATAAATACTTGTCACTATTGTGAATTTTGCTTGGTTTAGTATTTACATAACTCCAGGCTCCCAAGTTTATACATGTAAGCTAGTAAACTTTAAAACTTAATTTATACAGCATATAAAAATGTCTGCAAGAGTAAATGAACTTGAGACCACTGTAAATGAGCTGAATGGCTCAATGTCATGAAGAATTAATCTTGCCAGAAATATTGGAGACAAGTGGAAAAGTTTGGAGGAACTTCTATGGAAAGTTTTCCTTTCAAAACCTTCTCTTTTTTGTTTGTTTGCTTGTTTGTTTTGTTTTTATTGTATGTTTTGGCTTTTATTTTATTTTTTCTTCTGGAAAATCCCCGATAAGATAATCATTTATACAATTAGTTACAGAAAACTAGTCTTGCACATTTTTCCTGTTCACAAGCTATAGAAATAGACACAAACTACAGACACCAACAAAACGATCCATATGTTTCACTTGGTTTTTAAAAAAATTCTAAGCAACTATAAGATACAAATTAATTTAGTTAAACTTCCTACAACAACCTTGGAAAACTTACTAGGACTTAAATTCTTTCCTTCTGTGCCCCAGCCTTCCAGACTTCAATATTGATAAAAATTTATCTCCTGGCTTGACTATGTGTTCAATTATTCACCATTTACCAAATATATCCAGGAATTTTACATGTAACCCTGAAATCCATTTTGATTTTCATTGGAATTATATTGGGAATGAGAATTCCAACACTAGATTTACTTTCAGAAATGAACATTGTCTATGGAAGAACAGAGTATGTTTTACACTCATCATTATAATTTAATGACTTTATCAATAACATATGATGTTTGATGTTTTATCTAGGTCCCTTCAAATTTTTGTTGCTATTGTGAAAATATTCAGTTTTATATGAAATATCCTAAATATCCTTTGCTAGTGCATAACAGTACTGTTAACTTATGGATTCTATTTGATAAATTCATATACCACTTATTTTTGAATTGCAGTATGCAATCACAAGCCAATTCACTACAAGACACATGTATCATTCTTGTCATTTTCTTTGAATTTTAATATTTTTGTCTTTTCCCATTGTATTGTCAAATTCTTCTAATACAAAGATTTCATCAATTTTGTCATCACTATACATATTTATGCCTTCCAACACTAAGTATGTCCTGTGTGCATCTAGCACACACACCTTTTATTGAGTTGTTATTATCCCTGCACTGAATTAGTTCAGTGTCTAATCAGGAAATGGCCCACACAAAAATTTCAACAAGAAACAATGTAGAGAATTAATGGCCTGCAAAGTGGATTCTGAACAGAAGATTTAACTACCTTTTTGTGGCTCATTTTGGTAAGCTGTGTTGTATTCAAGAGATTGTTGTTCTAAGTCAGAAAGGTGGGTGCACGCACATGCATGCATGTGTGTGTGTGTGTGTGTGTGTGTGTGTGTGTGTGTGTGTGTGTGTAGGTTCCTTATTTACTCTTTAAAAGTTTTTTGGAATATCATATATGAGTAGTGTATTTGCAACATTGTAACTCCTCCCTCTTCCCCCAACTCCTCCCATGGATGTTCCTGCCTTACAAATTCATGACTTCATCTTAATTGTTATTGTTACATATATGCACATGTATATATTTATTTATTATATACATTACATATAATATAGTATATATATATATATGTATATGTATATGTATATTCTAGTAAGGTACCTGGATGTGGTAGGGTATCTTACAATTTTATAAAGTAGTAAAGACAGAAATTAGAATAGAAAGATTAAATGGAGAGGGGAATGGAAAGATAGTTTAAAGTTCAATATTGAGTGAGATGTCTATCTGAAGGCCTTTTGAAAAGCCCTTGACAAACTACTACTGCAGATGCTTCTAATACATAATATCTATATGAAATTTAAGTGAAGTTACCATATAATGACCCAACTACACAATGTATGCATCACATGAAATAAAACCCCTAGTGAGTTACATCTTTTTTGAGTTGTTTGCCGAAGAGTTGCTGTATAACCCCCTAAACACTACAGGCTGCTGCTAATGCTATTCATTACCCTGCAGAATTTCACAGAAGGACCCTATTACAAATTACACCACACACTTATGGCATATAGTATGGAGAGATATCGCTGCTATTCAGCTGGAAACTTCAAGTCTATAGACTAATGATCATTTCTAGAAGTTAAGTAATCATGAGTCTTGTCCAATTCTAAACTTTGTGAGATATACTAACAACCTGCCTGCATGATACGCCCACTTGTATAAGAGTGACATGACTTAAGTTATGGAGTAACCAACTACTATTTTTAAGGCCAACTCCAGGAAATGGAATCCATACCTGCTTTGTAAATGAGACCAAGAACCTGTGACCAGATAGATCACAAGCACAAGAAAAAATTATTTTTCTGATAAATGAACATAACGATAAAATGACTACTAATAATATATTGCTTTACCCAAAGATCAGTGCATCATTAAACCCTCATCCAAGAAGATTCTTGCAGTTGATGGCAATTAACCCAGAAACCCACAAGAAGAGAGGGAAAGACTTTAGAGTTTGTATCCTTAACGGGATACCTGTATCACCCTCCTCTCTTCAAGATTCAGGGATCTATGTAGAAGAGGATGTGGACAGACTATAAGAGCCAGAGGTGGTAAATGACTCGAAGGAATCAGTATTTTCCAGACACGGCAGGACTGGTACACATATAAATTCACAGAGACTGTGACAGTATGCACAAGGCTGACACAAGTTCAAACCAGAAAAAAAAATCTCAGTATGTAGAGGGGAAAATGGACTTAAAGTCCTATCCCTAACCAAAAGGCTATCTACAATTTATAGCTTTTCAGAGAGAAAAATCAGTTTTCTTCAATGGAGTGATATTGCATATATCGACCACATTCTAGGGAAAGCCATACACTCAGGAACAGCTAGTCAACACATAATGAATTCCACAATTTGTTTGTTTAATTGATTAGTTGGTTTTGTTTGGGGATTTTGCGGACTTTGTTTTTGTTTTTAATAAAGAGAGAGAAAGAATATTAAGTTGGGTGGATGGTGAAGGGAGATCTGGGAGAAGTTTGGATAAAGAAAGAAATATAACCAAAATACATTGTCTAAAAAATGCAAACACATATAATTTATAGATATATATTTAGCTATAACCTTTAAACATCTTTACAATATTTTTCAAGTCAGTTAATTTGACTTTTTCCCTTTGGTTATAACTTACACTTTTTAGGTACTTACTTTTATTTTGTATCTGATAGCTTAAAGTCCCACACATGAAAAGTTCAAACAAGATACTTTATTTAATACAGTACTGTGGATTAGATGATATACCATTGTTTATGTGACACTATTAACATATGTCAGTACTTTCATTCAACAGACAAGAAATATGAAATCCTCTTATAAATAACAATGCCTTTCATCTCAGTACTCAGGAGGTAGAGCCAGGCAGATCTCTAAGTTTGAGGCCAGTCTGGTCCACAGAGTGAGTTCCAAGACAGCCGGAGCTACATAGAGAAGCTCTGTCTCAAAACAAGCAAACAAACAAACAAAAAACCAAAAAGAAAAAAAAAGCTATCAGTGGTTGGGAGCACTGACTGTTCTTCCAAAAGACCTGGGTTCAATTCCCAGCACCCACATGGCGGTTCACAGCTGTCTGTGATTCCAGTTCCAGTGGATATAACATCCTCACACAGACATAAACGCAGGCAAAACACTAACGTGCATGAAATAAGTATAAATAAATAAATATAATTAAACAATACACATTTGATAATTATAACAGATTTTATGAGAAAAAATAGAAATTGTTTCACTGTGAAGATAATTTTTAAGTATTTATGTCATGGGTGAATTTAGTATGTCACCTGCCATGGAAGCACTAAGAAATATTCCATCTGGTTCCATGGTCTAAAAGTTAGCCCTCTGGACTCTGAAATTACTCCTACTTCTGCAATACCAGTCATTAGTACAATTATACTTCATTTCATTATGAATCAACACTAAAAGATAAAATTGTAATAATTAAAAGGAAGAAGATATAATGATTATAAATGATTACATGCAGAGTATTTGAACAAGAAAGAGTGAGCTTAACATAGAAAATTCATGTGATGCATCAATAAAGCATCTGGCTGTCAGTTCAGAAAACAAATGCAATTCCTATGTCTCTATACATGTATTAATAGGTCCTAAACTTTTGCCGCGTTGGAAGACCTCAGTTTCTCCATATGAAAACTGACATTTCACTGCTGAGCACTGTAACATGTGTAAATACTTGGGTCCCTATCACCTACATGACATCATCTGTCTGGTAAGTGCCTATTAAACACATCAGCTTTCTATTTTGTAATGTCTAATTTCCATTAAAATGGTGACTTATTTCCAAATGTAAATTGTATATTCCCAATAATGGTATACATGATCTGTGGTTTTTTCATTGTGAAACTAGCACCCATAGAGTAATTGAGTAAAATGCCACCATGATTCTGAGAAAAATCTAAAATATATATGATTTGTAAGTCTATATAGAAAATTTTATGAGAAATTAAGCAATTTTTCTTATTTTGAAAGTATTTTATGTGTATAAAATTCATCAGTTTTATTTTTACTGTTTCATAGGTTTGCACATTTACTTGTAATTTTATTATTATTTATCATTATTTTTATGTGTATGTATCATGCATATGTATGTGGGTATGCTTGTCTGCACATGTTTGTGTGTTTAGAAGTATACACTGGATGTCTATTTCTATGAATTAAACCTTATATTCTTGATACAGAGTCTCTCATTTAAAACTGGAGTTTGCTGTTTCAGCTAGACTGGTTAGCCAATGGTCCTAATGATCTGCCTATGTTTGATCCCTAAGTGCTGGACTGAGCCTAGCTTTTAGTTGGGTGCTAGGGAACTGACCTCAGGTCTTCATGCTTAAACAGTAAAAAGAAATTACATACTCAACTATTTCCTTAAAAAATAGCTGTCTTTTTATATTATAAATTAAGCATTTTAAAATATCAAATAATTTATCACCATTGAAATGATATCACCTAAAATAGTCTTACATGTAGATGTTTCTTATTCCATTCTTCTCAAAGTTGTTTTTTGTTTGTATAGCAATTATTTCTTACAGAATGTAAGTATATTTGCAATGTGTACATTGAAAACGAAGAATAATTTCTTATGAAGTAATCTTCACTGAAATTATGCAAAATTATCCCCCCTGTTGTGTCAGGGACTGAAGGGTCCACATCCTTGGATCTTGCACCTTAACAGTGACAGTGTCAAAAGAGAGGTCTGCCTGAGCTTACTGTTTCCCATAATCAGGACAAATGAGTGGAGCGATGGAAAAGCAATTATACCAACAGGGCAAAAATATTCAAAAACATTTTTTTCTTCAAACTCATAACCCCAAAGTTGTGCAAAAAGAGAGAAAGTAAAAATGACATACAGCAGGAGGAAGGCAACCACAGTTTTCAAGGCTTGGATGTGAGCTGTGGTGCTGACATCTCGGGAGCTTTTGATAATGTGCTTTATCTTCTTCAGATGTTTCCACAGAGAGAAGATGAGCAGAACAAACATTGTCATGGACATAGTGAAGGGTATTAATGTTAACATAGTATTTGTTAATACAAGATGCCTGGAAGTGTTTGCAAAATTCTTTAGTTTGTAGCTGTAAGATACGTTTGCTTCGAACTCATCCATCCACCTATCTATGATGATGTTTGTCACTAAAATGTCTATAAACAAGAGGAACAAAGACACCAGAAATGCCACTAAAACCACCTTTGTAAATCTCCACCGTAAGTAGAGAAAAATAGAGTTAGAAAAATTGGCTATCTTGAGAAAATATAGGATGCTGAGGATGGTGGCCAGCCAGATGCTAAAATGGTTAGAAATTAACCAGATATGATTAGTCAGTCTTACTGTTTGCATAGCCGCATCTAAGTCTGGGTATATTGAGAATATTGATACCATTATGTACAGTGACCACAGCACAGTGATCCTGGAGATGGCTAGAGCAGTAAGGATCCCATCCACTGCAGAGATCTTTCCTCTCTTGACCCAGTCCACGATGTTCCCCAGTGCTATGAATCCATTCCCCAAATTCCCAGTTATGAACTCCACATTGAGTATTGTTGCAGACATCACTTGTACAGCAGCAACCATTGTCTGGAAGAGAATGTCCTGGTTCCTAAAGTCACTGAAGAATGGGTATTAATGCAATCATTTTAAATGCTAGGTCTCTACAATTTTTAAAAATATACAGCATATTCTCTCATTTTAGTTTTAACATTCAATAATAAACAAACAAACAGGCTCAGTTGGCTACATGAAAGAATTGCATTTTCTGAATCAGGTTGGTTTCCATCCAGATGCTTTGTTCCATAGCAGCCCACTGTCTTTTTTAACTGATGATAAAGGACATGCTGAAGTTTCATATGCTAGCATGAAAATTCATATACATTTATTTGCATTATCTACATGGATTTGCCTTTCATATTTGAATCTGATAACTTGAGTTCTGGAAAAGGACCATTAAAAAAAACTCTAAGTCATGCAGGAGGAAACTGGAATCCAAACCAGAATAACTTATTTCTTAAGTAATGATGATATTTCAACACTTCAAATTAGGACTCCAGAGAGACATATGCTCATGTTATACAAACCATGAGTTATCTAATTAATTTGATATAGATGATTAGTCCTTGAATATTTAGTAATGAGAATAAGTACTTCATGAATTATTCTGGCAAATACACACATACACACCTCACATTTATTTCTATCTAAATAATTTTCACTTCAATAGGACAGACTTTATATTTAATCAACATTTATTATTCATGTATCTCATTCTTAATATCAAGATAGCCATGATGTTTAAAAATAGTCCCAAATGAAAAAAAGGGTGCTAAATATGGTGATTCAATAAACTTAGGAAAATTTTTCTTTTGCATATGAAAACTAGAACAAATTTATCTGACACCTCTAAAGCAGTCACTATGGTGAGCGGGCTCGGGCATGTAGTAAGAGTGCTTCTCACTCTCTGCCTGTTCTTCACCCGATAGGGCAAATTCCTTGTGAGCATCAAGGACTTTGAGATTTTTGTCTACCTCTCTTTACATGCCACCATTATTGGCTCTATAATCAACTAACAACTGATGCCATACTCTTTGCTTGAGACATAGAATAAACAGCATAATGCCACTGTTCTGTAACAGCTGAAGAGAAAACAAGTAATGAAACAATTCAGGGATAGCTACCAATCAAAACAGAAAAGATGCACCATCAACTTCTTGTGTTGTCAGAAAAGGATCTAGAGTATTGTCATGTGTGAAGTTCACACACTTTGTGATCTCTGGAGGAACAATGAATGAAGTCAACATGAACTGTTTGAGAAGTAGGTAGGCCAGTATGACATATATTTTGGAAATTTCAGAAGCATAGCTACAGTACCATCTTAGAGACTGAAAAGTCCCCTGGCTTGGCTTCTTCCATGTAAGAAAGAAGGAAGGCAAAATGGACAAAGAAAGATATAAGTAAGTGTGGATGTATGATTGCACAGAAGTAGCAAAGAAACAAACTTGTGAATCCAGGGGACTGTGAGTAGTATGTCTGTACCAGTTCCTGTACCATACAATGGGTTGAACACACCTTACATTCTACCTAGACAACAGCTCCTTGAGAAAGATGTCCTTCCAGACAGGGTGAGAATGATATCAACACTTCATCCCAAAAGCAAAGTTGTACAAAGTTATTCAGAGATTATTTGGTCTTTACTCATTTCCTTTTACTTTCTGGTTTATACATATTTAGAAAGTACTTCATTTCATCTTAATGTTGTCATTCACATTTCATAAGCTGACAATGATGAGTTTATGTAATTCAAAGCTTTTAGATCTTTCTCTACTTAGATCATTGCATCTGTAATAATAATGTAATAATAATCTCAAACTCACACATTTTCAGTACTTACATGCGGCAATATAAATACATGGTTATCATCATTCATTTAATATGAACCCAGATGACCTAATTTAATGGGAGTTGAGAAATGGACACACTTCCTAAACATTTTCAATTATTTTCCTTTGAGAATAGTAGTTGATGAGAATAGGCTGTGACCTGCTCTGCATTACTCTTGGTAGAACAGAATTTTTGGCATGTGCCTTACCCTAAGTTACTTGACTATACAATGTATCAGTTTACTCTATTTCTGGTAATCCTGAAGCAGAATGACTGAAACTTTTGTGCAAGCAAGCAACCACTTTCCTTTTAAGTAATGTATCATAAAATGAAGAATAATTACATTAATAAAAAGTTACCACTTTTGAACTTATCAAATGAAATCAGAAAGATGTGAGTGGATGGATATATCAGAATTATCTAAGGGAAAGTGTGCCTATGAGCCTATCAAACACACTTGATTAAGGACTGATGTAAATTCAATAAGTCAAAAGAGAAGGAAAGCCAAAGCCCTGGGCCATTTCTTGGCATCAAGGCAATACAGAGGACCAGAGGGTTGGAATACTGAACTGAATTCAAGAACAAGGACACTGCATGCTTTGACATGGGTCATGGGAGAAGAGATGACCACATCCTGCCTGGGTTAGTGCAGGCCACTTCCTCATCAAAAGAAGAGTACCTTATGCCTGAGAATTAAATTAGGTGAAGGCTTCTTCTAGTTATGAGAGCTGGAGAACTTGAGACAGTTTTATGCTCATAAACCCAGCTACTACTACAGATCATGAGTACACTTGAGTCACACAGGGAGTAAACAAATTGACACTAGCCTGTGCAAGTCCTCTTATCCCATGAACATCCTCTGTTCCCTTAGTTAATACCTTGTGTGATCTAGATTATCCATCTGTTTGAATTAGACCAGAAATATTTTTATAAGCATCAGAACTTACTTTTCTAAATGGTAATCTAAGTCCTTATGTATGAAAGACTTGGATTCAAGTTTATAGGCTTATGGGTGGTGACTGTACCATGAAGGCTCTAACCTAATTAATGAATCAATCCTCTGATAGATTCATAATTGAATATATAATTAGAAAGTGAGATGATGGGAGCATGCATTCATGTATCTTGTCTCCAGTTCCTTTCTGCCTCTTTCTACTTCCTGGTTGCTAAGAAGAAAGAGAACACTCTTGCCATGTATTCTTGATACCTTGATAGTCTGCCTTATGTTGGGACCAAAGCAATGGAACCAGTCAACCATAGACAAGCCTCTCTTTGAATCCATGAGCCAAAAGAAATATTTCTCTAAGTTGTCTATATCTCAGTGGCCACCAATCTGGAAGAGAGTAGAAGGAACATAAGTGCAAGAGACACTGGACAGCTCTAAGTAAACATCCAAATCTAGCAAGGCAACTACTCATATGGACTCAAAGCACATTCAAAACCTGTGCAAGCTCAAGCCAGATCAAATCCCATCAGAGAGAGGCCAGGTAGGCACACAATCCTAGAGAAATGATTTTTCTCTAGTATAGCCCCTGATAATTTGATCACACTCCAGTGGAAGACCACACACACAAGAATGTTTGGGCAGCATAAATAGGTCTTTATGGGTTTAGGAGGAAAAAAAGGACACAAAGATGGGTGGGTAGGTAAAGGGGTTGAATGTGGGAAGAATTAGATTATGGGGTATGAAAGTGATCAGAACACCTTGTATGAAATTCAAAACTCTCAAATAATTAATAAGAAATTAAAACTAAAAGTAGTTGAAAATATTTCATCCAAAATAATACATATATGCATTTAGCATTATCTTTTTATATGTTGCTAAAATAACTTATTTTTATTGTTATTTACATTTTCCTTCGATATTTTATTCTCTTCACAATTTTCATGTAGCTGCTTCAGAGATTATTTCTAATAATACTTTCCTTAGGATTGGAAAAACCAATCTTTTACTCTGACAGTGTCAACATGTATACCTGTGTGCATGTATCCTAAGAAGTCAGAGACAACAGGTACACTGCAGCTGGAATTACAGGCAATTGTGAGCTGCTTATGTCTGTGCTGAAAACATGAGCGGTACATGATATTAACTACTGAGACATCTCTCCTACCTTTGACTATTGATTGTGACAAATACTTGCTCATATGTCTAACATTTATCTTCCTAATTGTTTTTGGATTATGTCATGTTCTTTTTTCAAATTAGACAATGACTCTGTCAACTTTATCATCCTCTTGAATGAACCAACATTTCCATTGGGTATTATGCAGATATTTTTTATTAATAAGCATTATTAAAGGATATTTTAACCAATTAAAATTTCATATGTTTGAAGCCAGGCGGTGGTGGCACACGCCTTTAATCCCAGCACTCGGGAGGCAGAGCCAGGCGGATCTCTGTGAGTTCGAGGCCAGCCTGGGCTACCAAGTGAGTTCCAGGAGAGGTGCAAAGCTACACAGAGAAACCCTGTCTTGAAAAACCAAAAAAAAAATTCATATGTTTGATGGTATAGTTAATTTTATTTAGAACTTTAGATGTAATCTAATTTAGGTAATAAGATCACATTTTTGGTGACTTATACAGAGCTAAATTTTGTGTATTTTCTCTTAATATTTATTATTTTATTTCTTCAGTATTACCCCTTGTCCTAAGTTTTCTTCTCTGTGTTAGTTTGTTTAAATTTCTGTGACATGATTCCATTCATATAATCTTGAAAATCAAGCTTTACTTCCTCACAGTTCAAGAGGATGTGCATGAAAATCAAGAGACCAGCAAATTTGGACTCTGGTGAGGCTTCTCTTAGTAGCTGGTAGAAGGACACATTTCCACAGAGTCTTATGCTGTGTACACAGATTTCTGAGGACTCTCGTCTTCTCAGGAGGACTGGTCTTTTATGATTAAAGCCTTGATTTATAATTTCATTTAATTTTACTGATATCCTTTAAATAGTTACCATCAAATACAGTCTCAGAGTGGATTAAAATGTCAGCATTTGGAAACAAATCAGTCCATTACAGTCTTTGTAAAACAGGCCCATTACTAGATATTGTAGTGAGAATGTATGTGTAGGAAATTATACAGGTCACTTTAAATACATATTTTAATGAATTCTTGGAGAATTTCATACATTTTATTCCAAGCATATTCACTCATTCACCTATGTCCTACAAGACCCACTCTTTGCTCCATACCCAACTTTGTGTCCTCTTTTACTTTGAACCCATCGAGTCTCATTAGTGTTGCTTGTATACTCCTAAGTGTATGGCCATCACTGAAGCACATTCAGCCCACCAAGGGACACAGCTCAAAGAAAGCTACCTCCCTGTATTCCAATGCTATCAATCACCAATACTTGTACCAGTCACTTAAAAGTAGTAGTAATTAATGGAACAACTAAAGACAGGTTTTGAGTTAGGAGGTTAAGGATATGATGGCATGCATTTCTCTTTTGAATTGAAAAAATATTTTTCACGTAATATATTTTGATCATGTTTCCCCTCCCCCAACTTCTCCCAGATCCTTCCCACCACCTCCCCACCAACCCAACTCCATGCTTGTGCACTTAATAGTATAATGCAAACATTTTCTTGGCTACGATTTTCAGAAAAAAATCTTCTGTGTTCGAATTTGGTATTTTTACTTTGGACATTATTTACAATTTGTAAGTACGTTTTTTATTTACAAGTTTCACACATACAAAGGTCTAATTGAGCATATGTGTATTGGTAAGTACATCACTGTTTATGTATGATTGACAAGTGTCATTGTTTTCATTAGAAATGAGAGAAGTATGCTGGGAGAAAGAGAAGCAACCTTCCCTAGGATGAGTCCATTACTGGTTGTTCAGTGCAGGATGGTCAGCCCTAAAACCATAAACACACAAAAGACAAAGTGAACTCAGCAGGTTGTATTATTACATACTTGTAAACACACTCATATGCACACGTGCACGCACACACACCACACACACACACACACACACACACACACACACACACACACACACGCATCAAATATAATCAAAGACAAAGAGGCTATCAATTTGAGGGAGGAGGGATGGGCTCAAGAGAAGGCAGCTAGGAGGGACTGGATGAAGGAAAGGAAAGGAGTAAAGTAATGTAATTTTTTTCATTTAAAGTTTTTTAAATTTTTAAAAAAGAAATATCATAGCATTTTATGAAATAACACATTTTTGATACTTTTAATGGATTTTATCAAATGAGGAGCTAATAATTCAGTGTGAAGAAAGTTTCAATTCTTTTTATCTGAAAGCTAAAAATATTATTATAACTGTTAGTAAAAAAACTAAGAAATGCTCCATTTACTGAGGGGCCAGTTATTAGCACAATTATAGAACATTTGGAAAGTTCCAGCCATTTCCTTAAATAGCCAACAACCCCCCCCAAAAAAACAACTAAAATCATAAATAATTCAAAGAAATCATTAGATGTAGATCATATGACTTTCTTTTTTTCTTTTTTTTCTTTCTTTTTTTTTTCAAGACAGGGTTCCTCTGTGTAACAGCACAGCTGTCCTGGAACTCACTCTGTAGTCCATGCTGGCCTCAAACTCACAGAGTTCTACCTGTCTCTGCCTCTCAAGTGCTGGGATTAAAGACCTGTGCCACCATCACCCATAGTTACTTTATAATTACAAAAGACAAATGACTGAGATTAGCACACAAAGTTCATGTAGCATTTTATTAAAGCATTTTGACTTCCCATTCAGTAAACACAATCACAGGACATCCCACTATATATTAACCAGGACTTCCTATTCAGTAAACACAATTATTGTATATCCCTTTATACATTAACCATGTGCCAAAAATGAACATCTAAGGCCACCAGCTTCTTTGCTTGAAAAATATTATATGAGTGGCAAAAATGTACAAAATCTTAGTTATCTGACATGAGAATAACACCCTATGTTGTGTGGTTATCTCCAGACACTTCCAGCTTCTGTTCTATGATGGATGTCTTGTTTGCATTAAAAAGACTTCAGGGACAGAGAAATTAAGTTCAACACACATTTTATTCATTATTTAGTAGATGAATGATCTAACTTATACAAAATAAAATTAATATTTAAACACAACCCTTCAGTTTAAGAGCTTTCTTTGGAAAAGTAAGACAGAAACAAAATATTCTTCATCTTATAGACTTACCAGATTGTATTTTACTGAAGACTCATGAGCACAGGTTATAGGACAGTGTTTCTACCTGTTTTATTCACTTTATGTAATTTTACATTACATTTCTATTTCTACCAAAAATTAATGTGTAAATCACTTATCCAGATCGAAAATGTAAATTTCCTTGCTTACATAAGTAACTTAGAAGTTATACAAAATTTTGTTCAGATAACAAACAAGTTGACCATTACAATAAATTCCTGGTACCTGATGACATAAAGTAAACAAAGACACCCACACCTTTGTATGATATCCAATGAGTGAACTGTCACCTGACAAACTTTCCTGTTCTTGAACATTGCTGGTAGAAATGTAAACTTGTATAGCCACTATGGAAATTAATATGGCATCTTCTAAGAAAATTTGGACTCAATCTACTTCAAGACCCAACTATACTACTATTAGGATATACCCAAAAAATGCTCCATCCTTCCACAAGAACACTTGCTCAACTATACTCATTGTGGCTTTATTTATAGTAGCCAGAAACTGGAAACAACATAGCTGTCCCTCAGGTGAAAAATAGATAAAGAAAATGTGGTACATTTACACAATGATGTAGTACTCAGCTGTTTTTTTTTAATGACATCATGAAATTTTCAGGCAAATGGATGGACCAAGGAAAATAATCATCCTTAATAAGGTAACCCAGACCCAGAAAGATAAATATGGTATATACTCACTTATAAGTGGATATTAGCTATTAAGTCAATGGTAACCAAGCTACAAAACACAGACCCAGAAAGGTTAGGTAAAGTGGTGGGCTATAGAAGCATGAACCTCTCTGGGAAGTGGAATTAGAATATTCTGCAGGTAAACTGAGGGCAGGTTGGGACAGGAACTGGAGGGATCAGGTCGGGAAGGAGGAAGAGATGGATGGATAGTGTTCGAGGACAGTTGGAATTGGGGAACACTTGGGATGGTATGGAAACCTAGTTCAGTGGAAACTTCCTGTAATCTAAGAGGGTGATCCTAGTAAGGGTTTCTATTAATGGAACATATCAAGTCTGAACTGGTCATCTTTTGTAGGCAGGAAAGTCTCCCAGTGGTGAGATTGGGTTACATTTGGTTGAGTTGTTCACTAAGAGAGTCCCAGGGAGATCCCTAAGCAACTCAGACTGTTGCTATAATAGAGGGTCACTCTCTGAAAATTGACAGCAGGGCCCCATTGTCAAGGACAACATCCACACAGCTCACTAAATGTGGAGAGGTAGAGCTGGTGTCTCCATAGAGCCTTCATCCCTACATTCTAATTTCTTTGACATGAGAAGATCTGTGAGTTGTCCAGTCATCATCAGAGAGGCTTCCTCCAATAGCAGATAGGGGCAGATGCAGAGATTCACAGCCAGACATTATGCAGAGAAAGTCTAAATTGGAGGTCTCCATTGGATCTATCCTTTTACAGATCTGGGAACCCTACATAAGAGGTAGGGGGCAGGGAGACTGTGGGAGCCAGAGATGACGGAGGACAATAAGCGAACATGGCCCATCAAATAAACTAAGAAGAGCTCACATGAGCTCACAGAGACTGAAATGGCAAGCATGGGGCCTATGTGAGTCTGCACCAGGCCCTCTGAGTATGTTATGGCCATTAGGTTGGTGTTTTTGTGAGACTCCTAACAATAGGAGCCGGTGGATCTCTAACTATCACCTGCTTGAGAGAGTCTTTTCCTCCTATTGGGTTGCTTTATCCAGTCTCAATATGAAGGCTTTCACCTTTTCTTATTGTATCGTTTTTGTATTGTTTGGCAGTCATTTCTTGGAGACCTGTCCTCTTCTGAAGAGGAAATGGAGGAAGAATGGATTGGGGTAAAGGAAATGGGGATACTGGGGTCTAGGAGGAGTGAAGGTAGAAGAAATTGTGGTTGGGACGTATTATATGGGAGAAGAATCTATTTTCAATAAGAAAAGGATAAACACTGATGCTTGAGAGACGTGGGATGTTTCCAGATGCAAACCACTTATTCATAATAGTTCTTCATTATGAAGTAAATAGCACACACAAAGGAACTTGAGTAAAACAGCATACACCTCTGAGATAATTTTTAAAAATAAGATTTCTAACTATTTGCAGTCCCTCACTTCTTATCTGAAATTATGCCTATGTTCCTATATTTGGAATTATTTTATTTACATATACTGCACAGTTGTATACTTACTATATCTCATATTCATATGTATTTCCTCACTTTTCCTATCATAAACCAATAATCAAAAAATCTCAAATGAGTTTCTGAATGCCACTGAAATTGTTAGTTACTATAAAGTGTTTCTACATCTAAATAGCTTGAATTCATACCCTTCTTTGTAAAATTATATTAATACCTATACTTGCATATCTTCTTATAAACTTATAGTAAGTTTAGGATCTGTTTATTCCAGACCTAAATTATAAACAAATTAACCTAGAATCTACTTGAAAAGTATATAGTTATGATCAAGAATTTCTTATGAAGTGACTTTCATCTATATTATATAAAATTACCCTCCAGGGGTATCAGGGACCCAAATACTAGACTACATACATCAGGCAACACAGTATCAAAGACAGGTCCATCTCCACTTACTGTTTCCAAGAATCAAGACACAAGAGCAGACAAGGACCAAACGAACTGAAAATCTATCCTGAATCACAGTTGTCCAAAGCTGCATAGAAAAAAAAAAGAATGAAAATGGTGTATCGGAGAAAGCTAGCCACAGTCCACAGTTTGTAAGGCTTTGATGTGGGTCACACCACTGCCATCTCGGGAGCCGTTGGCTTTGAGCTGCATCTTCTTGAGATGGTTCCATTGGGAGAAAATTAGCAGAAAGAAGTCTGTCAGGAACAAAGTAAAGGAAATGAATATGAGTATGATGTTGGCTAATAAAGGAAACCTGTAAAAGATTCACTGATCTGGAACCATAAATCTATTTTTAATTAGTCAATCTAGATATCGATATGTGTTTTCATTGCTAAGATATTTAAAAGGAGAAACGGAGACATCAACAATGTCCTTAAAAGTGTCTTGTTAAGCCTCCACTTTAGATAGAGAAAAACAGAATGAGAAAAATTTGATATCTTGAGAAGATAAAAGATGTTGAGGCTGGTAGCTATCCACATAGTAAAATAATTTAAAACAATCTAGGTAAAATTAGTCACTCTTACCATCTTTACAGCCATCAATAAATCTGGAAATACTGAAGTTATTAATATAATTATGAATACTGACCACAGCTGATCAGTTCTGAAGAAGGCCAAACTAGTTAATATCTGATCCACTGCAGAGATCTTTCTTCTCTTGACCTAGTCCATGTAGGTCATCAGAGCAATGAGTTCATTTCCAAAACATCCTATTGTGTCTTCCACAATTACGAATATAAGTGTGCTCTGTATGATGCCATCACTATCTGGAAGAAAAGATCTTGGTTTTAAAAGTCACTGGTGATTATTGAAGACATTCATTTGAAATTCTGTGTTCATATTATTTTTAAAAATTTATAACATGCTTTTAAAAGCTTCCAGTATAATAACAGTCATGCAAGGATGAAAGTTTCCAATGTGGAGAAACCGTCTTCATAAAAGTGTTGTATTTCTGACACCGCTCAGCAGTGTTTCATCCAGAAACTCTCTGTCCTACAGTAGCTGCAGCTGTAACTGAAGATGAAGGAAATGCTGAAATCCCAGACACTAACCTGCAAACAATGATATATCTTTCTGCTTTTGCCGTATTTACATATTTTGTAACGATAACTTGAGTTCCAGGCAAGGGCCATTAGAAACTTGGTAGTGTTAATACCAAGGAAAGATCCATGCTTTTGTGTCCAAGACTCCACCAATGAACTATTAGTTATATAAGAAAACCATGATCCTGCCCTGGAATTCCCTTCTGGACAGAGGTGAGTGTCCTGGCTCAGCACGGACACCATCCCTGGGCACCAGCCACTCCAGGGAAGACCTGCCCAAGTTGGCCCCAGGTTCTGGCCACGGGGCAGGTTCCCTTCTAGCCCCATCCGGGAAGGATCCCCTTCTCCAAGACCCCCGGCAGACCCTGCAATCTCCAAGCCCTGCCCCCACGCCCATCCGCCCGAGACCCCAGCCACTTCCTGAGACTTAAAGGCTGGCCCCCAGCTCCCATCCTGCCATGGACTTCCCTTCTGGACAGAGAGAGACCAGAGAGAGAGAGAGGAGAGAGAGAGAGAGAGAGAGAGAGAGAGAGAGAGAGAGAGAGAGAGAGAGACAGAGAGACAGAGAGACAGAGAGAGAGAGACAGAGAGAGACAGAGAGAGAAGAGCTCCCATCCTGCCCCAAACTTCCCTTCTGGACAAGAGCTCCCATCCTGCCCCGGAGTTCCCATTTGGACAAGAGAGCTCCCATCTGGACAAAAGAGAGAGACTTCCTGAATTTGTCAGCTCTGTCTGAACCAAGTGCATTGATAATACCAAGAACGAACCACAAGGAGATAGGCAGACATCAAGGAAGAAGTACATACAACAAAATGAAGAGCAATACTGCATCACCAGAACCTAGCCCTCCTCCAACATCTAGACCTGAACATCAAAAATTGGAAGAAGCAGAAGAAAACAGCCTTATGAATGACATCATGAAGAAGGTAGAGGCTTGTGTAGAGGAAAAGACAAAAAAAATGGGAAGAATGCTGTAAACAACTAGAGGAAAGGGCAAACAAATTAGAAAAAAACAACAAAGTCCTGGAAGAAAACAATAAGGTACTGAAAGAAAATCAAGAAAAAGCAATGAAACAAATGAAGTCCAAGACCTGAAAAGGGAAATAGAAAAAAATCAAGAAGACACAAACAGAGGGAATGCTGGAAATAGAAAATCTAAGTAAACGAATGGGAACTTCAGATGCAAGTATAACCAACAGAATGCAAGAGATAGAAGGGAGGATCTCTGGCATTGAAGATACAGTAGAAGAAATAGATTCATCAGTCAAAGAAAACACCAAAGCCAACAAAGTCATGAACCAAAATGTCCAAGAAATTTGGGACACCATGAAAAGACCAAACGTACGAAAAATAGGGGTAGAAGAAGGAGAAGAATACCAACTCAAGGGCACAGAAAATATATTCAACAAGATCATAGAAGAAAACTTTCCCAACTTAAAGAAGGAAATGCCTATGAAGATACAAGAAGCCTATAGAACACCAAACAGACTAGACCCCCCAAAAAAGTCCCCTTGCCACATAATAATTAAACAACTAAATGTACAGAATAAAGAAAGAATATTAAGAGCAGCAGAGGAAAATGTCCAAGTGACTTATAAAGGCAAACCCATCAGAATAACACCCAATTTCTCAATGGAGACTTTGAAAGCCAGAAGAACCTGGACAGATGTAATGCAGATACTAAGAGAACATGGATGCCAGCCTACACTAATATACCCAGCAAAACTTTCAATCATCATAGATGGAGTGAACAAGACATTCCAAGACAAAGCCAGATTTAAACAATACTTATCCACAAACCCAGCCCTACAGAAAGCACTAGAAGGAAAATTCCAACCTAAGGAAGTCAGATACACCCTCGAAAACACAGGCAATAGATAAAGCCACAGGAGTAAACCCCAACGAAGAGAAGTACACACACATTACCACCAAAAAATAACAGGAATGAACAATCACTGGTCATTAATATCCCTCAATATCAATGGACTTAATTCACCTATAAAAAGACATAGGCTTACAGAATGGATATGAAAGCAGGACCCATCTTTCTTCTGCATACAAGAAACACACCTCAATTTCAAAGATAGACACTACCTAAGAATAAAAGGCTGGGAAAAGACTTTCCAATCAAACAGTCTTAAGAAACAAGCAGGTGTAGCCATCCTGATATCCAGCAAAATAGACTTCAAACTAAAATCAATCAAAAGAGATCAAGAAGGGCATTACATCTCATCACAGGAAAGATCCACCGAGATGAAGTTTCAATTCTGAACATTTATGCCCCGAACACAAGGGCACCCACATATGTAAAAGAAACATTACTAAAGTTTAAACCACATATAAAACCCCACACATTAATAGTGGGAGACCTCAACACCCCACTTTCACCACTGGACAGATCTCCCAAATCAAAACTTAACAGAGAAATAAAGGACTTAACTGATGTCATGACTCAAATGGACTTAATCGATATCTACAGAATATTCCATCCTAACAAAAAAGAATATACCTTCCTCTCAGCACACCATGGAACCTTCTCTAAAATCGACCACATACTTGGCCACAAAACAAATCTCAACAGATACAAAACAATTGGAATAACCTCCTGTGTTCTATCAGACCACCATGGTCTAAAGTTAGACTTCAATAACAACAAAAACTACAGAAAACCTACAATCTCATGGAAACTGAATAACACTCAACGGAATCACCAATGGGTTAAGGAAGAAATAAAGAAAGAAATTAAAGACGTCCTAGAGATCACCGAAAATGAAGACACCACATACCCAAACTTATGGGACACTGTGAAAGCAGTGCTAAGAGGGAAATTCATAGCACTAAATGCCTGTAGCTTGAGTTTTCCTGCCTGGCCCACAGTCAAGACAAATCTCTGTCACCCGCCAGTCCCGCAGCCTCTCAGACCCAACCAAGTAAACACAGAGAATTATATTGCTTACAAACTATATGGTCATGGCAGGCTTCTTGTTAACTGTTCTTACAGCTTAAATTAATCCATTTCCATTAATCTATACCTTGCCACATGGCTCATGGCTTACCAGCATCTTTCCATGCTGTTTCTGATCATGGCGGCTGGCAGTGTCTCTCTGACTCAGCCTTCCACTTCCCAGCTCTATTCTTCTCCTTGTCCCGCCTATACTTCCTGCCTGGCCACGGGCCAATCAGTGATTTATTTATTGACCAATCAGCAACACATTTGACATACAGACCATCCCACAGCAAAATGCCCACATAAATAAGTTGGAGAAATCTCACACTAGTGACTTAACAGCACACCTGAAAGCTCTAGAGCAAGAAGAAGCAAAGTCTCCCAGGAAAAATAGACACCAGGAAATTATCAAAGTAAGAGCTGAAATCAATAAAATAGAAACAAAGAGAACAATACAAAAAATTAATGAAACAAAGAGTTGGTTCTTTGAGAAAATCAACAAGATAGACAAGCCCTTATCCAAACTAACCAAAAGACAGAGAGAGAGAGAGCATCCAAATCAACAAAATCAGAAATGAAAAGGGGGACATAACAACAGACATTGAGGAAATCCAGAGAATCATCAGGTCATACTTCAAAAACCTCTATTCCACAAAACTGGAAAACCTAAAAGAAATGGATAACTTTCTGGACAGGTACCACATACCTAAGTTAAATCAAGACCAGATAAACTATTTAAATAGTCCAATAACCCCTAAGGAAATAGAAACAGTCATTAAAAGTCTCCCAACCAAAAAAAGCCCAGGACCAGATGGTTTCAGTGCATAATTCTACCAGATCTTCAAAGAAGAGTTAATACCAATACTCTCTAAATTGTTCCACACAATAGAAACAAAAGGAACATTACCAAACTCCTTCTATGAGGCTACAATTACCCTGATTCCTAAACCAAACAAAGTTACAACAAAGAAAGAGAACTACAGACCGATCTCCCTCATGAACATTGATGCAAAAATACTCAATAAAATACTGGCAAACAGACTCCAAGAACACATCAAAACAATTATCCACCATGATCAAGTAGGATTCATTCCAGGGATGCAAGGGTGGTTCAACATACAAAAGTCTGTCAATGTAATACACCATATAAACAAACTCAAAGAAAAAAACCATATGATCATCTCACTGGATGCAGAAAAGGCATTTGACAAAATCCAACACCCCTTCATGATAAAGGTATTGGAGCGATCAGGAATACAGGGAACATACCTAAGCATAATAAAGGCAATTTATAGCAAGCCAACAGCCAACATCAAATTAAATGGAGAGAAACTCAAAGCAATTCCACTAAAATCAGGAACGAGGCAAGGCTGTCTGCTCTCCCCATACTTATTCAATATAGTACTTGAAGTTCTAGCCAGAGCAATAAGACAGCATAAGGAGATTAAGGGGATACAAATTGGAAAGGAAGAAGTCAAGCTTTCCCTATTTGCAGATGACATGATAGTATACTTGAGCGACCCCAAAGATTCCACCAAGGAACTGATACAGCTTAGAAACACCTTCAGCAACATAGCAGGATACAAGATCAACTCAAAAAAATCAGTAGCCCTCCTATATACAATGGACAAAGAAGCGGAGAAGGAAATCAGAGATACATCACCCTTTACTATAGCCACAAATGACATAAAATACCTTGGGGTAACACTAACCAAGCAAGTGAAGGACCTATATTACAAGAACTTTAAGTCCCTGAAAAAAGAAATTGAAGAAGATGTCAGAAAATGGAAAGATCTCCCATGCTCATGTATAGGCAGGACTAACATAGTGAAAATGGCAATCTTACCAAAAGCAATCTACAGATTCAATGCAATCCCCATCAAAATACCAACACAATTCTTCACAGACCTGGAAAGAATAATACTCAACTTCATATGGAAAAACAAAAAACCCAGGATAGCCAAAAGAATCCTGTACAATAACACAACCTCTGGAGGCATCACTATCCCTGACTTCAAGCTCTACTATAGAGCTATAGTAATAAAAACAGCTTGGTACTGGCATAAAAACCGACAGGTGGACCAATGGAATCGAATTGAAGACCCTGACATTAATCCGCACACCTATGAACATATAATTTTTGACAAAGAAGCCAAAAGTGTACAATGGAAAAAAGAAAGCATCTTCAACAAATGGTGCTGTCATAACTGGATATCAACATGTAGAAAGCTGCAAATAGATCCATATCTATCACCGTGCACAAAACTTAAGTCCAAGTGGATCAAGGACCTCCACATAAATCCATCTACTCTGAACCTGCTAGATGAGAAAGTAGGAAGTAGTCTTGAATGCATTGGCATAGGAGATCACTTCCTAAATATAACACTAGTAGCACAGACACTGAGAGAAACAATCAATCAATAGGACCTCTTGAGACTGAGAAGCTTTTGTAGAGCAAAGGATATGGTCAACAAGGCAAAGCGACAGCCTACAGAATGGGAAAAGGTCTTCACCAACCCACATCTGACAGAAGACTGATATCCAGAATATATAAGGAACTCAAGAAATTAGACATCAAAATGCCCAACAGTCCAATTAAGAAATGGGCTATAGAACTAAACAGAGAATTCTCAACAGAGGAAACTCAAATGGCTGAAAGACATTTAAGGAATTGCTCAACATCCCTAATCATCAAGGAAATGCAAATCAAAACAACTCTGAGATACCACCTTATGCCTGTCAGAATGGCTAAGATCAAAAACACTGAACTCACCTTATGCTGGAGAGGATGGGGAGCTGGGGAACTCTCCTCCACTGCTGGTGGGAATGCAAGCTTGTACAACCACTTTGGAAATCAATATGGCACTTTCTTAGAAAATTGGAAATCAATCTCCCCCAAGATCTAGCTATACCACTCTTGGGCATATACCCAAGGAATGCTCAATCATACCACAAGGGCGCTTGTTCAGCTATGTTCATATCAGCATTGTTTGTAATAGCCAGAACACCGAAACAACCTAGATGTCCTTCAACTGAAGAATGGATAAACAAAATGTGGTACATATACACAATGGAATACTACTCAGCAGAGAAAAAACAATGACATTATGAGGTTTGCAGGCAAATGGATGGATCTAGAAAAAATCCTGAGTGAGGTAATCCAGACTCAGAAAGACAAACATGATATGTACTCACTCATAGGAGGATACTAGATGTGGAACAAGGATGACTGGACTGCCACTCACATCACCAGGGAGGCTACCTGGAAAACAGGACCCAAAGAAAGACACAGGGATCACCCAATGACAGAGAAATGGAATGAGATCTACATGAACAGCCTGGACATGAGTGGGGGTAATGAAGGGCGAGGGTCGAGGGAAAGAGAGCTTGGGGGAGCGGGAGATCCCAGCTGGATCAACAACAGAGAGGGAGAACAAGGAATAGGAGACCATGGTAAATGAAGACCACATGAGAATAGGAAGAAGCAAAGTGCTAGAGAGGCCCACAGAAATCCACAAAGATACCCCCACAACAGACTGCTGGCAATGGTCGAGAGACAGCCCGAACTGACCTACTCTGGTGATGGCATGGCCAAACACCCTAATTGTCGTGCTAGAAACCCCATCCAACAACTGAGGGATCTGGATGCAGAGATTGATGGCTAGGCCCCAGGTGGAGCTCTGGGAGTCCAATTAGTGAGAAAGAGGAGGCTTTATATGAGTGAGAATTGTTGAGACCAAGGTTGGATAAACCACAGGGACAAATAGCCAAACAAATGGAAACACATGAGCTATGAACCAATGGCTGAGGGGTCCCCATCTGGATCAGGCCCTCTGAATGGGTGAGACAGTTGATTGGCTTGATCTGTTTGGGAGGCATCCAGGCAGTGGGACCAGGTCCTGTGCTCATTGCATGAGTTGGCTGTTTGAAACCTGGGGCCTATGCAGGGTCGCTTGGCTCAGCCTGGGAGGAGGGGACTGGACCTGCCTTGACTGAGTCTACCAGGTTGATCTCAGTCCTCAGGGGAGGCTTTTCCCTGGAGGGGGTGGGAATAGGGGGTGGGCTGGGGAGAAGGTGAGGGGGGCGGGAGGGGGGAGAACAAGGGAATCCATGGCTGATATATAGAACTGAACTGTACTACAAAATAAAAAAAAAATTAAAAATTTAAAAAAAAAACATGCAGATAATTAAACTTTGGACATTTGATAATAAGAATACTACTTTTTCACTGAAGGGAGCAGGCCAAAGCACCTTGGAATAGGCACTGCCATTTTGACTTAAGACTCCATTTTATCTGTAGGGTGAAATAAAGTTGAGGTTCCCAAGACGTAGGGAACCTGAGAACTTTCCAATGGCTGATTAACCTTCTCCCTAAACCATAGAAATAGTTATTATCCATCTTTAGTTCTCTGGAAACATTATGGCTGTTCCTAACAACAGAAGGAATAAATGGATCTGATTGATTGGACTGGAAAGCTTGCATTTTATGTTGGTTGACAATGATGGAACACACAAAGAAAGTCCCTAATCTTTGACTTCTGGTTGGTGAAAATTCTAATTGTAACTTGTCAACAAATATTTGGAATTTTTGTGCTTATATACTCTTCTGCCCCAGCTCATGGCTGTCAGAAGAAACAAGGCTCCTGAGTCCTTTTCCTGCAGCCCTGATCAATCAGTGATCTGCTTACATGGTGACTTAATAAAACCTTTGGAACCCAAAAGTGCTGTCTCTCTCCTTCCTCATGGTACATAATGGGCTACATGTAACATTACAAACAGACACACATACACACACACACTCACCACATTTCTTTAGATTTGAATCTCCTTCATTTTCCATTTCAGTAGCTTGGAAATTACATTTATTCATTTGTTATTTATTATTTTTATGTGTATGAATGCAGGCATGTGTGTGAGTGTGTGCGTGAGTGCTTAGAGGAATCAATCCTCTCCCTCAACAGTAAAGACCCCAGGGATCAAACTTCACTTGTTGTGCTTCACCGCAGGTGCCTTCACACATTAAGACATCTCACTGGCCCCAACAATACTATACTTAATATATAATGTATGTGTCACTACTATCATATATCATTATATCTATTGTATGAGAGAAATACACAATTGTCTTCATAAATAAAGATATACACTTGAAAACTATAACATATTTACACAAATAACATGAATTTTCTATTTTGTGATGTCTAGTTTCCATTAAAATGTCTTTAATAAACTACTTACAGCATATATTTTTTCAATCAACCAATAAATGAATGAATGAACTCAGTAAAAATATTGCTGAAATACAACCCCGCACTCTAAAGGGATTTCTTTGTTAAAATAAAAAGAGCAAAGAATCATTCATTATTTAAAAGGTAAAAGATGGGATCATACTGAAAATTTAACAGCAGTGAAGCACAAAGGACTATGTTTCTGTTTGTATTAATTCCTCAACCTACTTCAAGTTTTAAAAAATGATTTCAATAATTTTTTTATTCATTACCCTGTTTTTCTACAACAATGTCAATGCTAGCAATATTTCTATAGAGAAAAAGACAGTATTAATTGTGTACTCTCATAATTAACTCAGAAGTCGCTCTAAATTTTGTTTCCAAAATAACCATAAAATAATGCTAGTACCCAATGACATAGAGTTAAACATGAATACAGGCCTCCTAGTGTGGTACTCGGTAAGCCAATGGTCATATACTGGGATTTGAAGCATAAAATTAAAATGGTCTCTGGTTCATGCCAGAAAGCTACAAAGAAAACTGAAATATATTTCCAAATGTAAATTACACATTCCTAGTATTGGTATTCATGTTCCATTGTTCTTCATCATTAAACTAAAAATACCCATAGCAATGTGAGTAAAACACCTTCCTGTATTTGAGACAATGACATCTCCACATCCTTGGACAAAGTCCTGCATCTTCTTCAGATGTTTCCACAAGGAGAAAATTAACAAAAAAAATGTTTGTTAGAGACATAGTATTAACGTGAACATTATGTTCATCAATAAAAGAAATTTGGAAGTCTGCAATAGACTCTGATCTGGAACTGTAATACAAGTTCATCTTGAATTTATCAATCAGAATTTTAATATGTGTGTTCATCATTAAAATATTTAAAAACAAGAGGATGAGAGACACAAACAATGTTGTCAAAATGACCTCATCAACTCTTCCTTTAGGTAGAGAAAAACAGAATGGAAAAATTTTAGTATCTTGAGAAAACAAAAGATGCTAAGTCTAGTAGCCAACCAGATACTGAAATGGTTAGCAACTGTCAGGATGAAATTAGTCATTGTTACCATTTTTAAGCTATCACTAAATCTAGGTACACTGAGGATTTATATAATTATAAAGTGTGGGGAGGTATGAGTGAGATTCAGATAAAGCAGGAGATGAATATGCCATGCTGAAAGAAGGTACTGTCACATGACAGAGTCTAGATAAGAAATATTGGTTAATTTATGTTGTAAGAGTTAGTAACCAGCCAGGTGGTCGTGGCACACATCTTTAATCCCAGTACTTGGGTGCAGAGCCAGGCAGATCTCTGTGAGTTCAAGGCCAGCCTGGTCTACAGAGCAAGATCCAGGAAAGGCACCAAAACCACACAGAGAAACCCTGTCTCAAAAAAAAATTTAAAAAGGGGGGGGTTAATAACCAGTCTAAGCTATTGGCTGAGCATTTATAATTAATAAGAAATTTCCACATGGTTATTTGGGAACTGGTGGGAAAGAAAAATCACCCTACAAATGGCACTCCAACGTTGGGTCTGAATTTCTACCGAGGGCCTGAGAAACCTTACCAAAAAAAAAAAAAAAAAGCAAACTAAGTAAGAATACCTGCCTCGGTGTGGGCACCAACATCCCAGAGCTCAGGGATTGAATGCAGTTCCTGGTTAATAAACATGACTCTCAGCCAAGTGCATAGGGCATAGAGCTCATCTCTCATAGACCAAGGAATTGGGCAGAGCCAGCCACCAAAGCAGATGTGTGGTCATAGCCACACTGCTTAGCAGTTTAAAGGCTCATGATCAGAGAATAATACAGATACTCAGTAGAAACAGATCCAGATGGAAAAATACTCTAAACAGATTACAGCATGTTTAAAAATGTACATAGGCTTGGGAGCAAAAGGAGAAAGGATATATACAGTCTAAAATAAAATATAGCTTAAAATAATAAAGTCCTTAAAAAAGGAATAAAGTAATAAAAAATAAAAAGCCTTGAAAAGATGGGAAAGGCACAGAGTCTGAATTCAGTATTATTGTGTTGTCTTTAGATTTTCTGATTGCTAATAAAGGAACAGCTGCTAAGACATTGGATTACAGAAACTACTGGATTAAATGAACCTATATATTTTAAAAATGCCTTGACTTCAAAATGGAAGTCAAAAGATATGTTACTTTGGGAAAAGAGTTATGCTTTTATTTCCACAGGAGTAGGAGGCTATGGATTCATTCCAGGTTGATATGGATCAGGATTGATTGAAGAAGAATCCCTGAAAATCCTGACTTACAGACATAAAGAAATAAATCTAGAAAAACTACAAAACGTGTAGCTTATATTTTACCTACTCAAGCATAAAACAAAATTAATCTTTGACTAACTTGTGTACAACACACAGTCCATACTTGTATTAATACAAAAATGCATGTTACCTTTAAAAGTTTCAGAACAAGGAGACCAGACACCAATAAAAATGGATGGCCCAGGTGATGGAGCATCTTTTATGACAATGAGATATGTCTGCTCCTGGCAGCACCAATTTACTTCAGAGAAGATGATGGGCATTGAAGAAACTCCATATGGAGTTTACTTTCTTTGTGGTAAAAGTTAGCTGCTGTAGGTTGTCTTTCTGTACACTGTGAATATGTGTTACTATGATTGGTTAATAAAAAAGCTTCTCTGGCCTATGGTGAGTCAGGTTATAGCCAGGCAGGAAATCCAGGAGAGATATGGGAAGAGGAAAAACAGAGTCAGGAGTCACCAGCCAGACACAGAGGAAGCAAGATGACAAGGCAGAACTGAAAAAAGTTACCAAGTCACTGGCTAAATATAGATAAGAATTATGGGTTAATTTAAATGTAAGAGCTAGTCAGTAATAAGTCTGAGCTAATGGCCAAGCAGTTATAATTAATATAAGCTTTTGAGTGATTATTTTATAAGAGGCCCACAGGACTACAGGGGCTTGGCAGGACCAGAGAAACCTTCTGACTACAGTTAGCCACTGGGCAAGAAACTACCCCTGCCTTGACTACTGACAGTGTACTTCCCAAATTGGACAAGCAGGACACAAAAGAAAACAACTGCAGAACTTTAACAAGACAAGGCAGGAAAGTCTTTCAAAATCCCTGCTTCACAAAAATGTCTGTCAGATATAATAAGCCTGTAGGCCAAAGTTGAATGCCACAATGTTACAGAAGAACCTAGGGTGACTGTCCAGGCAACTAGCTGTTTCTGTCATCTCTTAATTTTTGAAGTTTCTTTCTCTGTTCTTCCTGCTTACTCAGATAGTATTATATCATTCAGGTCTTTGATGGGGTTGAAGACTAGATAGTTACAGTTATAGTTCTCCATATCTTGGTAGAAAATAAATTGGGTACAAAACTCTGGACTCTTCAGGAGAGGAAAGCTGATGGAGTATTTTCTCTAATTTGCCAAATATAAACAGACTATATATTGTAACTATAATACTTACTTGATAACTATTTTTGTTGTATATAATTTTACTACATTTAAGTTAAAGCCTTTCTTTTTAATTAGACAAAAGAGGAAATATGGAATATTCTTTATACTGTGTGAATATATGTCACTGTGATTGAGTTAATAAAGAAACTGACTGGCCAATAGCTGGAGGGTAGAGTTTAGGCAGAACTAGCAGACTAGGAGGATGTTGAGAAGAAGAAGGGCAGAGTCTGGAGAAGTGTAAGTGAGATGCACATGAGACAGGGGATGAACATGCCAGTGCTCAGAAAAGGGACCACCACATGGCAGAAGGGAGATAAGAAATATGGATTAACTTAAGTAGTAAGAGTTAATTAGTAACAAGTCTAAGCTATTGGCTGAGCATTTATAATTAATAAGAAATTTACATGTGGTTTTTGGGAACTGGCTGGCAGAAAAGAAAAGTCCACCTACAGAAAACTATTGGCATCCCCTGGATCAGTCACTAAGAAGGAGCTCATCCTGACAACAGAATCCTCATTCCTTCTTTCTCCTTTGGCCAATAGGACAAATTCCTTGAACAGTTCCAAAGACCTTCAAATTTTATCCATGTCCCCTTATCTGCCACCAGAATCTGCTCTATAATGAACAGAATGTGCACCAAGCTCAATAAAAGATAATGTACTCTCTACTCAAGATAGAGAATATATACTATAATACAATTGTTCTTCCACATCTGAAAAATAATTGAGCAAACATGAAGGCCAATTACTCAACCAAGAAAAATGCATGCACCACAATCCTCATACATAGCATAAAAGAACATGAGCATGAAGAGTTAATATATCTTAGACTCTAAAAGCAGTAATGAGAAAACAGTGTGACTCCAGATGCCTTGAAATTTCTCGTATCTGAAAGGTATGTTAAGGTAGTTAAGATATGAAAGTTGAAGTAAAGTAGTTTTCTGTGGGAGCCCGTTCTCGGGTTCCTTGTGGCTTTACCCAGCAGGTCCTCATAGAGGATGATTAGACCATGGGCCTGAGTGCAGGTGTCTGGGATGGTCTGCACTTGGCTATGCTGGGGGGAGGAGGTCTTTTGCTCCACCCCTTGGCATCTCTATAAAAACCCTGGGGCAAAATAAATAAATAAATAAATAAATAAATAAATAAATAAATAAATAAATCAAACAAACAAACAAAAAAAAAACCCTGGGGCAGAGACAGTCGGGGCCCATTGGAAAAGGTTCCAGGCCCTCTCGAGGCTATCCTTTATTTTCTATCTGTTTATCTCCGCGATATTCTCCACAATAAATCCTTCTATCTAATATTTCCTGCTGCTCGCACTCAAGAAAACTCTGGGGAACTGTGGGGGTGGTGGGTAAATGCCCCACAGTTTTCAAAATATTTTACAGAAAAAGTTTTGAAAAAGAGTTTCAGAAAACTGTGGTATCCTTACAGACAAAGAAGAGTGTCCTGGCCGAGCTGTTTCTGTGTAACAAGGAGAATTTGTAGGAGTGGGACAGGAGGAATAAAGAAAAATATAAATTACAGTTGGTATGTGCTGAGAGAACACACTGTGATATGGGTTGTCTTTCTGTACACTGTGAATATGTGTTGCTCCCAGTGGTTAATAAAGAAGCTGCTTTGGCCTATAGCAAGGCAGGACATAGCCAGCCAGGAAATTCAAGTAGAAATATAGGGAGAAGAGGATAGAGTTGGGAGACACCAATGAGCCACCCAAGAAGCAAGATACGGAAGTACCAGTAAGTCACCAGCCACATGGAGACACACAGATTAATAGAAATGGGTTAAATTAAGTTGTAAGAGCTAGCTAGTAACAAGACTTAGCCATAGGCTAAACAATTTCTAATTAATATTAAGTCTCTGAATGGTTATTTTAAGAGTGGCTATGGGACCTCGGAACTGGAGTGGGACAGAGAAAAGCATATGGCTACAATACTGGAGTTAATTCCTGAAGCTGACCTCTGAAATGGGCATTCAAAGCCCTATATCATCTCTCTCTACTAGGGCAATGCTAATATTACCCTAGACAAATCTCAGTCTCCTTGACAAAGGACCATCAAATGTGTCATAAAAAAATTCAGTATGCATTCATATGGTATACCATTCTTTAGATAACAGTACCACAGAAAGGGACATGTCTCCACATTGGTATGAATTTTGAACTGACACTATTATCTGAGAATCAAAGAAAATCCAGCTAATGGGAGTGACTGATGATTCCTGGATCATTAAATCACATACATCTCAATGTGAACTTACTAGGTTTATAATTGTTTACATATTTCTGGATATATAATTGAAACACGTAGATTCATCATCACTAAGATTTCATGTTGCTTACTTGCCTGTACAGACAGAGATGTTATTGCATATAGCAAAAAAACAAAGACTCTGAACTTGTCTCTTCTCTGTTGTTAATGAATAAAAGCTGTAGTAACCAAATCACCAAAGCATAAAGTTGATTGCAACTATATAAGCCACCTATTTTCACCAGAGAAAAAATACTCTTTCTGGAAGTCTTCAATGGGGATATCACATTAATATAAAAATAGGATTTCTTTTCTTAGTGTGTGGCCCTGTGAAACAGCATATGTCATATCATGTACAGCCACTATTGCTGTACATGAGGACATATGAGTGACTCAAGGAGTATACAATATTGAGACTAAAATCTAGATTATCCCTCAATTCTTGAATTAACTAGAACTCAAAATTAAGGCATAAAGACATTCCTTAAATAGATAACAGGGGCTTAAATACAGGAAGGAAGAAGAAAAGGAGATACTGTGCTTATGGTTTGGGTAAAATCTGGAGAATGGATGCCTTAGACTACCATCCTTGTTTGTTTTATAAATATTTCCACTCCCTACGTCTGTGGAGAGATGTATAGAATTGGTATCTTCCGTGTCTATATAGTTACCTCCTATGTGAATCAACCCTTCCCCTTTAAGCTGGAATGAACTGGATTCAGTAACAAGGACATTGTGCATGATTCTGACATGACCAGGAGAAGGGGAGAACATACCCCTGCTGTGTTAGTGTAGGTCCAAATCCTCTTCAACAGAAGAGTACCCTGTGTCTCAGAAAAGGAAAAAAAAATATCTGCAAGAGGAAAGAATGAAATTATGTATAGGGTCCTTCTACACAAGTCCTGGTGACCCTATAAAAGCTACATGCTCATAAGAACCCACCATAAGTACAGAGCATGAGTACACCCAAGTCACACAGAGAGCAGACTAAACTCATAAGTCTACAGATGCCATTACCATCACCTGTTTTATTCGTCAACATCTTACGTGACCTAGATTATCCTTCTATTCTGTGTGCATTAAAATTCCATACTACAGAACTTTTTCCTATCACTCACATGCTAGAATGTTCATTGGGCCTCTTAAAAGTTTGGAACCAAAACATATTACATTTTATGATACCAACGTGTAACATTTACTAGGTTATCTAAAGACTGAAAATTTTCAACCAGAATGCAGTCATTAATACAAGGATCTACAAGTGCTGTTATCTATACCACTGGAGACACTTGTAGTAGGTAAAAGTGGAACAGAGAAAGAAAATCTTGTGATTTTATTTTCTTCTCTCACTTCACAATTGACTTAAGGATCATAGATAAACAGTACAAGTTGTGTTAGATGTAGCACTCTGGTGTATGGTAATTAATGATAAAAAGTGTATAAATAGTTTTTCAGAAATTCTGAGTTAGCCACATCCAGATCTAAGATTTTAAAATATCATCCCCATTTACTCAGGTCTTTGCAAGTATCCAGTGTGATTTTTCACACGACAGGTTCAAATTCCACATACAAATTATGCAAATGTCACTGGTTTTCTGAACTTACGTTTTGTGGATAGATAAGAAGCTTGAAACATATGGGAGGAGAAACTATTCACCCCTCCTGTTTCTTATTTTCTTTCCCCATATTATAGATCACCATGCTTCTTCTTCATTTTGTTATTACATCTAAACACTGCTCCTGGTGAGAAGGATATGAGATGAAGTTTCACATCCCTACATTTTAAGCTGTCATGTGAATTATTTCTAGGAAATTATTTCTAGTAAATTATTTCTAGTAAAATTTATACTTTCAATAACTGTCATATGTCACAGAAGGTAAATAAGTCTGCTTTGGTAATGCTAACACTATGCATCTTTGACTTTAGCCATAGAGAAAGAGAGGACAAACCAAAACTGAATTAATGACAGGCAACCCTTTCCTCACCAACAGTGAACACTGAGCATCAGGAAAAAATATTGACAGCAGAGCAAAAGCTAACAATGGGATCCTTGTAAGCACTGAGCCCAATGAAAGGACACAAAACACCTCATAAAATCAGCCAGTATCAGAGGTCAGGATACTTCTGAGTGATATGTGGGAAGGCAGTACTGGGAAGAAATTTGTATGTGACCTCCCTTACTTTCTCAAACAAATACATCCCTTACTTTCCATACCACTGACTTTAGATTAAAAGACCCGAAATAAGACATTTAAGGACTTCAAAATTGTTACTTGTTCAGCTTCTGTGGATTTACATCATGATAATATAAAATAAATGTATACAGAAAATATGCTAGGAAGGTATTACCACAAATATCACTTTAGAACAGAAACAGTTCATTAAGTTACATAAAGTCAGTTTCCACTTTTGTTTAGAAAATACATGACTGAAAAATATCATTATGAGAATATATTATTCACAATAGAAAAAAATGTATTAAAATATATTGTGTTTATCTCCCAAATATTGGATTATAATGAAGTATAACAGCTTTCCATATTTCTATCTACTCTTTCCATTTTTTGCTCTGATAAGGCTGTAGCAAGTCTGTATTTTGGTAAAATGTAGGATTGTGAAATGGTCAGTCTTTTGCTCTAAAAAATGTTTCTATAACCTCAACGCAGAACCAAATCAGGAGATTTAAGCTGTCTTCAGATTTGGCGATCTGTTTTATTTCCCAGTCTTAATGTAGTTGATCTAACCATCTGTTCACTCACTCATTTATGAAAATATTCCCTTACCATACACCCTATGTGTCAGACTCAAAGGACTAGAAGTCAAAAAGAGCTACTAAAGTCACTCAGAATTCAGTTATTGCATGAGATTATAAATATTCTTCTTACTGGAAAACTTGCTACCAATGAGCTTTTATGCCACAATATTTTTTTCATGAAAGTAATTCTGTCACTAGTTTATCTTTATTCATATAAATTGATATACCTATTTTGTTACAATTTGTCCTATAATTTTGTAAGGTTTAGTTTAATTTTGAAGCTTATAAAACAATTATAATTACTATAGTTAGTTAAGGTATTTTAAACTTCTTATAATAAATTATAATCTAGTTAATAGTCATATTTTCATAGGAATCATTGGTATAAAAGTCTATATCTAATTCAATTAATGTTAACAGGCTTGAATTCCATTCTATGTATCAGGCTTTAAAACCAATCAGAAAATGGTTGGTTACAACCACGATATTTATGCAACTATTTCATTAACTTTATGTGATTAAATTTTCTTCATATGACAACCTGGATGCTCACTATAGTCGAAAACCAGTACCTAAAGCAAAAACAATAACATCTCAGTGTGATGTTCAATAAGCGAATCTTTGTTTTTATGGATTTATTTTTCTGGATCAGTAAAATTAAAATGGAATGTGATGTGTGACAGAAAACTACAGACAAAAGTACAGTATATTTCCAAATGTAAATTATATATTCTGAATAGTGTTGTCTATGGTCCAAGTTTCTATATTACAAGGTAATAATACCCATAGCATCTTTGGAGTAAAACATAATCAAGGCTCTGAGATAATTCTAATAACATTTGATTTGAAGGTCTTTATGTAATTCATAATTTTTAGTTCAAATAAGGTCTACTTTCTAGATTTGAATTTATTTTTATGTGTATACAATTGCACAGTATTATTTTTACTATATCTCACATGCATAGATACTCACCAATGCTTTTTATTATATAAAATAAAATAACTGGATCAAATAAGATCCAGAATGCTACTAAAATTATATCAGCTAATACAAAGTATTCTTACATTTAGCTAAGAATCATAACATTCTTTGTAAAACGCTAAAATATGCTAATATTAATATTTATATATATTTGTACATACCCAGATAAAGCTGTAGTGTGTTTAGGTAGCAGTTATCCTAAACATGACTAATAAACAAAGTAACATAGAATAAATAAACTGGAAAATATAATTTGTTAATGAACAAAAATTTCTTAACAAAGCAATTTCTTTCTTCATTATTAAAAATCTTTGACAAAGTGTATCACGGGACAAAGGTGTCTACATCTCTGGACCTGGACCTGCACCTCAGCCACCACAACAGCAAAAGCGAGGCCTGCCTCAGCTTGCTGTTTCTCAGAATCAGAACACATGAATGGAGTGAAGGAAAAGTAATTATAGCAGCAGCAAAAAACAAATTGTATTTCTCTATAAACTGAGAGACCCAAACTTGTGTGGCAAGAGACAGAAAGAAAACTGTGTAGAAGAGGAGAAAGGTAACCACAGTCTGCAAGGCGTTTATGTGGGCAATGGTGCTGGGGTCTCTGGTGCCTTTGACGTTGTACCACATGTTCTTCAGATGTGTCAGCAGAGAGAAAATGAGCAGGGTGAAAATGATCAGAGACACAGTGAAGGGGATGAGTGTGAACATTGTATTGGTTAAAAATATAAATCTGAAAACCTGTGTGCAATTATTTGATGTGGAACTGTAAGAGAAACTTTTTTTGGATTCATCAGCCCAGACATCAATATGTATGTTGATCACTAAAATATTTACAAACAAGAAGACCAGAGACAGCAGCAATGTCACTGAAATCACCTTCTTCAATCTCCACTTCAGGTAGAGAAAAATAGAGTTAGAAAAATTGGCTATCTTGAGAAAATAAAAGATGCTGAGGATGGTGGCCAGCCAGATGCTAAAATGATTTGCAAGAATCCAGGTGTTGTTTTCCATTCTTACCATTTTCACAGTCATTTCTAAATCTGGATACAGTGAATATATTAGTGAAATAATAAATACAGACCACAACATATTTATTCTGGAGATTGCCAAAGCAGTGAGTATCTGATCCACTGAAGAGATCTTTCTTCTCTTGACCCAGTCTATGATGATTACCAGAGCTATGAATCCATTTGCAGTGTTCCCGATTATGAATTCCACAATGATAGTAGCTTTGCATATGTTCTGTATGGCAATATCCATTGTCCATAAGAGAATATCCTGATGTCCGTCGTCACTGAATAATATTTGTTAATGTGTTCATTTTAAATGTTTTTAAAGAAATTCATAGCATCTTTCTAAAATTCCCAATACAGTAACAAATAAGAAAACACCAAGATTTACCAATGTAGCTGATCATAGTTGTATTTATATGAAAGTATGCTTTTTGACACAGTCCCACTGAGTCATATCCAGATTTCATGTGTCCTATGGTAGTCTCGAGTCTACTGCTACTGATGGTGAAGGAAATGCTGCAATCTCAGATGCTGAAACACAAATAAAGACATGTTGATTTGCATTAGTTTTCTAGTTTTTCTTTCTTTACATATTTTAATTGACAATTTGAGTAATGGGCAAGAAATATTCAAAACATTCTAAGGCCTGTAGAAGGCAACAAGAATCTCAGGATAAGGGAGTTCTTGAACATTGACATTATTTTCAATAATTCAGATTAAGACTCTAGGGGCTTATCACCAAAGCTCTTCTACAAATTATTACTTATCTATCTATTACGCTTTTGCTTGAATACATAATATTAAGAAAAAACTTTACAATTTATAACAGAAAACATCTATACATATTCATATAAACCATACACTTATTCAAGATCTAAATACTCATTTTTAACTTCATTGATACAAGTATTTTGATTTTACTCAACATTTATCATGCATTGAGCTCAGACTTTATAATAATTGATAAGAAATTGTTCCAAAGTGTTTCCACATTAAACTATTTAATGATAAATGTGAACATTTGCTAAACTTTGGGTAATGGGTCCTTTGTACATGTAAAGTAGTAGAAATATGTTGTGGTTCCCTGAAGTAGTCACTGAGAGGACGCAGCTCATTAATCAAGATCATATAAACAGGTGAGATACTAAGACAGAGGCACAGCTGCATCCAAGATTGGAGAACCAACCATTTCATGTTGACATGCTGTATGTTCTTGGCATAACTGAGACCGCATGTTTCAACCTTTATCACCTACCATAGAATAAAAATGCCATAAAAGACAATATAGCTTTGACACTAAATCATGATGAGTATTATCTTTGTAATCCAACCTTAAATTGTTTCAAATTTCCTTCAGAACCAACATGAATTAAAACATATTTGCCAAATAAATATTTATAGAGTTTGTATTCTGCTCAGTTAAGGTATTTTTACTGCATCTACTTAGCCGTGTTCACCGAACAATATATAAGATCATCAGCAAGAGTATTGTAACAGAATAGTTTAAAAAGCTGAAACATTATCTATGAAAGTTTAACAGGGAGTGAGAAGAAATGCTAAATGAACAAATATAAAAACCATAAAGAACAGTTCCTGAGAAACATGAAAAACTCAATCCATAATACTGACAGTTAATATGACTATGAGTTGGTAGCAGAGATTCACTGATGTCATTGACAAAGTCAGATTCATTGGAGTAAAGAAACACCAGCTTTATGTGCTAGGTTTATAAGACTGTGTTCAAAGATATTTTGTATTCTGAAAATGAAAGAATTGGAAAGGTACATGGGAAAGTTGTTTTCTGATGTTAGCCTTAAAGATGAAAGTCAAAGCCAGGAGTCCTATCCAAACCTTGCTTATGCTTTCTCCTGTTATCAGCAACTCTCCTGGTCTTCTTCACCTTAGATTGGTGGACCAGCTTAGATTTGTATCCCAAATTTCTCTTAAAGAGTTTACTATTCTTATTTATTCTGTAAGTAGCACATATTTGCTGGTATATCTAACAATCTTCTTACTAATCATATCTGAATTGCATCCCTGTCTCCTCTCAACCAAAGTCCAAGCCTCAACATGTTTTCAGATCCTTATGAAACATTCAAATCCCATAGGTACTCTGTAATTGTTTTATTTTTATTAGTAACAATTCTTATGTATTTGACATTACTCTTTTCCTTTTAGATTTCTGTCTTCATATTAATGTGTTGGGAAACTATAACAAAATACCAAGGGGCTAAAATAATAGAAATTAATTTTCTCAGAGTTCTGAAGGTTAGAAATCCAAAGTCAAGGTCCCACGGGTGGTTTTCTGGTGAGGCACCTCTCACTGACTTGTTGTCAGGTTGCCTTATCAGGCACCATTTCCTCTGAGCTTATGTGATCTTCCTCAAAACACATGCCATTCTGATTTAATTTCTATTATCTTTAAGTCCCTATTGGACTAAGGTCCTCCGCCTGACAATTTTAACTGAATGTCCCTCTATCTAATTCAATCAGAATGTGAAAAAGAATCAATTGCATGTTTTGTTTGTTGGACTATGGTTTACATGTTTTGCATGGAGTTCAAACAATTTTGTCCATGACAGAAAATCTGAAATACAATCCTTAACAACATGTACACATCAAGTAGAGGTAAGTCCAAGGACCTTCCCCTGCCTCAAGGCTGTGAGAGGTGTCCCATCACAGGTAGTAGACTCCAAAAAGCCTGCTCATCCACCAGAGATGGGTTCTGATCCTACCACCAGGGGGCCCCCAAGAAGATCAGGCTACACAATTGTCTTGCCACACAGAGGGCCCAGTCCAGTCCCATTCAGGCTCCACAGCTGTTGATCCAACTTTCATGAGTTCCCACTAGTTTGGTTTCGTTGTCTCTTCAGGTTTCCCCATTATAATTTTGATCCACTTGCTCATAGAATCCGTCTTCTCTCTCCCCGACTGGACTCTTGGAGCTTAGCCTGATGCCTGGCTGTGGATCCCTGCATCTGCTTCCGTCAGTCGCTGGAGAAAAACTCTGTGATGCCAGTTAGGATATTCACCAATCTGATCTCTGGGGAAAGCCAGTTGAGTTCAGGAACCCTCTCCACTATTTCTAGTAGTCTAAATTGGGGTCATCCCTGGAGATTCCTGGGATCTTCCCTAGCACCTGGTTTCTCTCTATCCCCATGATGTCTCTCTATATAATAGTATCTCTTTCACTGCTTTCTCACGCCATCCCTGTTCCAGCTAAACCATCCTGTTCCCTTTTGTTCTCATCTTCCATCTTCTACCCTCCATTGCCCACCATTCATTCCCAGTTTACTCATGGAGATTTCATCTATTTCCCCTTCCCAGGATGATTCATGCATCCCACTTTGGGTCTTCCTTGTTAGCGTGCTTCCCTGGAGTTGTAGGTTGTAGTCTGGTTATTCTTTGCTTTACATCTAGTATCCACTTATGAGTAAGTACATACCATGTTTGTCCTTCTGAGTCTGGGTTACCTTACTTAGGATGACACTGTCCCATTCATTTGCCTGCAAATTTCATGATGTCATTGTTTTTCTCTGCTGAGTAGTACTCCACTGTGTATATGTACCACATTTTCTTAATCCATTCTTGGGTTGAGGGGCATTTGGGTTGTTTCCAGGTCTGGCTATTACAAATAATGCTTCTATGAGCATAGTTGAGCATGTGTCCTTGTGGTATGATTGAGCATTCCTTAGGTGTATGCCCAAGAGTGGTATAGCTGGGTTTTGGGAAAGATTGATTCCCAATTTTCTGAGAAATCGCCATACTGATTTCCAAAGTGGCTGTATAAGTTTGCACTCCCACCAACAATGGAAGAGTGTTCCTCTTGCTCCATATCCTCTCCAACATAAGCTGTCTTCAGTGTTTTTGATCATAGTCATTCTGACAGGTGTAAGATGGTATCTCAGTGTCATTTTGATTTGCATTTCCTTTATGACTAAGGATGTTGAGAAACTCCTAAGATATCTTTTGTCCATTTGAGATTCTTCCTTTGATAATTCTTTGTTTAGCTCTGTAGCCCATTTTTTAGTTGGATTGTTCATTATTTTGATGTCTAGTTTCTTGAGTTATTTATATATTATGGAGATCAGTCCTCTGTCAGATGTGGGGTTGGTGAAGATCTTTTCCAATTCTGTAGGCTGTTGTTTTGTCTTATTTACTGTGTCCTTTGCCTTACAGAAGCTTCTCAGTTTCAAGAGGTCCCATTTATTGTTGCTCTCAGTGTCTGTGCTACTGTTGTTATATTTAGGAAGTAGTCTCCTGTGCCAATACATTCAAGACCACTTCCTATTTTCTCTTCTATCAGGTTCAGTGTAACTGGATTTATGTTGAGGTCTTTGATTCTTGAGTTTTGTGCATGGTGATAGATATGGATCTATTTGCAATCTTCTACATATTGATGTCCAGTTATGCCAGCACCATTATTTGAAGATGGTTTCTTTTTTCCATTGTACAATTTTGGTTTCTTTGTCAAAAATCAATTATCTCGTACATTCTTTTTTTTCTAATAAAAAATTGTATTTACTTAGAAGCATTCAGAATATCAACAAAACAGCTGCAATTTTTTTTTTTGCAATTACAGAGTGGTATTCAGTTAACAGAACAACAATTATCTTCGTAATAAGCTGCATCAGAGACAACTGAAGATTAAAAACAAATAAAACAAAAAAAATAAAATAAAATCAAAACAAAAACCTACCGTCCCCATATATAACTAATTTGTGCTGTGCACCAACAAGAACCTGCTTTAAACTTCCATGCCGATTTACAACCCCAGACTGGACCAGGCAAGGTTAGTGGCTCTTGAGAATACCACCAGGACAGGGCTACCTAAAGACACATTCGATAGTGTGTTAACTATACAAAAAGAGACACTGTACAGTTTAAGAACAAATCTTACACAGCCTTACATTTCAATTTTTTTCTTTAAAAGGAGTGAGTTGTGTACAGGGGGGTTAAATGCTTTATAGACAAGAAAAAAAACTGCGCTAGAACCAACTTATTCATCATCATCATCACCTTCTTCCTCTTCTGCCTCCTCTTCCTCCTCTTCCTCATCCTCCTCATCTTCCTCTTCCTTCTTTTTCCTGCTCTTTTCAGCCTTGACGACCCCCTTCTTCGCCGCATCGGGTTTTCCTTTAGCTCTGTAGGCAGCGATATCCTTCTCGTACTTCTCCTTCAGCTCGGCAGCCTTCTTCTCGTAGGGCTGCTTGTCGTCCGCAGCGGTGTTGTTCCACATCTCCCCCGGCTTCTTCGCCACGTCCCGATGGACAAGCCGGGGTGCTCTCTGATTTTGGGGCAATACTCAGAACAGAACAAGAAGAAGGCTGAAGGACGCCTCTTGGGTGCACTGGGGTCCTTGAACTTCTCTTTGGTCTCCCCTTTGGGGGGCATGCAGGTTTTCATTTCTCTCTCATAACGAGCCTTGTCAGCCTTTGCCATGTCTTCAAATTTCCCCTTTTCTTTAGCAGACATGGTCTTCCACCTTTCTGAGTACTTCTTCGAGAACTCTGAGAAGTTGACAGAAGCCTCCAGGTGCTTCTTCTTGTGTTCCTCTCAGCAAGTTTGCACAAAGAATGCATATGAGGACATTTTGCCTCTCGTCTTCTTAGGATCTCATTAGCCCATGTTTAGTTGATTTTCCTCCTCGAGGCACAGAATCGCCCAGTGCCAGTCCGGCTCGCGCTTGCCCCGGCACTGTCTCAATGGAGCTCAATGTACTGCAATGGTTGTGAGAGCCGGAGCCACACGCAGCCTCTACCCCATACTTTCAATAGTTGATTTCTGACATATTTTTTAAGTTTCAGTATGCCAGTGATGGCTGCATGCAGTTTCAATGAAATGTATGAAAATGGAAATATGTCATAAATTTTCAGTTAAACTGAATATAGAGTGTAGAAAACATAACAGTGGGTTATTTTCATTGTTGTTGTTATTATTTTATTTTTATCTTGACTCATTTTCCCATTTCTGTGATAAAATATCCTGAAAAAGAAAGTTAAAGAAAAAAAGGTTTATTTTGTCTCACAGTTCAATGGCAGAGAAATCAGGGCAGCAGAAGCTTGAAGAAGTCACATCAAGTTTACAGTCAGGAAAAAGTGGGGACAAGGACAAGAATAATCGCTGTTTCTCAGCTTCCTTTCTCCATATATGTACTTTGAGCCCAAGGTCATCGATAGGGATTCAGAATGGCCCAGTATTCCCACTTCAATTAAAAAGCTCACAATTACCCCCTATAGATATTTAGATAACCCATTTCAGGTTGACCCAGAAACTTGTCTCCTGGTGATTCTACCTTCTGTAAAGTAGTCACATAGTATAACCATCACAGTTTATCTTGTTTTTTGTTACATTTTTGTTATAACTTCTGGTATGTGAGAACCAAATGAGGCAGAGGCAAAAGCAGTACTTAGCATTCCATATTAGCTTGTATCATTATTTTAATTTATCAGCAAATAAATCAATTTAAAATCATCTTAGAAATAACAGTACATACCAAATACTTTTAGCACATTTTATCAGAAAACACATGAAAGATTTGCTGTAGAGATAATTTTATAAACTTTATCCCAAAGCTAGAAATAGTATTATCCTTTCTTCTGAAACACTAACATACTCTCTATTCACAAACAGCAATGCCAGCTTACACAAATTACTTAGCATTTTGAACATTCAAAACATTCATGATATAAATCAACAGCAAATAACACAAATCATTGGCAGGAAGATGTAACAGTCATTGTACTTAGGTGCAGATGATATGAGGTTTTACCTTCAAAAGACAAGAGAGTGAGTTCAAACCACAAAAAAGATGTAATAGCTTGACAAGGCACTTCCTTAAAAGTCATCAAACTGACAAACACAATAGCTGTGTTGTACAAATTAAACTTTAAATATCAGAAAAAACAAATACCTCAGCTATGTACTCAAATTGCATATTCTGTAACATTATTTTCTAACACATTTCATGTATCTCTGTGCATGCTTTTCCTCTTGAAGTTTCATGTAAACTTAAGGAAAATCTCACTCTTCCAATGGCTAATTGCACGGCTATTATCATCTTCACACACCACTGGGTAAACTTTTTAAAACATCACAACTTCAGTTTCTTCAAAAGAAAAATATCACAGGCATTCTTGTGTGAGCACTAGATACTCTGTATATAAATTAACTTGCCACAGACGTTTTACAGTTTCTCTTTCAGTGACAACTTCACTTATCCACATTTTAGTCTAGAATCCCACCTAGATTTTAATGTTTCAAAAATTAGTGAAGAGATATGAGGGTGAAGTTTAAATGGAAGAGACATGGAATCCAGTGGTATAAAGGATTAAAGGGACATAGTGTTATAAGAAAGGTTAAATGGGCATGGGGGCAAAGAACTAAAGGGAATGCAGAAAGAGTTAACTAGCACTAGATACATTTTGAAAAAGGTCATATGGAAACCTACTAGTGTAGAAGCTTCCTAAAATATTCACATGCACCCATAAAATAAGAATCTAGACTAATCCTATAATGAGACAGTGATGCCCTTATTGAACACCACATGATAAAAATATAAAGCCCAGTGCCAAGATTGGGCTGCCAATTTTGAAGTTGTTAGCAAGTGAGGTCCAATAAGATCCCTTCCCTCAATATTACAAGCTTACGCCAATACTCCTGCTTATACTCCAGAACTTGATATCAAGCTGATAGTCAGCTAAAAAAATTCATCCCTACTACCTAATTTTCATAGTGCTGGCCGAAGCTATGCAAACTATGGGAGGAGAAAAGGAAGGACCAATTAGATCCAGCTGTAAACCTTATGAGTTATGAGTTATAACAGACTACCTCTGCCTGCTGTTTTTGCTGTTTTATTGACCACCAGCCTCCAACAGCACAGGATTCTATGGGGAGCCACAGAGTCAGTGAACTAAGACTTTTTTATCTAAGGGATTAAGGGAAAAGACACACACTCTGTCTTGAGGGTTTCCTTTTGACTTTCTCTTTATTCTTCCTTCTCCTTATTTTTCCTCTTCATCTTTCCTGGTGTATTCATTCTCTCATTCTTGATGTTTTCCTTCTAACTCACTTTATTGTTTCCCTTACAACTTACATACCTCAGAAAAATCTTTCAAGCAATATAAAAATTGTAATGTGTTTGTCTCAGAGTCTGTGCTACTGGTGTTCTATTTAGGAAGTAGTCTCCTATGCCAATGCGTTCAAGACTACTTCCTACTTTCTCTTCTAGCAGGTTCAGAGTTGCTGGATTTATGTTGAGGTCCTTGATCCACTTGGACTTAAGTTTTGTGCACGGTGATAGATATGGATCTATTTGCAGCCTTCTACATGTTGATATCCAGTTTTGCCAGCACCATTTGTTGAAGATGCTTTCTTTTTTCCATTGTGCACTTTTGGCTACTCAGCAGAGAAAAACAATGGCATCATGAGGTTTGCAGACAAATGGATGGATCTAGAAAAAATCATCCTGAGTGAGGTAACCCAGACTCAGAAAGACAAACATGGTATGTACTCACTCATAGCAGGATACTAGACATGAAACAAGGATGACTTGTCTGCTACTCACATCACCAGGGAGGCTACCTGGAAAACAGGACCCCAAGAAAGACACAGGGATCACCCAATGACAGAGAAATGGAATGAGATCTACATGAACAGCTTGGACATGAGTGGGGGTAATGAAAGGCGAGGGTTGAGGGAAAGAGAGCTTGGGGGAGCAGGAGATCCCAGCTGGATCAACAACAGAGAGGGAGAACAAGGAATAGGAGACCATGGTAAATAAAGACCACATGAGAATAGGAAGAAGCAAAGTGCTAGAGAGGCCCACAGAAATCCACAAAGATACCCACACAACAGACGCCGGCAATGGTCGAGAGACAGCCCAAACTGACCTACTCTGGTGATGGGATGGCCAGACACCCTAATTGTTGTGCTAGAAACTTCATCCAACTACTGAGGGATCTGGATGCAGAGATCCATGATTAGGCCCCGGGTGGATCTCTGGGAGTCCAATTAGCGAGAATGAGGAGGGTTTATATGAGCGAGAATTGTTGAGACCAAGGTTGGATAAAGCACAGGGACAAATAGCCAAATGAATGGAAACACATGAACTATGAACCAATGGCTGAGGGGTCCCCACTGGATCAGGCCCTCTGAATGGGTGAGACAGCTGATTGGCTTGATCTGTTTGGGAGGCATCCAGGCAGTGGGACCAGATCTTGTGCTCATTGCATGAGTTGGCTGTTTGAAACCTGGGGCCTATGCAGGATTGTTTGGCTCGGCCTGGGAGGAGGGGACTAGACCTACCTGGACTGAGTCTACCAGGTTGACCTCAGTCTGTGGGGAAGGCTTTGCCCTGGAGGAGATGGGAATGGGGGGGGGGGGGGGTTGGGGGGAAGGTGAGGGGGACGGGAGGGAGGAGAACAAGGGAATCCGTGGCTGATATGTAGAACTGAATTGTATTGCAAAATAAATTAATAAATAATAATAATAATAATAATAAAGTTAATTCTGAATTATCAGGAAAAAAATTGTAATGTGATTACATTCTATTTTTCAAGTGAATGATTATAATGAATACAGATAAAAAAACAGCATGCTTTCCATACCCCTTATATGATTAAACATTTTACATATTACAGGTGAAAAACAAGTTGTACCCAGAATCCACACACAATCATGTCCAAGCAGCTTCTTATGGATTAACAGAGGGTGAGCAAGCAAGGTATTTTTCTCAGCCAGTTCTTTTGCTGGCAGGTTGCACTTTGTGGCTACAAAGAAAGGACCAATATTTTTATTATTTATCTCAAAAGATAATCTTATAAGAAATCTTAGAAGAATCACAAATCTAAACTTTTATATATGAAAAAGAACTAGTCAGTTTTATTTTAAATCCTTGGTGCACATACCCACTCATCATCAACTGTTTGTTTTGGGTTTTTTTGTTTGTTTGTTTGTTTTGTATCAGAAACTTGAGGGCAGAAATGGGCACAAGGAATTATTCATCATCTTTGATCACCAACCAATCCTAGCAAGGAATGCATGTCAGCTAATAATAATTGGGCTGCTTTGTTTTTGACTCCTAACCTTAATGAATCTATCACTCAGCCATGTGTCTTTGTGAACTCTAGGTTGTTTCTTAAGGTTTTTTTTTCACCTCAAAACTATTATCAAAACATCTTAACCTAACCTGAAATCATTTTCAAAGCTTTGTTTCAGCTATGATGCACTTCAAAACCTGCGAATACATCTCCCAACTTTAAGATGAAAAGAATTTAAACTAGCTGGGGTACTGGACTCAATCGTTTTTCTTAATCATTCACCTAAGGCACAGTCTATATGGCTCCTCAATAGAAACTCATGTGTTCTAGCTGTGTGACTCTTCTTTGTTTTGTTTTTTATCCTCCACAGCCTCTACTTTATCAGAGGCAGGGGCAACCTTTTATCCTACCCTTACCTATGTTAATTTTTCCACTAAACTAACCTCTATCATAATTCCTTACTATATTTATTAAAAACCCTTGATCATCAAAATCCTATTTAAACTAATACTATTATTTTATAAAATCACTGCTTCAGTTAAACAGTACAGTTTAGGAGGAAATCATTTTCATAATAATCCACAGGTAAAAATGCCCAGTAGAACAGGACATTTCCAAGAAATAATCCCACTGCATTAAGGTCAGTGGGGATCTCTGATGTTCGTTCACACCATGCCAGTTACCAGAGAAAAATGACAGCGGCAAAGACACAGCAGTAGCAAGGAGCATTCTGGGACCAAGGCTCTTGAGGCCTTGTCTATCCAAGATTCATCTATCAGGGTTTTGTTTCCTGGTGGGCTGATCCTGTGAAGTCAATTGCCAACTGCTACTCCTCTGACATGGCCACGAGCAAATGACTCCTCCAGTAATATAGGCCCACTGTTGCAACAGTGGCACAAATACCATCAGATCAAACAACCACTTTATAATTGAAAAAAGAGAGGGGGTGGGGGACAAATATGAACCTTGGCAGAAATGTATGTTAGAAAGGGAGCAATGGACCTTAAGGTGTGGGGCAGGAGAGTGAATAAAACATTGTAAGATATTCTCACAGAACTAATAAAAGTGAGACAGCAAAAAGCAAACTCAAACAACATAAACCAGATTCACAATTCTGAGGGATTTCTAACCCTTGTTTGTAAGTTGGGTAACATATTTGAAATGATGTGTGTAGAGCTCTGCTTTATAAGTCAGGCTTAAGTTTTCATTTTTAACGAATAACTTTAGGCACATCTTTATTAAATTGCTTTTAATTTATCTAAAATTATAAATTTGTATCTTAAAAGATATGTCTCACATATATAAACAATATGTCTTTCCTAAAAGTCTCAGTTTAAAATCTTGAAAAAAACTATTATTGATGAAACAACAGCTATACCCTAAGATAAAATAAGTGGTAGTTTATTAAGCCAAATATGATTATTGCAGGCTAGAAACATAGATTCAAGATGTCTAAATAGTGTGTTCCAGCACTGAGCTTGTGCAGAAGCTTTTAAGAATCACAGAATAAGCCGGGCGGTGGTGGCGCACGCCTTTAATCCCAGCACTCGGGAGGCAGAGCCAGGCGGATCTCTGTGAGTTCGAGGCCAGCCTGGGCTACCAAGTGAGTCCCAGGAAAGGCGCAAAGCTACACAGAGAAACCCTGTCTCGAAAAAAACCAAAAAAAAAAAAAAAAAAAAAAAAGAATCACAGAATAAAAGAAAGTTACACATCATGTTATTTGCCAGATACATTGGTAGAGCCCACAGGTAGACTAGTTAGAGTTAGCAAGGAAACAGTCGATGTGGTTTTAGATGCTACCTGATGAAAATTTTTTAGCTTTGGTTTGGGGAAAGCTCCTGTTTTGCTAAGAATATATTCCAGAGACTTTACTTGCTAGTCTAGAGGATGTTAAATCAGACACAGAGAATGTCTATTAAAGGAATGAAAGTACCTCTGCATAACTTGACTCTGGATGTGTAAGACTCCAACTGATCACAAATAAAAATTGTAAATAAATCAGCTTTTTGTAGAATCTTGGACATAGGTGAAGCTTTTTTTTTTTCTGGGAACCTCAATTTATGCTATTATAGCAGCAACAAAATTAATACTATGTTTTAGGAAGATCTCATTCAAGTAGGCTGCATTGATGTCCTTTTCTGTGTGTCATATATTTGTAAATGCACTAATAAGTTTGTAATATGTTTGGGTAATGCTGAATCCAAATGTATTTTTATAAATGTAACAACATTGTAGACAAAAAAAAAGATTATCAGGGGAGACAAAGTTAAACATAAAAGTACTTCTTAGGAATTGACTCTCCTCTAGAACAAGCATGATAATACAGAAACTTAACAGGGACGGGAGCATTCTGCATCTTTGGGCCTACACCTCAGCCACCACAACACAGCAAGGGCAGCTTTTCTCAGCTTAGTGTTTCCCAGAATCAGGACAAAGGACTGACATGAAGAAAAAGCTATTACAATAAACAGTCTACAAAACATAATGTAATTCTCCTTCAATTCAATGCTGAAGATATTTGATGACAAGAAAAAGTAAAAAAAAAAATGACATAAAGAGGGAGGAAGGCAATTCCAGTTTGCAAGGCTTTAATATGGGCTGTGATGTTGGCATCTCTGGAACCCCTGGTGATATGATGCATCCTCTTATTATGCTTCCACAAAGAAAACATGAGCAGAAAAAAAGCCACCAGTGACACAGCGAAGGGAATGAGGGCAAAGATGGAGTTAATAAATAAAACATGTTTGAGAAATAATGTAGAGTTCCTCAAATTGAAATAAGAAAAGTTTCTTCCATTCACATCAATCCAGACATCAACATGGCTGTTGATGATTTTGATGTTTAAAAACAAGAGAGCCAGAGACAGTATCAGGGTCAATGAAACCACCTGCCTAACTCTACATTTTAGGTAAAGGAAAAATGAATTAGAAAAATTGGCTATCTTGAGAAGATAAAAAATGCTGAGTTTGGTAGAAATCCAAAGATAAAAGTGATTTGTCACAACCCAGACAATACTTATCACTCTTACTATTATTTCTGTCACTTTTACTGAGTGAATAAGAAAAAATAATATATTTATTTCTATAAGCCAGAACTGAGCAATTCTGCAGACTGTCAGAGCAATGATGATTTGATCCACTGGAGAGATCTTTCTTCGCTGAACCCAGTCCAGACAATTCACCAGTGCTATGAATCCATTTAACAGGTTCTCAATGATGAATTCCACAAGGAAAATGGTTGTAAATATGCTCTTTATGATAGCAGCCATTGCCTGTAAAAGAAGCACAGTGTCTGTTACTTATCATTGCATTCATTTAAGATGTTATTTCTATTTGATAAATGAAAAGTCAGAATGAGTCTCTCTTTGAAATTTCACAATGCAAAATCAGGGAAAATTCAAGATATTCCAATGGCTGGCTTCATCATCTTTCTCATGAAAATCTTGCATCTTCCCCCACATCCTATCTGAGATTCATTTAGATAGTAGATAACTTATACACAAAAACCCAGGGTCTTTTGCAGCTACTGATAAAAGAAATGTTGAATTTTTATGTGCTACTATATAAACAAAATGTATGACTTACATTGCTTTGCTTTTCCCCCTAGAATACATATTTTGATCTGATAATTGTTTACAGGGACAACTAACAAATTAAAACAAACCTAACAAGGAGAGTATTAACAGATGGGATGGGATATGGTGATGTGCAATTTAATTTCAGCTCCCAAGAGGCAAAGACAGGTGAATTTCTCTGAGTTTGAGACCAATCTGATCTACATAGGGAATTCCAGGACAGCCAAGTCTACATATTAAGAACCTATCTCAGAAATATATATATATATATATTAGTTAGTACATTGAACTTCTTAAACATTTAGGATTTTTGATATCAATTGTGTATACGCAAACATTATCCAAATTTCACTCTAGGTGGGGAACCTCTTAGGTTTGACTTCTATTTTTTAGGGAAGACAAGATTCTCTAGACAAGTTAAGGATATTAGTAAGAATAATTTTGAGAAACAAGAACCCGTTATGGACTAAATCTACCTCAGACATATTTTTCATATGTGCTTTAGAATAGGATGTTCTTGACATGCAAGAGATAGAGATTTAAATAATGAAATCTAAATGTACAGAGGTACAAATCACAATGGAAAAGAACAAGAATTTACCAAGATAAATTTATAGGTGTTCACTATATATAAATAAAATCAAGAATTCATTTTTAAAAAGTAACATTAAATAGGTAAATGAACAACATGGAGTCACAATTCTGCAAAATCTTTAACATGTAACTAAAATGTAACTATATTAATTGAAAAATATAAAGGCATGCTATTATAAGACTTATCTACCATTTGCATATTGAAACATGCATATTTATGTCTCTTATTTAATAAGCTTAGATGAAAGACTTTATATGCTTGTTTAGAAGTAGCTTACATGAGTACTTGGTAGAAAAGTGCTTGGAAACAAAAGTTATAGATTCTAGCAGATATTGGAATGGTTGACTCCCTGACCAGGAATCAGAAGTACTTGTTATTTGTCAACTATATAAAGAAGATTTTTCATATTAAAACTCCCAAAATAAGACTGGAGAGAAGGTTCAACATTTAAACCTACTTACTGCTCTTGCAGAAGAACCAAGTGTGTTTCTCAGGACCCATGTAGCTTCCAATGTCCTGTTACTACAGCTCTGGTTGGATATGATATCTCTGGTCACCATGGACACCTGAATTCACATTCAAATACTCACACAAAAACACACACATTGGTACACAATTAAAAATAAAAACATAAAGTTCACAAAGAAAACCAATTCTGAAGATGGCAAGAGCTGACAGAATTTCATCAGCTGAGAATCAGTCAATGAAACTCACCAACACTATGGATATACAACATTTCTAAAAAACAAATTCTGTAATTACTTGGGTGAAAATTACGCTCAGGACAAGATGACTTACAAAACTTACTTAATACTCAAGGGTGGGGGTAGGCAAGCCCACTGTCCGTGGTGGTGGTTTTGAATTAGTCAAAATTTCTTCCAATACCTGATTTCTGGATGTGGATTAAATTTCTTGATTTTTTTTTTTTTACAAATTCTGTCTAGTATTCATCAGAAAATCATGACAGCATGCTGAAAGGAGAGTTCAATGTTGCATTTATGGGAAACATTGTCATTAACAAGACATTCAAAATAATTCCAGTGTGTATAACTATGTCAACATCATAAGCAGGAGGCTTTCATAACTGATGTTGTAATAAAAGCTAAATTCTCATTTGCTAGCATGCAAATGAGGCCATATTCCTTTTCATGATTTTGCTGTGTTTTGCTTAGCCTAACTTTGACATCATTTGAGTTCAGCAAGCTTGGAGGACTATACCAGAATGTAAAAGCCTAAGTAGAAAAAGTATGCCAGATACACTTAAAGTGATAAAATTTAGTTGGGTGCAGGTGGCCTGAATAGTTCTTGATACTGGTTATAGCTATTTCAACAAAACATCAGATTCACCTTGAAAAGTTACTTTAAAAGTTTGCCTTTGTCTTAGTTGGGGTTTCTATTGCTCTGAAGAGACACCATGACCATGGCAACCCTTATAAAGGGAAATATTTAATTGGGCTAGCTTATAGTTGTAACACAAATTGTTAAATGGTCTTATTATTAAAAAAAAAACAGAGCCAGATATTGGGATAAAAACTGAGAGATTGGAAAAGCAGAAAGAAGCCAGCCATGTTCTTACTCCTCAGCCAAAGAGAGCTGCTTCCTGTATATTCATGCCTATATGCCTTTCTGTTCTGCATCTTACTTCCTCTCTCTGCCTAGCTAAATCACTTCCTGTCTGTCTGTACAGACCTCCAGACCTCTATGGTTAGTGCTGGGATTAAAGGTGTGTGTCACCATGCCTGGCTCTGTTCCCCAGTGTGTCCTTGAATTCACAGAGATCTGGATGGATACCTGACTCCCAAATGCTAGAATTAAAGGCATGTGCTCCCTTTGCCTGACATCTATGTTTAATATAGTGGCTGGCTTTTTCCTATGATCCTCAGATAAGCTTTATTAGGGAGCATAATATATGAGGGGACACAATATCTCATCACATATAGTTCAGAAGTTTAGTCCATTATTGTCATGGCAGGGGGTATGGTCGCATGCTGTCAGACGTGGTGCTGAAGAAGAAGTGGAGAATTCTACGTGTTGACCCTCAAGCAGCAGAAGCAACTGTGTGCCACAGTGAGCATAGCTTGAGCATAGGAGTCCTCAAAATCTACCCCCACAGTGACACAGATCCTGCAACAAAGACTTACAAAAGCCATACCTCCTAACAGTGTCAATTTTCTTTGAAACCACCACAGGCTTGTTTTTCCTTTCAAATCCTTCCACTTCTTTTAGATACCAACAGGAATGGCAATCTCTCTTTCATTAGATACCTAGTTTTATTATCTGTAAGCCATTTATAGATCATCCCATTACATCCACAACCACCCAAAGATTTCACAAATTTCCTGAAAACAGTTGAAGGACAATGAGTAACAAATTTTTTTCCTTGCATTTCAAGATGGAACAGTTCTGGAGAAATGATGGAGATTTGAATCTTCATTCCCACTCAAACTCCTGAGGAGATAATATTTATAGAACATGCTGCTCATGTTTAAGGCTCTCACACAGACTTTAAAAATTTACTCTAATACTTAAACATTGCTTGTTTAATTAAAATATTCATGTAATTTTGAAGACATTCCTAAATTCAGTCTGATTTTTGTTGGGGGTGCATTATACACAAACATTGTTTCAGAAGAGTTGCATTAGAAACCTGGTTTTATGTACACCCAAGATTCCCATATACTTGAGAAAGATGCTCAACGGCAGGACCTTGTCCAAAATTTCCCGAGCAAAATTCTTTTACAAGGGCCTGGGAGAAGCTTCTGATTGCTAGACACTGTGTGCATCTCCAGGGTCTGGTATGGAGAAGCTGCCCATTCTACTAATTCAAGCACTGACAATGTCCATCTCATTTGAATCATACACTTTTTTGGTGAATATATGTTTGTAGACTGACACTTTCCTTACACTGTGGGCCAATTTTATGTTTCTAAAATCATCTATAGTAGCTTTTGATTTTAGAAAGAAATTTTGGCTTTTATTAACCTATATTTTATTTGTTTTCTGTCATTCATTTATTCTTTCATTATTAGAGCTCTCAATATGCACATATCCCACATATATACTCACCTGAAAAGAGGTATTGAAAGTAATTGGAAAAATTCACCTGGGCTTAGTACTTTTTGTTATTTCCTAAAATAGAGTGTATCAGTGTTGGGGCAGCACTCACATTGTATTAGGTTCTATAAGTCTTTTAAAGATTAAACAGAGTTTATACAGTTATGATTCTGTTTTATAATACAGAATTGCACATTCATGATTCTAGGGTCCAGGAGAAGGCCTAGAGTTGGTATCCCCCCATAGTTACCAAAGAATGACTGTGTGTATATAATATAAGTCAAGAATTCAAGCTTAGAAATCATGTTGCTCATACAAACATGTTGCTGATTTCCATTGTCTTTCTCTGGGACTTTTGATAATGTTCTTAACTTCTTCAGCTTTTAGTTTCCTTATGCATCGAAGTGTTGATTTGTATTTTCAAGAGGAAAAATGATAACACATGTGGATACTAAATGTTAGCTTTATAATTAAACCTAAGTAAATACTCTTCCAAAATTTTTAAGCTGCTTTTACATTTCTTTCTAACTTCATGAATTAAATATTCTACCTATTAATTGTTTTAATATTTTTCCTTTTACCAAATCTAGGTAGAAATTTTCCATATTAAGATGAAATTATCCATATGAATTCTGATGTTCTTTTTATTGTTCAGTTTTAGATTAGTGCTAGTGTGCTCATTTGATTCAGGGTACAATTTACATTCCAAGTTCATATAATATCATTATTATAATGATTTGATTGCTAAATCATTGAATTATGATAAGAAAATCTAGTCTATGTAACATTTATCAAGAATAATTTGAGTAATTACTCTCTCAAATTTATGAGCATTTCATCTGTGTGTGCATGCGTGCGTGCGTGCGTGCGTGCGTGCGTGTGTGTGTGTGTGTGTGTGTGTGTGTGTGTGTGTGTGTGTTCACACACTGAATACTAGGGATCAGATAGCCAATTAGGAGATTCATCCCTGGAGAAATGGTTTTGCCCTGTCTTAGCAGCATCAATTGCCTGAAGCACTTCATCTAAGAGTGGGGTGTTGTAAAATGTCCCTCATTTATATTGACATCATCTGCTGTTGTCATTATTCAAGTATTTGTTTAGGCTGCCATAAAGTTAAGATTTAATGGGTACAACTTTCCTGTCACATCTAAAAGACTCTATGTAGCATGAAGTATCCTGGCCATCTGTCTCATATAATCTTTCCACTACCTCTTCTGTAATGTCCCCTGAGCCTTAGGTATAGGAGTTGCATTGTAGAAGCATCAGCTGGGACTGACTAATGCATGGGCACTTATTCTCTGTCTTTTGACCAGTTGTAGATCTCTCTAGTAACCTCCATCTGCTGCAAAAGAAGTTTCTCTGATGAGAGGTGAAAACTGCGCTCATATCGGTGGGTCTAAGTATTTAGAATACAAGCAGAAATTAGAGTGCTTTAGAAGCATGGCAGTAGTGGGCGCTCCTGCCACAGATAATTGGTTAAGTTCACAGAGCCAGGTATGAATTACCTTCTATTGAGTGGACTTTATAAGTTCAATGAGATAGTAATTGGTTACCCTTAAGATACAAGTGCCAGTATTACACCATTTAGAATATCTTCCTGAGCCACTCATTATGGCTCACAGGCTTTAAATCTGAGTGGTACTACTGAGTATTTGTATCCCTTGGCAGCTTGCATGGCACCTTCTGATACTGTGAGAGCTAGCCCTCAGGGAGGAGGCTTCCGAGACAATTCCAGTTTGATTACTTTGAGTCCTATACCTAAACTGTATGTGTCTTCAACAAGATACCATCTTACATCAGTCATAATGGCTAGGATCAAAAACACTGATAAGAACTTATGTTGGAGAGGATGTGGAGCAAGGGAAACACTACTCCACTGTTAGTGGGAGTGCAAATTTGTACAGCCACTTTGGAAATCAGTATGGTGATTTCTCAGAAAATTGGGAATCAATCTTCCTTAAGAACCAGCTATACCACTCTTGGGCATATACCCAAGGAAAGCTCAATCATACCACAGGGACACATTTTCAACTATATTCATAGCAGCATTATTTGTAATAGCCAGAACCTGGAAACAACCTAGATGCTGCTCATGAGAAGAATGGATTAAAAAAAAAATGTGGTACATATACACAATGGAGTACTACTCAGCAGAGAAAAACAATGACATCATGAAATTTGCAGGCAAATGGACGGAACTAGAAAATATCGTCCTGAGTGAGGTAACTCAGACTTAGAAGGATAAACATGTATGTACTCACTCATAAGATACCAGATGTAAAGCAAAGGATGACCAGACTACAACCAACTACTCCAGAAAAGCTAGCTAACAATGAAGACCCAAAGAGGCATGCATGGATCACACTGGGAAGGGGAAATATATGAGATCTCCATGAGTAAATTGGGGATGAGGGGTGGGTAATAGAGGGTAGGGGGTGGGGTATGAGAACACTGGAAGAGATACCGTGATAGAGGAAGACATCATGGGGATAGGGAGAAACTGGGTGCTAGGGAAGTTCCCAGGAATCCACAAGAATGACCCCAACTTAGACTACTGGCAATAGTGGAGAGGATACTTGAGCTGGCCTATCCCAGTAATCAGATTGGTGAATACCCTAATTGTCATCATAGAGCCTTCCTCTAGTAACTGATGGAAGCAGATTCAGAGATCCACAGCCAAACACCAGGCCAAACTCCAGGAGTCCAGTTGAACAAAGAAAAGAGGGATTCTATGAGCAAGAGGCATCAAGATCATGATGGGGTGTCACGGACTGGCCCATCGGGAGTACCACGACCATAGGGGAACCAGGGCTTCGGTAGTCAGGAAGGCAAGGATTTGGCGAATGACAGACAGACAACACACTCAGAAGTGGTTTGAATCTGTTGTAATTTTATTTTTGTAAATCAGTAGATTATATTTGGAAAAGAAAACTATCAAGTCATACAAGGAACAACAAGAGCTTGGCAATAATTTAATTACATCATCTTTAAAAAACAGCAAGCATACAATCATTAATCGGCGCTAGACACATCCTTTTACCCACAAGAACTTTATGACCCAAAGAGCAGTCTGTGTTTTTTAAACTTAGTACAGTCCCTAGACTTGTGTAGGCTTTTTTGTGGTTGTAGTTGTGTCCTTTATCTTTATCTCAGCCGCTCTCTAGTTTACTATGTACTTTTACTTTTTTGGTTCTCATGACCCATTTAGCCAATTTGGATGTTGTAGATCCTCCCTAAGTCTTTTTTTAGTTTTTTTTTTTATCACATATCTATTTTAATATAAAACCTTTTTACCTGTTGGAATATGGACTCATACTTTTACGCCTGTAAGGGGAAGGGGTTCTGTTGTAGTTTTTAAGTTTTTTATGTTGAACTTTTTCAACAGAGGGGCCCACCATCTGCCTCTTATGAGATAACGTTTTTTACCATAAATCACTTTAGTTGGGATTCCTAAAGGATTTTTAGTGGGTGAGTGTTCATTTTCTGTAAGTGTCTGAACCTTTATACTTTTTTATCTAGTGGCTTGGGGTCTTAAAAAACAGCTCATTTTGTTATATTTAATTAAGATCCATGTCCAGCTTCCCCTTTCCTCCATAGTTCACAACCCAAGCATTCATTAACTTTTGCTGTGCTTCATAGATTAATTAGAACATTATCAAAAAAGCAGTTATACAGAACCCATAGCCCAGGGAGCTCGTGATCTGTGAAGTACATCCATCTCCTTTGAGAAGGAAGCATAATGTGGGCACTCTGCCAGGGACCTCCAGGGAGCTTAGTCCCATGGGACACATATCTCCAGTCCACTATTATAGTCATAATTGTTCATGTCACATGGACGACATTGGAGTTGGTGTGGCAATGGGGAAACCTACAGAGACAACCTAGCCAAGCTAGTGGGAACTCATGAAATTTAGACCAACACCTGTGAAGCCTCCACAGGACTAGACTAGGCCCTCTGCTTAGGCAAGACAGTTGTGTAGCTTCATCTGCTTAATGGGCCCCTTTCAGTAAGACCAGGATCCATCCCTAGTGCATGAGCAGGCTTTTTGGAGCACTATCTATGATAGGATACCTCCCACAGCCTTGAGGCAGGGGGAAGGGCTTGGACCTGTGTCTACTGAATGTACCAGGCTCTGCTGACTCATGGCAGGCCTTACCTTCTTATAGTAGGGAATGGGGAGTTTAGGGAGGGGAGACTGAAGAGGTGGAAGGAGGGAAGAGGGAGGAATCTGTGATTGGTATGTAAAATGAAAAAAAAAAGAATTTTTTCTTAATTAAAAAAAATAGACTCTTACTTTAAGTTCTGGGAGGAAATAAGAATAGCCTACATTTTGGGAGTCTCTTGCACTGCCCTGACCAACAATTTGAGGAGACATTTCTCATATCTGACACTAGAGTTTTTGTTAGGTGTATTATGTCCCTTGGGTTAGTAATATCACCCCATGGGACACAACTCCACTACATTTATATCTGTGAGAACTTATAGAGTAATGTTTCTTTATGGATTTTCAAACATCCTTAGTGTTATTTATCTCTCATTCCTCTTCCCTCCCATCAAAGAAGCCCCTCTATTGTTTTTCTTCTTTTTCACTCTGCAGCACCCGTGTCCTATCCCCCTCTAGAGTTCCTTCACTGCTCCTCCACCATGTTCCTTTTCTATTTTCCTGGCTTCTGTGGTTACTTCAGGTTATATTATGAAACTTACAAGTAAATGAGTGGAGCTAGAAATATACTGTGTGAGGTAACCTAGACTCTGAAAGACAAATGCCTTATGGTCTCTCTTACTTGTGGATCTTGGCTCTAGACTAGATCCTAACTATAGACATGTGTATTTAAGTGGTGTGTACTGATATCCCTGTCTATGTAGGTTTATAACAAAGGTTACACAATGTTCTTTCCAGACTGTTTCATTGTTTCATTCACAAGTACAGCAAAATATTTGCAGTATACGAATTAATATATGTGAGAATTTCTTGTCTCCTGATTTTCCTTTAAAATACATGAAATGATTCCTTGTATAGTCTGGGCCCCTATGCTTCTATATTTTTGAACCTGTCCCTGAGTTACAATATCACTGAAAGAGAAGCCCATCTCAACCTACTGCTTACCAAAATCAAGACAAATGGGAGAGCAGAAAGGACAGCATTTCCCAGAGTCCAGACAGACAAAAGGATCAGGTATCAATCCTGTGACCGGAACAAACTTTCACAAGAAAATAGTGTATAACAGAACAGAACAATGACAGTTTGCAAGGCTCTCATGTGGGTTGTGGTGCAGAAGTCTCTGCATCCTTTGATGTTATGCTGCTGTGTGCTCTTCAGATGTTTCCACAGGGAGATGAGCAGGAAAAAAGTTGCCTGGGATGTGATGATATATTATGCACTCCAATAAAACTTATCTAGGGATCAGAGGACAGAGCCAGTCACTAGATTAGACATAGAGGCCAGAGAGTGATTGTACACACCCTTAATCCTATCCCTCAGGAGACAGAGATCTGTCTGGATCTCTATGAGTTCAAGGTCACGCTGGGAACAGAGCCAGGCATGGTGGCACATATCTTTAATCTCAACACTTGAGATCTCATGCCTTTGCTTGGAAAGCACAATGCCTTTAATCCCAGGAAGTAAGATGGCAGGGCAGGAAAAGTTATATAAGGAGAGAGGAAACAGGAACTCACTCTCTTTTGGCAGAGGATTTCATTGGGGTAAGAACTTTGGCTTGTTCTGTTTCTCTGATCTTTCAGCTTTCACCTCAATATCTGGCTCCAGGATTCTTTTTATTAATAAGACCTTTTAGCAATTTGTGTTACACAGGGATATACCAAAGGGTATGAATGAGAACATAGGATTGATAAATGAAAGAAGTTTGCAAAGTTGTGAATATTAAGAGTCTGAAAGTGTAAGATACATTTCTTTGAACACCATCAACACACATATTGTACTACATTTTTATAACTACAGTATTTAATAACAAGAGGAATAAACAATAAGAAAGTCACTGAGACCACATTTTTAACTCTAAACTTTAGGTAAAGAAAAATAATGTTAGAAAAGTTGACTATCTTGAGGAAATAAAAGATGCTTAAATTTGTAATAAGATAAAGGTTACAAAGATCGATCACTGTCCAAGAGATAAAATATACTCTTAACATTTTTCCAGCCAGCACAGATATCCACCAATCTAGGAATACCAACCAAATCAGACTGATTCTGGAAATTTTCAGAGCAGTGAGGATTTGATCCACTTGAAGAAATATTTCCTTTAACCCAGTCTTCACAGTTTGTCAGAGCAATGAATCCATTTCCTAAGGTTCTCATTATGAATTCCATGCTGAAAATTATAGCAAATGTTCTCTGTAGTACAGCAACCATTGTCTGTAAAACAATGCCCAATTTTCTGATGTCACACCTGAGGATTTGTTAATATACTCATCCAATGTTTTTTCAGAAGATGTATTGTACTCCTTTTAAAAATTCACAGATGTAATATCACACAAGCAAGCATTAAGCTTTCTTAATGACTCATTCCATATCTTTCCCCATGAAAATCTTGGACTTTCAAACCACACAGAAACTTTATCCAAACACTGACTAGCTTGCAGGATTCTGGAATCTTCTCTAGTTGATGCTGAAGGAAACACTGTGTTTTTGTATGCCAACATACAAATAACAATATTTAGTTGCTTTTTTGTTTGCTTTTCAACATGTTTTATTATCTGGATAATTGAGTATTGGGAAATGTAATGTTCTATTTAATATAAAAAGCAATAAAGACCTGTACTAGTGTGTGGAAATTCTTAAGCACAAGGGTTCATTAGACTCTTCAAAACTGGATCAGCACAAGGAGATAGATAGACAGACAGATTGATATAGATATAGATATAATTCAAATATTAATGTATAAACTGATACCTAATAATCTGGCTGAAATAAAGACTTTTTAAGTGCTTAATACTGAGAATAACACTTTTTGATCACTTTATTTCATGCAAAGGTGTGTATACTCACACAAACACATACATGCACATTAATTGGTGTCAAATTCCTCTTTCTCTAGTGTAAAAACTCAGCTTGATATTTTACTCAGCACTATACATTTATCTAGTGCCTTAATATTAAACATTGTTTAGACAGTACCCTCAGGTATACATTATGGAGTAGTATTAAATATAAATATTCAGTAACCTTGAGTCATATGCTCTATCCATGTGAAAATGGGTGGAAGGTACTTTGTCCTCCCTTGAAGTAGTCAATGAGGTAAATCAGTCCATCTACAAAGAATCTGTTTCAGCCCCTCTCTCTTTCCCAGTAAGACAAATTATTTTATTGTCATGAATGACCTGCAGATTTTATCCATCACCCCTCACCCCCAACGTCTGTTTTGTAATCATCATTACAGAAACCAAGGAAGGCAAGGATGATTTGTTGCCTCGGTGAAATGGGCAGAGAGCAGGATCACAGGATTTCTTTCTCCTCAATAGGGAAAGAGTAAACAAAGACAAAATTTAAAAAAAAAAAAAAAAAAAACCTCAGCATTACCTCCAGAGACAGAAGAAAAAAACTGTATTGTAAATATCAAAAGTGGTTGAGAAATACATAGGATAACCCTGGTGGCATAGCATGGGAGACTCGCTATCCTTTGTCTCCTGAAACAATATTGAGCAAAGTAAAGGAATCCAATCTACTTTTTAAATATCCACAAATATTAACACTTAGGTATAATAGAAGAATGTGGGAAATCTTTCAGTGAATTATATTTATGGAGAATTAAATATAAATATTCAGTAACCTTAATATATATTATTGTATATAATAAAATAAATAAATAAAAATGCAAACTTACCAAATGGAAGGCAGTTCCATATGATGTGGTTCCTGTCAGTTAACAATGATGAGCTCAGGAAAGTGAAAGAGATATGCAAACTACCCTGGGATGAGGCTCTGTGGGAAGAGTAGGCATAGGAAGCTTCACAGATTTTGGGGAAGATTCAGGACTTAGGTATCCATTGATAGCTACACATGCTGAGGAGCCCCACTATGGTGATATTTTATTTGTATTAAAATGTTATTTGTATGTTAATAAATAAAGTTGTCCGGGGGTCAGAGCTATTAGCAAGCCATAGGAAAGCAGGGCAGTGGTGGCATACGCTTGTAATTCCAGCACTTGGTAGGCAGAGCTGGGTAAGTCTCTGTGTGTTCAGGGATACAGCCATTATTGGATACACATGCCTTTAATCTTAATACCAATCATGGAAAACCTGGAGGCCTATACAGACAGGCTGTGAGGAGGCGGTCATGTGGTTGGGTTTACAACCAATGAGAAGGCAGGACAGGAACTCTATATAAAGACTTTAACACAGGGGTAGCTGTGGTTCGGAGAGGTAGGACCACCACAGGAGGAAGGGTAAGGTTTTAGCTCTTAGCTCTGACCTCTTGGCTTTCTTCTTTGCATTGGTTCTGTGTTTCTTATTTAATAAGAAGGTTGGATACATCTACATTTGGCACCCAACGTGACAAGAATTCATTAAAAACCGCTTGGCTTGGCTTGGCCCCAGGTCCGGTTTCTGGCCTGGGCAGCCTGGCTGCCTAGCTTGGGCCCAGGCCTGACTGAACCGCAGCTGGAGCTACTTGCAACTGCTACAAACAACTCAGGCCTGCCCTGCCAAACAGGGCCCCTGCCTGTAAAGCCAAGGCTTGACTCAGCTCAAGCGGCTACGCTTTCTCTCTCTCTCTCTCTCTCTCTCTCTCTCTCTCTCTCTCTCTCTCTCTCTCGCTGGATTCACACCTCGAACACCAGGTGGCTGTGAAATTCTCTGGGATTCTACTGTTCTACCCAGACTTGGTAAGTCAATTAACATATCTATTTAAAAGAGAATATTTTTCTTTATTAAAAAAAATGGGCTTTATGTGTACATTGGAAGAAAATTGGGCTTTGTTTGAAATTTTAGGCACTCTGACAATGGAACAACTATATGAAAAGATTAATATTGAACGAATTATTCAGTTTATTACTTTTCTTATCCTCATTTTACTATTTAAAAAGATTGTCAACTTAAGTGCCAGGATAACAGTCTTAGAAAAACTTGTTAAACCGGTAAAAATGAATTATAGAGAAATTCAAATTCAGACAGAAGAAATAGTAAAGTTGTTTCAAAATTGGATCATAAGGTTACAGAAAGAAAGCCAGTTTTCACACAATCACCCTTAATTTATCCAGTAGCCGTACAGCAGCTTCTGATGAAGAGAATGAACAAAATACTTGGGTTCCAGTTGAAATGTTAGACTTACGAAGATGTAAGGAGGCAATAGCATCTTATGGCATGCACTCCCCATATGTACAGCAAATGTTAAACACCTGGTCAACTTGTAATAGGATTCTACCAAAGGACTAGCGAGAATTGGCACAGGCTGTTCTTGAACCCGGACAAAATCTCCAGTGGAAAATGTGGTTCAATAATGAGGCTAAAAATATAGAAAGACAATGGAGGGATAGCGGAATACAAGTCTGCCAGGATCAGCTTATTGGAGAAGGCCAATATGCTTCAGTACAAACACAATGTTCATATGATGTCCAAACCCTAGTTCTATGTTGAACGGCAGCTTTGAATGCATGGGACAGAGTTGAAGAACCAGGAAAAAAAACTGAGTCATTTACAAAGGTTATACAGGGCCCCAAAGAATCTTTCACAGATTTCTTACAAAGATTGACTTCAGCAGTACAAAAAATGGTCCCGAATTCAGAGGCTAGTCAGATAATAATTGAATCTTTAGCCTTTGAGAATGCAAATGTAGCGTGCAAAAGAATAATCAGGCCGTTAAAGGCAAGATCTGCACCTTTGGAAGATTGGATTAGAGATACAGTTAATGTAGAGGCTTATGACCATGATGATATGTGGGTAGGAAAAGCAATTTCAAAAGGTTTGAGCAATGTTAGATGTTTTGGATGTGGAAAGCAAGGACATTTGAAAAGGGATTGTAAACAGGTCATTCCTAGAAATAATGTTTCTTCAAGGAACACTGGCAACAGAATGCCCCTTCCTTCTGGAGTATGCAGAAGGTGTGGTAAGGGAAAACACTGGACCAACGAATGTAGATCAACAAGGGACAGACAGGGTAACCCTCTGCCTCGAGCTTAGGGAAACTCCCAGAGGGGCCTCAGGCAGGCCCCCACAGTAAATCCAGTTCAAACCTTTCCTGCAGTTGTAGAGGAAACCCCTACTCAAAGCAAATAAATAACCAAATGTCTATTGGAATAAATCATGTTAGTCGAGATGATGAAACAGAGAAAATAGGAAATAGAGGAAAAAACATAAAGAAAATTTTTTGGCAAACCTCTATTAATGAACAAAGACCAAAACTAACAATAAAAATAAATGGTGTTTTGTTGTCTGGTCTGGCAGACACAGGTGCTGACATTACCATAATTGCACCAGAATTTTGGCATCCAACTTGGCCTCTTCAGGAGGTAAACATTCAACTCTTAGGAATTGGGACATTATCTAGAGTGAAACAAAGTGCAAGATGGCTTGAATGTATAGGTCCAGAAGGACAGAAAGGAAAATTAAAACCATATATGGTTAACATAGCTATGAACCTGTGGGGTCAAGACTTGTTACAACAATGGAATACTCAGATTAATATCCCTCCAATCTCAGAAACAAATCATAAATTAGTACATGTTTCTGAGAGAAATATTAAAAGATATTATTCTAATGAATGCTCACCAGCCATCCATGTCATACAAGAACAGGGCACAACAACTGATAATCTTCCAAAAACACTAACAGCTCTACCTTTAAAATGGTCAACAGATAAGACTGTATGGGTTCAGCAATGGCCTTTAACAACAGAGAAACTCCAGGCTTTACAAGAGCTGGTGGAAGAACAGTTAAATGCTCATCATACTGAAGAATCAACCAGCCCTTGGAATTCTCCTGTATTTGTTATAAAAAAAAAAATCTGATAAATGGAGAATGGTAACAGACCTTAGAGCAATTAACAAAGTAATTCAGCCAATGGGCTCTTTACAATCTGGAATTCCTTTGCCTACTCTGTTACCAAAAGGATGGCCTCTCATAGTTATTGATTTAAAAGACTGTTTCTTTTCAATACCCTTACAAGAAAAAGACAGAGAAAGATTTGCTTTCACAGTGCCTACTTATAATAATTCTCAACCGGTTAAAAGACTTCAATGGAGGGTTCTCCCACAGGGAATGTTGAATAGCCCAACTTTGTGCCAATATTTTGTAAAACAGCCATTAGAAGTGGTACGTAAAAAATTTCCTAAATCTATAATTTATCATTATATGAATGACATTTTATTAGCTGATTCAAATGCAGATACTTTAGAAAGAATGTTTGAAAAAGTAAAGAAAATTTTGCCTTGCTGGGGATTACAAATTGCTTCAGAAAAGGTACAAAGAGGAGATTCTATTAATTATTTAGGATATAAAATAGAACTTCAAAAAATTAGACCTCAAAAGGTGCAAATTAGGAGAGATCGACTACAGACTCTTAATGACTTTCAAAGATTATTTGGAGACATTTCTCATCTAAGAACTATTGTTGGGGTAAAAAATGATGAACTGAATAATTTGTTTAAAACCTTAGAAGGTGATAAAGACTTAAATAGTCCAAGAGAATTATCACCTGAAGCTGAGAAAGACTTGGCCTTGGTAGAAAAGAAAGTACATGAAGGGCACGTAGATCGTATTGATCCAAAGCTGGATTGCATTTTGGTTATTTTACCTTCTAGGCATTCCCCAACAGGAATATTAATGCAAAGGGAAGATATTATGTTGGAGTGGATATTTTTACCAAATAAACCCAATAAAAAATTAAAAACTTATGTGGAAAAAATCTCTGACTTGATTTGGAAAGGAAAATTGAGACTTCGTCAATTAGCAGGAATAGACCCAGCAGAAATTGTCGTACCTTTAACTAAGGAGGACATTGAAAAATTCTGGATAGAAAATGAAGCTTGGCAAAAAGCTTGTAGTAATTTTGGGGGAGAAATTAACAGCAAATATCCCAAAAGCAATAGAATTGATCATATAAAGAGAGCTGATTGGATCTTGCCTCGAATTGTGAGGAAAAAACCCATATCTGGAGTTGGCACATTTTGTGCAGATGCCAACAAACAAGGAAAGGCAGTTACAAATCAGAAAATTTAAGTAAAGTGGTTCAAAGTCCTTATATTTCAGTTCAAAAATCAGAATTGTATGTTATTCTGTTGGTATTAATGGATTTTCCAGAACCTCTCAATATAGTAACTGACTCTCAGTATGCTGAAAGAGTAGTATTACATATTGAGACTGCAGAATTTATCCACGATGCTTCAGAATTAATTTCATTATTTATTCAATTACAAGATACAATCAGAAAAAGGAGTCATCCTTTATATATAACTCACATCCGATCCCATACTGGTCTGCCAGGCCCTCTAGCACAAGGCAATGATGAGATTGATAAATTATTGATAGGAAATGTGCTGGAGGCCTCAGAATTTCATAAAAAACATCATGTAAATAGTAAAGGTTTAAAAAAGGATTTTTCCATAACCTGGCAACAAGCCAAAGAAATAGTAAAGAAATGTCCTACTTGTTCCTTCTACAATCAAACACCATTACCAGCAGGATGTAACCCAAAGGGTACTCAGAGGAATGAAATCTGGCAGATGGACGTGTTTCACTTTGAAGGATTTGGAAAACTGAAATATGTACACCACACTATCGATACTTATTCAGGATTTCAATGGGCAACTGCTTTGAGTTCTGAAAAAGCTGATTCTGTAATCACTCATTTGCTAGAAGTTATGGCCATTATGGGTATACCTGCACAAATCAAAACTGATAATGCTCCATCATATGTCTCTGTTAAAATGAAACAGTTTTTTGCTTATTATAATATAAACCATGTTACAGGTATGCCACATAATCCTACAGGTCAAGCAGTTATAGAAAGATCAAACAGAACCCTAAAGGATATGCTAAATAAACAAAAAGGAATAACAAAACCCCCCAGAAATAGACTACATAATGCTCTATTAACTTTGAATTTTCTCAGTGCCAATGAGAAAGGAACAACAGCTGCAGAGAGACATTGGATAATAGAAAAAACTACAGAATTAAATCAACCTATATACTTTAAGGATGTGCTGACCTCAGAATGGAAACCAGGATATGTGTTACAGTGGGGACGAGGTTTTGCTTTTATTTCTACAGGAGAAGATAAGCTGTGGGTACCATCAAAATTGATAAAGGTTCAATTTGAACAAGAGAGACCTCTTAATTAGAGGAGGTGATAGTTCATCAACTATCATAAACATCCAATTTAAACTAACTTACACCAGTAGCACATGCCTTTTCATTTAATCAGATAACTTGTCAAAAAGGAACATCCCCAAAAAAAACCTTGGGGAAAGGTTTTTGTTTTTGTCTTTTAGGAGAATGAAGGTTAAAGAATCTGAAGAACACTGGACAAATGAGACAACTGAAGAAAAGGAACAAATCATCTATCCTAAGAAACAGAGTGAAATGGCGTATGGGTATATATTATCTAAAAAATTTTATGTCTTCCTAAATGTTTGTTTCTGCTTTTCTTTAAAGATTTAACACTATTTAACTTCTAATAGTCCCAGTTCAATTAAAATTTAAAGCTGACTTTGGAGTTGGAGAATGGCTCTCTCCTTCTTTAAACTCAAGCATGTTGTTAAAAGGAAAATGCAAACTCCCTGTATCATGCCAGAAGAAAAGAGCCATCTTCTGCTATGGGACAGGAGAAAAGCCAAATTAATTAAGGGACTACTCTATTACTAATCTCAACTCTTTGATTCTATTCTGATTCTTTAAACTTTTCTTAAAGTATGAATTTTATATCAAAATTTACAAGATTAATATATATAGATATATATACATTTTAAACTTTGTTAAGATATAAATGGTCATATAGAGTACTAATTCTAAAAAGTCACATATATAGTCTTTGTGTTCGAGTCTCTTATCAGTTTTTTGCAGGAAATCACGGTCAGGCCTAACATCAACTGAAGTCTCCAGGAAGAAGATGGGGCCCCACAACAACAACAATTCCACGTGGACAATAATAACATCACTAAGCTGACAAACATCATCTACAGATCAGCTTTGAACTACAAAGTACTCAGAGCAATTTTGAGAGAGCTTGCTGAGATGATCCAGTCTCAAAGACTACTTGAATAAGGATTTGAGACAAACCCTGAATTTTGGCATTATATACAGACTGGATAACGAAGGATATATTTACCTTTCCTAGAATTTGACAATTAATCTAAAATTTTTCTTTCAGGATAAAGATACCTTCGCCCATACCCAGCAGGAAGCAATTTCAAGAATATGACGCCCACATTCCCAAAGAGGTGGTTGGTTTTTTTTCGGTCTTTTAATGGGTTTTGGGTCTGGGATAATTTTCATTGATTAGGGGGGTTGGTTAGAAGTTGTTGTCAAGGGTTAGGAAAAAGGTTAAGCAAAGGAGATTAGATTTAAGGTTCTATTTAAAAAAAAGAAAAAAAAGAAAGAAAAGAAAAATGTAAATACTTTACATTGGATTGTATTGTTTTATATTGTATACAAATTATATATATTGAAATTGATATTGTTAGAAAATGTTATATATATTTTTCTAATTGTACCATTCATCTAACATAATCATCTAATGTAATGCAATTTTCTGATCCTTGAATGTTATTACCAACTATTAGGATATAAAGAAATGAAAGTTAGTAGTTAGACATTATAATAGAACTTGTAGTTATATTAGGTATGTTTTCAAGATTGAGTAGATATATTTTAGATAGACAGGTTATCTTCAAACCCTTCAGAGATCTACAGAATATGGCATTTAAAATGTTTTAATAACTTAGAAAATTTTTCTTTTTTTGTTATGACTATGAGACATGTCGGCTCCTGGCAGTACCAATCTACTTCAGAGAAAATATGGGCATTGAAGAAACTGCATATGGAGTTAACTTTCATTCTGGCAAAAGTTAGCCACTGGACAACAAAGTATCCTTGAATCAACAGGACAAAATGGACAGACAGGACATAAAACAAAGGACTATTGATTCCTGCCAAAACAAGTGTGGTTATGGCTTTATCAAAAGGCATCTTCAGAGGCCAGGACAATATGGCACCATCCCTGAAGTGGCCTTCGCAATTCGGAAAAGGTACAGTGCCCTTTTCTTCGAAGACAGCTGAACAGGCAGTGGGCCGATGGCCTCTGATGTGCAATGGAACAGCAGCTGAAACAGTTATTCTTGAAGAGTAACTAAGCTCACGCCTCTCAATAGTAGACTGGCATTTGATAGAGGAATGTGGAGAAGAATGGGATGTTGAGATGAAGCCATATATACACAGCCAAGAAGAATGGACAGCTGAATTAAAAAACCATCAACAATTTCCAGAATTTAAAATCCTGAATCATGACATGACACTAGTGGAATTCAGGTGTTTCTGGTACATGGACTGCTCTCACCCAATGTGAGGTTGAACTGTTGACCTTGTGTACATCCTACTTCACAAATGAGTCTGTCAGATATGCTAAGCCTATAGGCTGAAGATGATGCCCCAATGCTGTGGAGAAACCTTGGGTGACTGTCCAGGCAGCTGGCTGTTTCTGTCAACTTACATTTTTTTGGAAGTTACTTGCTTGCACTCCCTGTTTTTATTTTTGATAGATAATATTATTTCCTTCTTGGGTCTCTGAGGGAATTGAAGATTAGTTAGTTATAGTTGAAGGTTAGTTAGTTATAGTTGAAGATTAATTAGGATACATTTTGGACTTACCAAAATATGATAGATAATGAAATTATTTTCTCTGAATTTGTCAAATACAAATGGACTAGACATTGTTTAGGTATTTATTACTTGTATATATTGTATATAGTTATTGTACTTTTGTATATAGTTTTCCTTATATTAGTTATAAGCTTTTTCTTTTTTTTTCCTTTTTATTAAAATAGAAAAGGGGAAATATGGTGATATTTTATTTGTATTAAAATGTTATTTGTATGTTAATAAATAAAGTTGCCCGGGGGTCAGAGCTATTAGCAAGCCATAGGAAAGCAGGGCAGTGGTGGCATACGCTTGTAATTCCAGTACTTGGTAGGCAGAGCTGGGTAAGTCTCTGTGTGTTCAGGGATACAGCCATTATTGGATACACATGCCTTTAATCTTAATACCAATCATGAAAACCTGGAGGCCTATACAGACAGGCTGTGAGGAGGCGGTCATGTGGTTGGGTTTACAACCAATGAGAAGGCAGAACAGGAACTCTATATAAAGACTTTAACACAGGGGTAGCTCTGGTTCGGAGAGGTAGGACCACCGCAGGAGGAAGGGTAAGGTTTTAGCTCTTAGCTCTGACCTCTTGGCTTTCTTCTTTGCATTGGTTCTGTGTTTCTTATTTAATAAGAAGGTTGGATACATCTACACCCCACCACAGCTAGTGTTACTCTGTCCCCCAAACATTTCCAGTTTTACTTTAAGAGCAATTTCTAGGCAAACAATCTTCTTTTATTTATTTAATTACTTTAAATTTTTTATTAAGAAAATTTTTATTCATTTTACATTCCAACCACAGACCACCCTCTCTTCCCTCTTACTGCCCCCCCGCACCTTCCCCCCCAAATCCACCCACCATTCCCTACTCTGACAAGGTAAGGCCTCCCTGGGGAGTCAGCAGAGTCTGATACATTCAGTAGAGGCAGGTTGATCCAAGCCTTTCTTCCTGCATCAAGTCTGTGCAAGGTGTCCCACCACAGGTAGTGGACTCCAAAAAGCCAGCTCATGCATGAGGGATGGATTCTGATCCTACTGCCAGGGACCCCCCTAAGCAAATCAAGCTGCACAACTGTCTCGCTTATACAGAGGTCCTAGTCCAGTCCACAGAGGCTCCACAGCTGTTGGTCTAAAGTTCATGAATTCCCACTAGCTTGGTTTGGTTGCCTCTGTAGGTTTCCCCATCATGATCTTGATGCCTCTTGCTCATAGAATCCCTCTTCTCTTTCTTTGACTGGACTCCTAGAGCTCAATCTGGTGCTTAGTTACTGGAGAAAAGCTCTATGATGACAGTTAGAGTATTCACAATCAGATTACTGGGGTAAGCCAGTTCAGGCACCTCTTCACTATTGCTGAAAAAAACTTGGACAAAATTCAACATTCATTCATGATAATGGTCTTTGAGAGATCGTGAATACAAGGAACATACCTAAACATAATAAAGGCAACTTACACCAAGCCAACAGCCAACATCAAATTAAATGGAGAGAAACTCAAAGCAATTCCACTAAATTTAGGAACAAGACAAGGCTATCCACTCTCTCAATATCTATTCAATATAGTACTCAAAGTTCTAGCTAGAGCAACAGGACAACAAAAGGAGATCAAGGGGATACAAATTGGAAAGGAAGAAGTCAAACTTTGACTATTTGCAGATGATATGATAGTATACATCAGTGACCCCAAAAATTCTACCAGGGAACTCCTAGAGCTGATAAACACCTTCAGTAATGTGTCAAGATACAAGATTAACTAAAAAAAAAAATTAGTAGCTCTCCTATATACAAATGATAATCAGGCTGAGAAAGAAATCAGAGAAATATCACTCTATGAAATAGCCACAAATAATAATAAATACCTTGGGGTAACTCTAACTAAGTAAGTTAAAAACCTGTATAACAAGAACTTTAAGTCTCTGGAGAAAGAAATTGAAGAAGATATCAGAAAATGGAAAGATCTCCCATGTTCATGGATAGGTAGGATTAACAGTAAAAATGCCAATCTTACCAAAAGCAGTCTACAAATTCAGTGCAATACCTATCAAAATTCCAACACAATTCTTCACAGACCTGGAAAGATACTCACTTCATATGGAAAAACAAAAAAAAAACAGGATAGCTAAAGCAATCCTGTATAATAAAGTAACATCTGGAGGCATCGCCATTCCTGACCTCAAGCTCTACTATAGAGCTATAGTAATAAAAACAGCTTGGTATTGGCATAAAAACTGACATGTGGATCAATGGAATCAAATTGAAGACTCTGTCATTAATCCACACACCTAGGCAAAGAATCTTCTACTTAAGCTGAGGATACCAAAGGGGATAATTACCAAAAATTACAGCTAGAAAACAAAGAAAAAGGTCAGTTCCTGAGTTAGGGGCTGCCCGTTGAATTCAGAGGCAATGGCAACTGAGTTGTTTGTGGGTTTCCATGATACCCCTTTGAACAAAAAATCAAATATAATCTATTTCTTGAACTGGAGTTTCATTTGGTGGCAAGAGATGTCTAGTTTGGGCTTTGTCCCAGTTATTTGGTGACTCCACATAGGTTTATAAATATATATAATTTAAAACACTTCCACTCTAATGGGTTTCTATATGTCCCTTCAAATGGCTCTTACTTTTAGCTGACTATCCTTGTATTCACCCCCCTTATCAGGGGATAAGTTTAATCTTCCTATCCCACCTTCCTGATCCCCAGTCTCTCCATAACTATATTCTAATTCCTCTTCCTCAGGAAATCATTCCTTCCTCCTTAGTCTCTTACTTTACTACTAACCTCTGTGGTTATACAGATAGTGGCATCCCTATTGAAGGATTAGAAGTTAACATCCACATATAAAAGAATTCATACCATATTTTTCTTTTGGTTCTTCATTACCCCCAGATGATTTTTTCTAACTCAACCCACTTACATGTGAATTCCATGCTTTCATTTTTTCCTAAAATTTGACTAATATTCTGCTGTATATATGTACCATATTTTCATTATCCATTCTTCTGTTGACAGACATTTAAGTTATTTCCAATTTCTGTCTATTATGAATAGAACAGCAATGAACATGAGTGATCAAATGTCTCTATAGCACAGTATAGAATCCTTTGGGTGTATACCCAAAAGTGGTATGTAGCTAGAGTTTTCCTGCCTGGCCCACAGTTAGGACAAACCTCTCTCACCTGCCAGTCCCACAGCCACTCAGACCCAACCAAGAAAACCAGAGACTTATATTGCTTACAAACAGTATGGCCATGGCAGGCTTCTTTCTAACTGTTCTTACAGCTTAAATTAATCCATTTCTATAAGTCTGTACCTTGCCACGTGACTCGTGGCTTACTGGCATCTTCACATGCTGTTTCTCATCATGGCGGCTGGCAGTGTCTCTCTGACTCAGCCTTCCACTTCCCAGCTTTATTCTCCTCCTTGTCCCGCCTACACTTCCTGCCTAGCCAATGGCCAATCAGTGTTTCATATATTGACTAATTAGTAACACTCTTGACAAACAGATCATCCCACAGAACTTCCCTTTTTTTTTTTTTTCAAAAAGGAAGGTTTTAACCTTAACAAAGTAAAATTACACATAATTTGGGAATTTGGGCGTAGCTTCTCTTACTACTTCCTGCTGGAGGGGAACACTGTATCCTATGGGGACACAAAGAAAATTTAAGGATCATGGAGTAGTCCATGAGGCTGTATCGTCTGAGCCAGTTGCCTTCAAACCATTCTGGATGTTGGATCATCTGGGCCTTGGTGTCATCGGAGACCTTTCAGGTGGTCTTGGCTGGTCAAATCTGATGTATCTTAATCTGCAACAAATCCATAGCCTTTGGCTTTCTGTGGGAACAAAAGCAGAGTCTCCTTTCTAAAGTAACATATCATTATATCCAAATTTTGAAGTCAAGGTACCTTTAAAATATGCATATTGGTTTAACTCAGCTTCCTTTACAATCAAATATCTCTCTGCAGTTAAGAATCCCAAGGGCAACACAATCCAGATTCTCTGTGTAATATTCATCTTCACGTGGCTTTTTTTTATATTAATTTTATTGTCTCTTTAAAGACTTTATTTTTTTAAACTATGTATTTGTTTATATAACTGTATATATCAACTTTTTTGTCTCTTTCAAGCCTACGTATATTTTACACACATTGTAAACTATTACATCTGAATCTGTCTTATTGTGAATCTATTGCCTTAAACTGCAGCAGCTGTGGCTGCTGGCTCCGCCCACCTCAGCTTCCCAACATGGCCATGGTACTTTACCACCAGCTCTGGGAGCTATCTTGGGTCTATGCTTTTATCCAAGCAGCGTGTAGCCCAGTTTTTGTTTTGTACTAGTAAAGGCTAAATCTACCATGCAGCTTAATGTGTCACTTGCTGAGGCCTCATTCCCACCATACTGCAGGTCGAACACGCACGCTAGGAACCCACCAGTAGCTCAAACTGGCAGCTGCCGCTCATTTGAGAGAGACAATTAGGAACTGTTTTTAGCTCTGTTTTAGAATCTTTTTTCTCAGTTTTTAGGTGGAAACTCTTGCCAACACGTTGGACACCATTTGTAGATGTAACCAACCTTCTTATTAAATAAAAAACACAGAACCAATGCAAAGAAGAAAGCCAAGAGGTCAGAGCTAAGAGCTAAAACCTTACCCTTCCTCCTGCGGTGGTCCTACCTCTCCGAACCAGAGCTACCCCTGTGTTAAAGTCTTTATATAGAGTTCCTGTTCTGCCTTCTTATTGGTTGTAAACCCAACCACATGACTGCCTCCTCACGGCCTGTCTGTATAGGCCTCCAGGTTTTCCATGATTGGTATTAAGATTAAAGGCATGTGTATCCAATAATGGCTGTATCCCTGAACACACAGAGACTTACCCAGCTCTGCCTACCAAGTACTGAGATTACAAGAGTACACCACCACTGCCCTGCTTTCCTATGGCTTGCTAATAGCTCTGACCCCCACGCAACTTTATTTATTAACATACAAATAACATTTTAATACAAATAAAATATCACCATAGTGGTATAGCTGGACCTTAAGCTTGATCTATTCCAAACTTCGTGAGGAACATCACAATGAATTCCATAGTGGTTATACAAGTTTGCTTTCCCATCAACAATAGATGAATGGTCCCCTTACATGACATTCCTGTATGCATGAATCGTCATTTGTTTGATTGATCTTTGCCATTCTGACTGGTGTAAGATGAAGTCTCAAAGTGATTTTGATTTTTATTTCCCTAATGACCAAGGATGCTGAATATTTCTATAAGTGTTTCTCATCTATTTGTGTTTTTTTGTCTTGAGAACTCTGTTTAGAGCTATATCCTATTTTTTAATTGGATTATTTATTTTCTTAATGTTCAATTTTATGTGTTCTTTATATATTTTAGATATTGGGCTTCTATCAAATGTGTAGTTGACAAAATTTTGCCCATTCTGTAGCCTGGCACTTTCTCCAAATGATGGTGTCCTTTGCCATACAGAAGCTTTTCAATTTCATGAGGTACCATTTATTAATTGTTGATCGTAATGCCTGTGCTAATGGTGTTCTGTCAGAAAGTCTTTTCCTATTCCAATGAATTCAAGACTATTCACCCACTTTCTTTCTATTAGCTTCAGTGTATCTTGTTTTATGTTGAGGCTTTTGACCCAATAGGAGATGAGTTTTGTGCAGAGTGATAGATACGGGATCTATTTGAATTCTTCTACATACTGCCACTCATTGTGACCAGCACTATTCATTAAAAATGTGTTTTTTCAAGTGTGTATTTCTGGCATCATAATCAATGATCATATATTCCTAAGTGTGATGCTTATGTATGGATCTTCAATTTAATTCCATTGATCAATAAGTTTGTTTTTATGCCAATACCATGCTGTTTTTATTATGATAACTCTATAGTAAAGTTTGTGATGATGGTGATGCCTACAGAAGTTTTTTGGTTATCCAGGATTTTTTACTACCCTTGGATGTTTGTTTGTTTGTTTGCATATGAAGGTAAAAATTTTCCTTTCAATTTCTTTGAAAAATTGTGTTGACATTTTGATATGGATTATTCGAGAAGATTGCTTTTGGTATGATGGTCCTTTTCAGTATATTAATCCTGCTGATCAATGACCTTCTTTCTTCTCATATCCTCTTCAATGTCTAAAGTTTGGTTAGAATTACCCCAAGACATTTTATTTTTAAGGTTGTTGTCAAAGGTATTGTTTCCATGATTTTTTCTCAGGCTGTTTGTTGTTTATATATAGGAAGACTGCTGATTGTTGTGTGTTAATTTATATCATGATACTTCTTCTGGAAGTATTTATCATTTGTAGGAGTTTCCTGGTGGAGATTTTAGAGCCATGTATGTATCAGCTGCAAAAAAAGGATGCTTTTTTTCTGCCTTTCCTAATTCTATCCCTTTTAACTCTTTCAGTTGTCTCATTGTTCTAAGGCTTCAAGTATTATATTGAATACATACGGAAAGAGTGGACATACTATCCTTGTCTTGTTCCTGATTTTAGTGCTTTTAATTTCTCCCTGTTTAGATTGATGATGTCAGTGGACTTGACATGATAATAAATCATCTTTATTATATTGATGTATGCCTCTTGTATCCTTAGTCTCTCCAGGACTTTTATCATGAAAGGTGTTATATTTAGTCAAAAGATTTTTCTGCAGCTAATGAGATGATCATGTATTTTTTTCAGTCTGTTTATGAGGTGGATTATATTTATCAATTTACATGTGTTGAATTATCTCTGTATCTACTGGATGAAGCATACTTCATAATAGTGGGTGATCTTTTTGATTTGTTCTTGGATTCAATTTGCAAGTATTTTATTGAGTATTTTTGCATCTATGTTTATAAGAGAAATTGGTCTATCTGTAATTTCTCTCATAGACTACCAGTTGCTTGTGATGATTCAATTATGATATTCCTCTCATTTCCTTATTTTAAATGAGACTTTAAGAAACCAGTTTTAAGAAATTCCCAGTAATTATCACATTGATTTTATAGATTATATTTCATTGGTTACAGATTAGTTTATGAATTATGTGTAGCAATTTCTGCACTCTGTCACTATTTTACATTTGAAATACAGAGTTTTGTCTTGTTTTTATGTTAAAACATTTTTAAGAATGTAAAAATGAAGGGTAAGTTTGACAATTCAGAGGTCTTGACATGGTTTAAAACCACAACAACCTAAAACAACTAAAATAGAACCTCGATTTCTAAAAGGAAAGGGAGTACAAATAAATCAATCACTTATCTCTGTGAAAACATATAAGAACATTAGAGTCAAGTCATAGTTGTGGCATTTCTTTCTCCATCACACTATAAAAGCAACATCTTTCCAAGCTGTTCAGCTGCTTGTATTAAATCTAATATGCATCCATACTACTTATGGCATATAGATACTAAATTTAGTCTATTTTTATCACTCGAATTTTATAATAAGGTTCTTCTTTACTTCCTACTATAAGTGAAATACAAGTTTTGAATAAATAAAGTCTACTTTAATATATATATGTATATATATTCAATAATAATTTGGGGGCTGGAGAGATGGCTCAGAGGTTAAGAGCACTGGCTGCTCTTCCAGAGGTCCTGAGTTCAATTCCCAGCAACCACATGGTGGCTCACAACCACCTGTAATGAGATCTGGTGCCCTCTTCTGGCCTGCAGTCACATATGCTGTATACACAATAAATAAATAAATCTTTAAAAATAATAATAATAATAATAATAATAATAATAATAATAATAATAATTTGAATTTTAAGCATCCTACCATCTAATTATGGCTAGGACACTGGAATTAGATATACATTCATACATATATGTATTGCAAAATACAATTTAAAGTACCTCAGTACAGTTTCTGAAGAAAGCTAAAAAAGTTCCCAAAGTAAAGTTTCATGTGTAACATAAAGGTAGACAATATAAAATTCAGGTGAAAGGTAACATATCACATAGGTAAAAAATACTTGCCTTCCATATTCTGATTTTTTTCCCCACAATGCTTTGTATAATTTGGTTGTCATAGGGAAAAAGTGACTAAGGGCATGTTATTACAACCCTTCTTGTCCATGCATGCACATATCTTTTTATTTAGTAACTTTTGAAAAAGACATTTTAGAAACAGATTTGTAAGTTATTTAAAAATATTTGTAAGTTATTTAAATAAATACTCTGGAAATATCAGAAAGCAAATACTGTTAGTCTATCCACTGATTCTATAGACTATCCATTTGATTATTGCTAGAAGACACATCACATCCTTGTTGTTGCTCTAAGAACTTGAATACTTCTTTTCTTCTCTTTCAACTGTTGTCCCACCTATCACAGAACAAACAGAAAGGCCTGCTTCATCTTATTTTTTCCAAGATAGAACACATGAATGGTTTAAAGGGTAGACCATTCCAGTAGTCTGGAAAAACAATAATATTAGGGAATTAGATGGCCTGTGATTCCATCAAGATATGATCACAGACAAAGAGTATGTGGAATATAACTGGAGAAAGCAGACCACCATTTGCAAAGCCTTCATGTGAGCCAGAGTGATGGGATCTTTGCATTTCTACCTGGGGATTTTCACATTCCTTAGATGCTTGTACAGTGTGTAGATCAACAGCAGAACATAGGTCAGTAATATAATGAAAGACATTATGTTTACCAGCATGAATACACTTACAATGGAAAGGCTTACACTTTCCTTCCATTTGGTCTTGCAAGTTGGGTTTCCTTCAATCTCACTCCCCCAAACAGTCACATTTATATTCACCACCACAAAATTAGGAACTAAAACCAGCAATTTCCCAAAGAGTGACATAAGAAGATCATTCTCAACTTTTCTCTTGAAGTAAAGAAATAGAAAGCTGGGAAAATTGTCTATCTTAAGAAAATAAAATACACTAAGTATAGTTGCAAGCCAGCTAGTAAAATGGTTGGTTACACTTCAAGCAATGAGACCAATGAATCTTACTTGCTCACTATATATAAATATATATTAAGCACCTTTACATGTCAACTCATTAATATGGACCAGAGCAAATAAATTCTAGAGATGGCAAGAGCAATTAGAATTGAATCATCTGAGGATGTCTTTCTTCTCTTGATCCAGTCAATTAAGCTCATCAGTGCTATTAAGATGCTGACAGAGCTTCCAATGAGAAATTATGTCATTATTATGATAGGGATAGTCCTTTCTAATAAATTCATTATATATGACAATAAAAAGAAGGGAAGGAACAAAAACAAAGACCAGCCTAATGTCACTTGTCATTCTTTACTGAACTGAAGGGAGTCTGTTTGTCCTTGACTAGAGGCTATGTGGTGAAGTTTATTTTTCCAATCCAATGCCAAGCTTAATGGTACTACAGTGTGATTGTGCATGAACTCAATTTTATGTTTATAGAAAATTGCAACTTCTTAAATGTCTTATATAATTTTATGTCTGCAATTTCCTAGTATACTTTGCAGAACTGATGTTAGATTGAAGCTACGTTCTCACTTGCTAGCATGCAAATGAATAAATATTCCATTTCAATGTTTCCAATTTTGTTCCTTATTTAACTTCTCCATCGTTTTTGTTTTGTTAGTAAAATGTTAGAACTCAACAAACCAATCATACAAAGAATGTTCATATCAATTGATGAACTTTGATTTTATCTAGAATCCTCACCACTATATACTCATTGCGTGCCATGCAAGAACTTATATACAAAGAAACACAAATAATACTCATATTAAATACATTTCTAGGAAATACCAGAGGCATAACTATTCATTAAAACATGATCTTGAAAACTAATACCTATATCTAACTTGTCCCTAAGTTAATGAATACGTGTCTGTGTATCTGTATGTATGTGTGGAGGGGGGGTGTTGTGCACATGTACTTGTACCTCATGGATTTAAGAATTTATTGTCCATAATCTCCAAAACTAAAAATATGTTTCAGTACTGTCACCTAGATTTAAATATTCCTTTGCTCACTTCAGCTTTTCAGTCAGTGTTAATAGTTTTGAATAGTTCTTATATTGAGAGTTTTGCTTAAGTATTCTCAAGTTCACATAATTTTAAGTATTAATTATTTAATTAAAATAATCTGAAAGTGGGGGGGAGGTCCTTGCAGGCTTTACAGCCAGCAGAGAAAGCAATCTGGGTGAGGGAAGAATGAAATTTGGTTCAGCTCAGTTTACATAACCAGTGCTGGGCCAAACTTCTTGGAGTCTGACGTCAGCTCATTTATTTTTGCCATGTTTAAGTATAACACAATTTTGCAAATGAAAACGTTTTTCAGGTAACAATTAACTCAGCCCAATAAGTACAACAAAGCTTAAGATAGGTTTACATTGAAGTTCTTTACAACATACTTATGGCTTCATCTTTAAAATGGGTTCTTGTTGACGTAGATGCAATGCTCAAGACAAGGGTCTAGGGAGAAGGACTGAGGTAAACAGAATCTCTCTGAGAGTCAGGGTGTGACATGGACAAAAGATTACATGGAATTCACGTAGGCTGTTGTAAAGCACAAGTGATATCTTTTGTAAGGATGAGTTTTATAGCCTAGAAGGAATGCTCAAGGTTTAGGGGGAAAGGGTCTGTGACAAATAAACCATAACTTCCTGAAGATACAGGCAGAGACTGGCTCATCAGATAGCAAAGGATCATCAAATTGCAAACTATACCCATTCCCAGCATTCCAGGGCAGGTTAAACATCTCTGTCCTTGAAGGATACCTGAGATCTTAACTTTCTTGGCTTTCTAGTGCTTATCTTTGTGCACAAGCACTTTTTGCCCTCTGCTAGAAAGGATGTATGAATTCTTGGTCACTTGAAAAAAATGTTTTACATATTGAATGACCAGGGAAATGTAAGTGAAGCATCACTAGGATTCCATCTCATCCCAATCAGACTATCTATCAAAAGAATAGGAAATACCAAGGATTTGGTAACATACCGTAGAATCCAAGCACTTGGGATCTGGAGTGAAATCCAGACTGTGTCTCAAAAGTAATACAAAACAAAACCATACAAATAGCAAAACTATGGTGACAAGGATATTGAAGATAATGGACTTTACATGCTATTGGTGCAAATGTAAATTGGTAACGCTGCTATGTATATCAATACAAAGGTTTCCCTCAAAATTTTGTTGGCATATAATCAATCTCTCATATATTTATTTTTCATTCTGCATATATTATGTACATGTGTATGATTATTTCAGTACTTTTTACAATAACTAAGCCATGTAATAAGCATAGGCACCTGGATGTACATAAATAGATTTAAAATGTGAGATTTTTTTAATCATACATAGAAAGAAAGATATATTGTTCCTACTGTGGTAGTTGATCTCAACAGACAATGTGATAAGATTTAGACTCACATTCAAGAAGGATTTCTGGGCATGTCTATAGAGAATCATCTTGATTAGTTTCATTGAGATAGGAAAACCTGCCCACTGTGGATGACACCATTTAATGGAATAAGATTTCTGATTGTATTTACATAGGAGAAATGGAACGGAGCAAAATATTTATCACTATTTCCTTCTTTAAGATGGATACAATGTGACCAATGACCTCAAGTGCTTTCTGCCAGAACTTCTCCATCATGATGGTCTGAGAGTTAAAATAAAGCCTTTCTTCCTTAAGTTGCTTGTGTCAAGGCATTTTATCAAGCAACAGGAAAATTAACTAGTATACCAGAACAAGAAGGAAAACCTGTTACCAGAGAAGTCTTATGTCCTAACAGGGAAGCTACTTACATTATTTTGCTAATTGGACATGTTGTATCTCATAAATTATTTTCCAAAATATATTATCCAATGCATTATTGTTGTCAACCATGTAAGATGCATAACCAGTTAAAATGATAATGTTATTTCTGTTATGGCACAGTGCTTAATGCTGAACACTACATGGGAGAACATAATATATTTATCACCATCTTTATGGCTCCAGGAACATTATGGATGAGGGTATGCAGATAGTAGAAGGAATATAGGAGCCAGAAGAAGGGGTAGACTATAACAGAACTCTGTACTATAGGTATAAAATGGCCAGGGTCATCTGTGATTACCCACACAAGAGTCTGAGAAGATTGAGTCCACTAACATTCCCTCTTAGAAGAGTAGAAGGCCCTTGAACATCATGAGGTGGCACATGAGACTATTCATGAAGTAGCGTATAAGGCAGAATATGAGGTGGCATATAAGACCCCTCTCTATACATGGATATATGTGTGGTTAACTATTGCTGTGGGGAGAGATCTCTTCTTTGGCAAGTTATCCATGTCCCCATAATTAACCCTGATTGAAGTCATTGGTTTAACAGTACCACCCAGGTTTGAATTTTTTGCTGATATGTTATAATTGAACTATCCAGAGTGAAAATATATTTGTTCATATTCTCTCAGAAAAAATATCACAAAACACAAATTTTTTCAAAACAATTCAAATTTTGTAAATTGACCCTTCCATTGGTTGCAATTTTACATACTTGATGTTATGAAACGAAAGATCAACTCTCGTTTGAAAGCACACAAATAAAGACAAGCATTGAAAGCATGCAAACATTCTTTTTTATTGTTTTGTAATTCAGTCTTGTGTATTTGCCTAATTTGAACTAATCTATCTAGACATATGCTAGTAAAATTTTAGAACTTAATACACCAAGCACATAGTGAACATTTAAATCACTTATTTGTTTATATCATATCTAGGTGGTGACAGTTGTGAATTCATGTTTCACTAATTATGATAGCATACAAGATACCTTTCAGGTAGAAAGTATGATATTCAACAAAGACTTCAGCAGCCCGGGGAAGGTGGTCAGGTTTAGAGAACACACAGAACTGGATCCCTAGCAGGCACTGCACTCACAGTGAAGAGTTTCCTTGAGCCCTTGCTCTGAACCTTTTACTATGGATTAGGAATATGCTAAATTTCACTTGAAAGGCAGCTACTAAAGAAACAATCTTTTCCACGCACAGAGTGAGACCAGATCATTACACAATATGTCATTTACAAGGGAAAATTTTAAAAAATCATTTTCTGAGAGAATAAATAAGTGAATATTATTTAACTTCTTATTTTTAAAAAATGTATTTAACCTATGAGATGTTCATATATAGAGATAGTGTTTTGGTTTTTGATCATATCATTCTTCTTAATCTTCTCATAGCCTACTCCCACTCCTTTTGGACCCATTCCCACTAAGTTTCTTCCTATTTTCAGGTGTATTATTTTTAATGTCTGTGGTGATATTTTATTTGTGTTTGAAAAGCAAGGTATATAAAGGTGTGTGTAGACAGGAAGTAGCTCCCATTTTGGAAGCTGCAGAGTTGATGAGGTAAAGTTGGCTGGGGGCTTTCCCTATTTCCCTGATCTCTAAGGCCTTCACCCCTATATTTGGCTCCATGTTTTTTATTTGATAAGACCATTTAGAAATTCGTCTACAAATGTCCCATTGAGTTTTATTAGGATTTATTATATGAGGATGGGTGTGGGATTATTTATTGGAGTATAGATCAATTACCAATTGTTATACCACTAAAGAAAAGTTACTCCTGAGCCCCATCCCTATCCATGACTGAAATGTTGATTGGCACAATCTTGTGAAAGCCTTATGCAAGCTAACTTAGCAGACATGAGTTTTATGAATGCAATGGCCATGCCAAGTCCAGTAGACAATATTTCAGAGCAATCCTTCTCCTCTTTCTCATCTATCATTCTGTCTTCTCCTTTGCTTCAATGATCCTTGAGCCTTGGGAAAGTTGATATAGATATCCTGTTTAGGAGTGACTACTTAACAGACACTTATAATCAGTACTTTGACAAGTTATGCATCTCTGCATTAACCTCTGCCTACTACAAAAGGAACTTTCTCTGACCAAGGCTGTGAACAACATTAGTCTATGAGTATAAAATCTGTACTTAGAAGACAGTGGGACAACATATCCATTTAACAAAATAGTAACACTGCACTTGGGCCTATGATTTCTCTAGTCAGGAGTTTGGATCAGGAGTACAGAAACAGGCCTGTGGGATGGGCTTGAAATCCAAGCAGAAATCAGTAGGTTAGCCTCAGAACCATCATTTCACTACTGTATAGCAAGGCACATCTTTCCAGGCAGACTGACATAATATCACACAGGAACAATTTCCAGGTAAGATTATTGATGAATTCTCTCTCCCAGGAGCCTACAGACAATCTTATTCCAACTCCAGATCAGTAACACTTGGATTGCTCTCTGTTAGGGTCCCATCATGTAGTTTTGGTGGAATTTTGCTTCAAAATCCTGTAGTTTCAAGGAAAGGCATTATCTATACCTGTAGGTAGTATTTTTGACAATTTTCCTATACTTACTGTACCAAAGTCAGCTAATTGATATGGGCTATTAAAACATTGTTCTATAATATCTGTATTTTTATTATTACTTTTGGAATAATATTCCCCTGAGCATTAATTTCATTGTTCATATACTGTTACCCTAAACAAAACTAAGTGAGGTCATGGCCGCCAACAATTGGATTTGTCATATATTCAAGTATTCAAGCAAAAATATTTTCTGAAGCTGTTTTCTATTCTCTCAGTGTTTGCTGATGTAATTTCTAATTGTATCTTTCATATTTGACAATATTAGTTTTGCAACATGAGACAGATGATAGGTAGATCGATGTGATTCATAGATAGAGCCATAGATGCATTGGTTTGGCTTGATCAGTGGGCCTCATTCAGCTCTTGGGGATTATTGCCTGTGCTTTTACTAATGAGACTCTGTGAGACTAACAGATTGTTCAAAATGTATTTGGAAAATAAATCTTGTTTGTCCCACTACAGAATATGGATCAATTCATTTTCATTTCCTAGAGCAAAACAAACCCTGCGACCTCCAGAGCATAGATCTAGGGCCTCTTGCTTTTCAAGGCAATTCACCAGTACCATAAAGAACATGCCAAATTTTCAAAACACAAGTCCTGCCATAAAGAACATGTCAAAATTTCAAAACACAAGTCCTGCTACTATCAAGGTAGAAATGGTTTTAAGAGTTAAAATTTCATACCTGATTTTAAAAATAAAATCAAAACCTATTAACCTTGTTTGATTTTTTTGTGATCTTCTGACCTGAAGTTGTACCACTCACTGGTTTCTAGACATGCAGTAAGGTTCTTGTTCTCTTTGAAATTCTGTGATCAACATTGATCATCAAAGCATCACACTGTGTTGAAGGATGCATTTTATGAAAATGTTTCCATATCCCAAACAGCTAGAAATGAGCCCCATCTAAGTGCTTTTGATTCTTCACCATAGTCTTAAATCTTCCATAGCATATAGAATGAAAGCTGAAGTGTAGTCGTAATGTTTCTTGGGTCCCGCCTGGCCCCCAAAGACTCACAGCTGCTTATAAAATAATCACTCTGAGACTTAATTTTATTTATAACTGTTGACCATTAGCTTGGGCTTATTAATGACTAGCTCTTACACTTAAATTAACCCATAATTCTTATTTATGTTTATCCACATGGCTTGGTACCTTTCCTCAGTTCTGCCTTGTCATCTTGCTTCCTCTGTGTCTGGGTGGCAACTCCTGACTCAGCCCTTCCTCTTCCCAGAGTTCTCCTCATCTGCTCACCCCACCTATACTTCCTGCTTGGCTACTGGCCAATCAGCATTTTATTTATCAACCAATCAGAGCAACACATATTCACAGCATACAGAACAACATCCCACAGCAGCTGAAGTATAATTATGAGCACGCAAATGAAGACATATTCTCTTTCACTGTTTAGCATTTCTTGCTTTTCTATTCTGTGTATAATTTGGGGTCTTCAACTCTAGAGAATAGAGAGTGTAAATTTTAAATGTATATGTAGAACAATGCAGAAATTTCTCAGTTGGTACATGTTTCTTGGTCATTTGCATTTGATCTGATGGTTTATTACTACTGAGGATTATCTTAACATAGCCAGAAACTATCACTGTAATAAGATTTTTAAAAATCAACCTGAATTGTTTCCAGTTTTTTTCTCATCAAAATATCTAAATTTCCCTTGAAATAATAGGGAAAGCTAACCCTGTCTAAAGGGTTATGTAAAACATACATAAAGGGTATGTTTTACAGTTTTCTTTTTTACAAGTCAGAAACACAGACTCATACATGCAAGCACTTCATCCACATATTTCACGTAGTTTTTGAAAACATTTAAATATGACATACAATTATCCAGTAATCTCCAAACTGGAAAATGAATCTCTATGGATTTACTGAGATATACTTCCCCTACTTTCACATTCAGGACCCTTTACCTACATCCATTGAAGTATGTGTGTTATGCTTAGGTTTGTGATAAGGACTTTCCTCCTGGCTCTATTTAAAATTTATTCATTATTGAATGGAAATACATTGGAGTTTTGTAAATATTTCTTAATCTCACTATTATTTTAATTGCTATTATACTAGCCACAAAGTTTGAATAGAATAACTACATTGGGAGGTTTATTATACTCACACAAAACTAGAAGATTAAGTGGAAGGCTTCTTGTCCACATGTAATTCAGCACAGCACTATGGCAGTAGGAAGATGTTGTGATAGAGGACCATCCTCACCTCAAGAAATGTAAGAAGTGGCACAGCCATATCTGATGTGAATGGCAAATTAAGTCAGCACAGATGCTTTACAAAGATTCAGCAAAGTTGAGCTACCACTTTTGGTTTTGATCTCTGCCTATTGTATACTTGGGGGACTTTTAATATTTGTACAATTTGGGGATATTGGGTTGATAGAAATTTTCTTATTATTAATCATTTGTGCCTTCTCCAAGGAGCACTGCTTCTAAGCTTCCCTGGAAAAGTCCTAAACATACTACTCCTCTCATTTTTAGGAAAATATCATTATCTACTTGAAGGTCTTCCATACTCCTTGGAGGTTTATGACACACATAACAAAGTCAGAGTCTATTTATGAGGCTATGAGATATTCTTGAACCATCTGTTCTTGCACTTACTCAGGAACAAGATAATCAAAACAAAATAAACTGTAAAAGGTAAACAAGATTCAGTGGGCCACAGATCAGATTACAAGCCTCTTCTCACTGTATACACTCAGGCAGTTCTGTGGCATATACAGCAACAAAGTTAGATAAGTTAAAGTTACTTCTTTTCTACACAGAGACTTATACTGATAAGCAAAAATGATGTAGAAAGATGATAAAAGAATGAGATGTCAGGACCTCCTTTTCTTAGAAAAGTTAGCTCATGTAGAGCCACTATGAGGTCATATGCCCAAAAAACAAGACAGTGCTAGGATTAGACATAAAAACAAGTTCTATAAGGATATAAAACATAAACATTGTATTATGCCAGAATTTGAATAATAACTGCAGCAGTTTTGGCCCGGGGATTTTTCTTGGGCACCCTGACCATTAAGAGCATGCCTTTAATCCCAGCACTCAGGAGGCAGAGGCAGGCGGATCCCTGTGAGTGTCTTGAAAAACCAAAAAAAAAAAAAAAAAAAACAGTTAATAACACTGCTTGGGATATGGCAATCTACCTGGGCTGGCTTGGAGATTTGTTTTGGTCTAGCAACCATGAAGCCACAAAAGCTACTGGCCTGTCCTTTAACCAGTATGTTAACTTTCTTCCATTGGCACCTGTGGTATTTACTGCAGTCACCAATGTGCATCAAGAAATATGGGATAGAAGGAAATAGAAGGGAATTATTTTGCTTCAATAGCTAATGTTTAATCAAAGGAACATTGATATAACTCAAGTAACAAATAGCAACAACAAAAATAACAGGAAAATATATGTCATTAACCTCAGAACTGACAGAAAGATGTGCATTACTCCATGGTATAGATGTGACTTCGCCCTCTGTCATCTAAAACAATGCGCATAGGCAATGAGGAGGGGACGAAAGACAGGTCTGAGTAATGAGCCATCTCACTCATGTGTATCTACTTAGCTAAGGTCTTAATAAAGAGGATGTCTGAACCAAATGCCCTGCATTCAGGCTAAGGACATGGTGACAGTATAGCAGTGAAACACAGGTGAATTTTCAGAAAAAAAATTCTAAAACTATATGCACAAACTTTCTCTAATTGTAGAAGCAGTAGACTCTCCAGCTTGGCTTCCTCATGCACCAAAGACGAACTCTGAAAAGAAGAAAAGGGAAGTGTAAACATCCTGATTTGAGGTTGCTAAAAAGTGGTTGTGGGTACCAGAACTTCAAGGGCTCTCAGAAGAGAGCTCTCAGTTCCCCCAGTGAAAGCTACACTGACTCCTGAAGGGATTCCCTGAGTCTGACACTGTACTTATCATTCTGGCTTGTAAATACTTACTTTAGGTTCCACCCAAAGAACAGCTGTTAAGAGTAAAAATCTTTTCCATATAAAGCAAGAAAGACTCCAAGAAGAATTTCTAAATTTTGCATTTAGAACCAAAATAGTGGTAAGTTCCTCGGATATCAGTATTGTCCACATCTACTCCCACATTGATGCTCAGTACCAATGCATTTGCAAGAGGTTGATGCATTTCATTCATTCATAGATTTTTTTTACATTGACAAAATCAAAAATGATGAATCACAAAGTTTATATCAATAATAATTCTATGTAAAATCTCTCTACTTAGACTTATACATTTGCAATAAAATCCCTTCCATATCACTAACAACACCTATATTGCTATTGTCAATGAAACAAGTTAAGTTGTAGGTCATCATCATTCTGATTTTAGTGTCTGTAAAGCAACCAGAACAGATTTACATTTTGGTGTCATAGCAAAAGCTATGGCTTTGGGTTAAAAGGTATGAACATTTTCTAGGGCCTGATTTCAGCCCAATGAAACACATCCTTAAATCTATAACCAGGGGAAATTTACTGAGGGAAGTGGTTGAGTGAGTGAAGGAGGAGGAGGGAGGCTTCCATACCCTTTCTAATGCTAGCCTGTATCTAAAAGCTGGGACTAGCAAAGTCCACAGAAATGTAAGGACTCCCAAGACTGTCTGTAGTCAGTGCTCTATCAGTTTATCAAAACTGCATTTACGAGTGTTAAAATTCTGAACCTCTAAAGTTACATCTGAAATCAGTTTATCCTGTATTATGAAGTCTATGAATGAGGCATACCTGTCCGTACTTTTAACAGGAAACTTACTAATGAGCTTCCAAGGTGGTTATAGCCATGGCTTTGGGGAGAGAGAGCTCTTAATTGGTAAATCTATTAGTACCCTGGTCACCAAACACCATCACATCTGAGAAGGATAAATAAATGAACAGAAGTAAGATAGCTTTCCTATCTTCGCATAAACAAATCTTAAAGCTATTTTTTTTATCTAATTCATCAGGAGATACTGAAAGCACTAATTGCAAAGTGAGTTTATCCCTTTTTTGAGTCTGGTAGCAAGGTGAACCATATCTAGACATAGTATTAGCTCTAAGAGAATGAGGCCTGTGAATTTTACACAGAGAACTGAGAAGGTAGCTGAAGCCTTGGTTGCTGCTGTTGAACTGACAAAACCTGGTTGTCAAATGACATCAGAGATCTGAGAAGGATAAATTTTACCTGAGTTAGCAATTGAAAGTGACAGAGACTTACTTGCTGGCTACATAGACAGTCACTCCAGGGTCCTCCATGATTGTTGAGGGCCGAGGTCTCAGGGCAACAACATCAGTCTTTGGCTGCCAGGCCTAGGCCTTCCAGACCTCAGAAGATCTGACAGTTGTGGGATAGGAACTTGTGGGGAGGACCGGCCTACCTTTTCTAGGCAAAAGTGAGGCAATGGGTTCTCCAGAGTACTCTTGTCCGTGGTCTGGCAGCAGTTGAGGTGAAAGGCGGTTTTTGCTCAGTGGCTGGTGCTGCCACTCCGGAGAAAGTTCCAGGTAGAGGTTCTTCTGTGCCCATCCATCTTCTTTGATGGAAATAAAGGTGTTGCAGAATAGTGTTTTCAGATGTGCTACTTTTGTTTATGTTGCCTTTAACTCTGTGAAGCTGTGTTACTGTGCCTGTGTAGAACACCTGATGGTCTAATAAAGAACTGGCCAATAGCAAGGCAGGAGAAAGGATAGGCGGGGCTGGCAGGCTGAGAGACTACATAGAGGGAGAAATCTGGGAAGAGAGACCTAGCAAAGAGAGATCTAGCAGCCAGACAAGGAGGAGGACTCCAATGGCCAGCCATCCAGCTATACAACTGGCAACAGAGTAAGAATAAGATACAGAAGTAAGAGAATGGGAAAAGCCCAGAGGCAAATGGTATTTGGGATAATTTAAGTTTAAAAATAGCTGGCTAGAAACTAAGCCAAGATAAGGTTGGGCATTCATAAGTAAGAATAAGCTTCCGTGTGTGAATTTATTTGGTAGCTGGCTAGATGGCCCCTTAAAAATAGTAAAAAAAAAAAACAGAGAGAGAGAGAAAAAACAAAACAAAACAATGTAAAAGTGCTGCCAGGAGCTAACATGTCTCTCTATCACAAAAAGCTTTTTAATTAAGCATTTTAAATGTCATATTCTGCTGTAACATATCTACAGATTCTTTTGAGTCATGTATGGGCTCCTACATGCTCACAGAAAGGTACTGGCTTCTCACTAGAAGCCCACACCCTTATTGAAACAAAATCATAAATTATTTGTACCAATTTGAAAATTATAAAAAAAAGTTTATAATTTTGCTCAGGACTACTCTGTCTATGGAGAAGACCTCTATCCTGTTCTATAATAAACATTTACTTTGCCTTTACTTCAAAATTAATTCAATGTGCAGTTTATATAACCATTTTTAAAGGTTTTGGTAAATTTGTATATTATAATTATTGTAGTATTTGCTAGATGTACAAATTATAGGAAATGACATTTAAATTTTAAAATATGATCAGTGTGTAGCTTATTTCTTATAATAAATCAGCACAAGCCTTCCAAGTTGTGTGCACCCCAATTGTGCACCCCAAAAAAACTTACCTGTGAATCAGAGTACAGAACAGCCACTAGATTAGACATAGAGGCCAGACAGTGGTGGTACACACACCTTTAATCCTATCACTCAGGAGGCAGAAATCTGTCTGGATCTTTGTGAGTTCAAGGCCACACTAGAAACAGAGCCACGCAGTGATGGCACACACCTTTAATCCCAGGACTTGGGATCTCATGTCTTTGTTTGGGAAAGACACATGCCTTTAATCCCAGGAAGTAATATGGCAGGATATAGAAAGGTGTATCAGGTGTGAGGAAACAGTAACTTGCTTTCTTGAGGCTGATGACCAGGAATAGAGGCTTTTAACTGGTTCAGCTAAGACCCTTTCAGATGAGTACCCAGAGGCATTCAGTCTGTGGATTCATGGAAACAGAATCAGTTGAGAAACTGGCAAGTTGAGGTTGGCTATGGCTTTTCTGTTTCTCTGATCTTTCAGCTTTCACCCCAATATCTGGCTCTGGGTTTTTTTATTAATAAGACCATTTAGCAATTCATCTTAGACCAAGTGTTCTTTTTTCATTATTACATTTGCTTAGTTAATTACTCCCTCATCCTGTGTGTGTGTGTGTGTGTCTGTCCATCTGTCTGTGTGTGTTGGTTGACTTTTCTTTCCCACCCACCAGTTCCCAAATAATCATCACAGAGACTCAATATTAATTTTAAGTGCTCAATCTATAGCTCAGGCTTATTACTAACTAGCTCTTACAACTTAAATTAACCCATATTTCTTATATAACTTGTATCATGTGGCTTATGGCTTGTTATCTCATTTTATGCACATCCTGCTTCCTCTGTGTCTGGCTGGGGAATCCCAAGACCCTGCCCTTCTTCCTCTCAATGTCCTCCTAGTCTGGTTCTCCAGCCCAATCTCTTCCTGCCTAGCTATAGGCCAGTCAGCTCTTTATTAGCCAATGAGAATAATACATATTTACAGTATACAAAGATTGTTCAACTGGATGTGTATGTGAGTGTATGTGTGTGTGTGGGTGTATGTGTGTGTGTGTGTGTGTCTGTGTGTGTGTGTCTGTGTGTGTGTGTGTGTGTGTGTGTGTGAGAGAGAGAGAGAGAGAGAGAGAGAGAGAGAGAGAGAGAGAGAGAGAGAGAGAGAGTCTGTGTATCCAAAATCCCTTCACAGCTTCAAGGAAAACTGAACTATTAGCCCTTGCAAAACCAAAAATGTACTTCAATATACAATGACAAAAATAAACTTCTCCACTGTTAAAAAATAAGGCCAGGAGTTTACCATGGAAACATCAAACCAAAGCAAGATCAATACTCAGCAAGTCAAACGCCAAACCCTCTAGTAACATGTGTGGCACCTTGGGCTTATGATATCATCATTGTGTTCCAATAAACTTGGGTATTCCAAATCCTCCATTTCTGTGACAAATGTGGCCTTTCTTTTGGGGGTAATTCTAAGTATCCAAAGAATCCTATGCCAGAATTCTATTTATGGACTCTCCAATATCAAATTATATCTGTGGAAACTTAAGCTGCACCTTCACACCTTTAAAGGCAGCCTGATCAGGAGCTACATACAGGAAATTTGACCATGCTACAGCTGCCTGGTCAGCACTTTGGAGTCTTGGTGTACTCCTCTATGATCCCTCCCTCTTGTGTATTGCACCACAAGAATAACATGGATGGCCAGATTCAGAAGTAGCCTGGCCCCTTGAGCCCAAGCTATAATGGGATATATATATATATTATTTCTTTGAGTTGCCATTATCTAGTACAGTCTCATGAAGGCTCCATCTTTTTACTGTTATTTTCTGGAGTTCTGCAAGGATACCATCTTGGCCTCTAAGTGCAGACTTTCAGGTTTCACCACAATAAGTTAATTTCTTTAAAATATTTAACTTCTTTTCTACACTTACCTCAGCAGAAACTTTAACTTCCTTATATTCCTGTCTCTCGCAAATGCTACATTTCTCAAATCTTTCTTCTCATTTGGTTACCATAAACCTAGCTAAGAGCAGTGAGCAGCAATCATGTCATGGCATAAATGCTATACTGCTTTAAAATTCCTGGTATTATTTAAAATTAAATCTCATTCAGGATTTCTGGACACAGAAAGTATGTAACCAGATTCGTTGACAGATTATATGAATGACCACTGACTGATATTATAGAATATTACTTTATGTAAAGATGTGTTACATTTGTTTATGTTGTGGAATATTACCTTAACTATGTAAAGCTGTATGACATTTGTTTGTCTTCCATTTGTTTAATGATGTAAAGATGTATTTCTTGCCTGCCTAAGGTACCTGATTGGCCAAATAAAAAGCTGAATGGCCAGTAGCTAGGCAGTAGAGGGATAGGTGGGGCTGGTGGGCAGAGAGAATAAGTAGAAGGAGGAATCTGGGCTCAAGAGAAGGGAGGAAGAGAATGAGGGAGAGAGAGAGGGAGATACCCAAGGCCAGCCAGGCAACTGCCAGACAGACAGACACAGAGTAGGACATACAAAATGAAGGAAAGGTAAAAAGCCCCAAGGTAAAACATAGATGAATAGACATAGGTTAAATAAAGTTATAAGAATTAGCGGGACAAGCATAAGCTAAGGCTAAGCATTCATAACTAATATTAGGTCTCTGTATCATTATTTGGGAGCTGGTTGGTGGCCCCAGAGAAATTATGCTACATTTGGCATTCCAACATGGGGACTGTGTTTCCACTTAGGGACTGAGAAAGCAAAAATAAATAAATAAATAAATAAATAAATAAATAAATAAATAAATAAATAAATAAATAAATAAAAATAATAAAAATATTTTTTAAAAGGCAAACAAAACAAAACAAAAAATGAATATAGCTACTTTAAGAGGCTCTGCCATACAGTGAGTACTTGAGTAGCTAGCACTTTAAGTAGAAACAACAAGCTAAAGCAAAATGCCTACCACAGCACTCGGGAGGCAGAGCCAGGCGGATCTCTGTGAGTTCAAGGCCAGCCTGGGCTACCAAGTGAGTTCCAGGAAAGGCGCAAAGCTACACAGAGAAACCCTGTCTCGAAAAACCCAAAAAAAAAAAAAAAATGCCTACCACAGTGCAGGCACCAGTTTCTTAGAGCTGGGACAATTAAATGCAGCTCATGGTTATACACTTAAAGCTCAGCTCTCATGGACCTGAGGATGAGGTCAGAGCCAATCACCAGAGCTGTGGCAGAGGGCCTAGCTGTCTCTTAGCAGTTTGAGGTTTGGCCTACATGGTCAGAAAAGGCTAGAAATATGCAGTAAAAACAGGTCCAGACTGAAAAAAAAAACACTCTAAACAGGTTATAGTGTGTTTAAAAGTGTGTGTAGGCTTAAGAAGGGAAAGAAAAATGGTATAGATAGCAATAGAAAAAAAGTAGGTAGATTATAAGTAATGTGAAGTATTTAAAGAGAGAGTAAAGTCATATAAAAGAATAAGCCACATAAAGATGGATGTAGCCATAAGTTTTCTCTGGTCCCACCTGGCCCTGCAGTCCTGTGGACACCTATAAAATAATCATTCAATGGCTTATATTAATTACCAGTTGTATGGCCTATGGCAGGCTTCTTGCTACCTAGCTCTTATAACTTAAATTAACCCATTTCTATTTATCTATGTTTTGCCACATGTTCTGTGGCTTTATGGGTCTGCTGGCATGTTGATCCTTGGATTTCCTGCTGCCTCATAGGCCAAAGCAGCTTATTTATTAACCAATGAGAATAACATATTTATAGCATACAGAAAGATATCCTTCAATACTTCCCCTTTTCCATCTAATCAAAAAGGAAGGTTTTGGATTTAACATAGTAAAATTATATATAACAAAGCAGTTACCAAGCAAGAATTACAGTTACAATGCCTAGTCTATGTGTATTTGGCAAAATAAAAGAAAATATTTGTAGATGTAACCAACCTTCTTATTAAATAAGAAACACAGAACCAATGCAAAGAAGAAAGCCAAGAGGTCAGAGCTAAGAGCTAAAACCTTACCCTTCCTCCTGCGGTGGTCCTACCTCTCCGAACCAGAGCTACCCCTGTGTTAAAGTCTTTATATAGAGTTCCTGTTCTGCCTTCTCATTGGTTGTAAACCCAACCACATGACCGCCTCCTCACGGCCTGTCTGTATAGGCCTCCAGGTTTTCCATGATTGGTATTTATTAAAGGCATGTGTATCCAATAATGGCTGTATCCCTGAACACACAGAGACTTACCCAGCTCTGCCTACCAAGTGCTGAGATTACAAGAGTACGCCACCACTGCCCTGCTTTCCTATGGCTTGCTAATAGCTCTGACCCCCAGGCAACTTTATTTATTAACATAAAAATAACATTTTAATACAAATAAAATATCACCATATTTCCCCTTTTCTATTTTAATGAAAAGAAAAAAAAGTTAAAACTAACAAAAGAAAAAATATATACAAAAGTACAATAACTATATACAATATATACAAGTAATAAATACCTAAACAATGTCTAGTCCATTTGTATTTGACAAATTCAGAGAAAATAATTTCATTATCTATCCTATTTTGGTAAGTCCAAAATGTATCTAATTCACTTTCTATCCTAATTAATCTTCAACTATAACTAACTAACCTTCAACTATAACTAACTAATCTTCAACTCCCTCAGAGACCCAAGAAGGAAATAATATTAGCTAACAAAAATAAAAACGGGAAGTATATGCAAGCAACTTCCAAAAAATTGTGAGTTGACAGAAACAGCCAGCTGCCTGGACAATCATCTGAGGTTTCTCCGCAGTGTTGGGGCATCATCTTCAGCCTATAGGCTTAGCGTATTTGACAGACTCATTTGTGAAGTAGGATGTACACAAGGTCAACAGTTCAACCTCACATTGGGTGAGAGCAGTCCATGTACCAGAAACACCTGAATTCCACTAGTGTCATGTCATGATTCAGGATTTTAAATTCTGGAAATTGTTGATGGTTTTTTAATTCAGCTGTCCATTCTTCTTGGCTGTGTATATATGGCTTCATCTCAGCATCCCGTTCTTCTCCACATCCCTCTATCAAATGCCAGTCTACTATTGAAAGGCGTGAGCTTAGTTACTCTTCAAGAATAACTGTTTTAGCTGCTGTTCCATTGCACATCAGAAGCCATCGGCCCACTGCCTGTTCAACTGCCTTCGAAGAAAAGGGCACTGTACCTTTTCCGAATTGCAAAGGCCACTTCAGGGATGGTGCCATATTGTCCTGGCCTCAGAAGATGCCTTTTGATAAAGCCATAACCACACTTGTTTTGGCAAGAATCAGTAGTCCTTTGTTTCATGTCCTGTCTGTCCATTTTGTCAGCAGTTGATTCGAGGATACTTTGTTGTCCAGTGGCTAACTTTTGCCAGAATGAAAGTTAACTCCATATGCAGTTTCTTCAATGCCCATATTTTCTCTGAAGTAGATTGGTACTGCCAGGAGCCAACATGTCTCAAAAAAGAAAAATTTTCTAAGTTATTAAAACATTTTAAATGCCATATTCTGTAGATCTCTGAAGGGTTTGAAGATGACCTGTCTAAAATATATCTGCTCAGTTTTTAAAACATATCTAATATGACTACAAGTTCTATTGTAATGTCTAACTACTAACCTTCATTTCTTTATATCCTAATAGTTGGTAATAATAACATTCAAGGATCAGAAAATTGCATTACATTGTTAAATGAACAGTACAATTAGAAATATACATAAAGCATTTTCTAACAATATCAATTTCAATATATATAATTTATATACAATATAAACCAATCCAATCCAATGTAAAGTATTTAAAACTAGTAATTGTCTTTTTCTTCTTCTTTCTTTCTCTTTTTTTTAACCAAGAACCTTAAATCTAATCTCCTTTGCTTAGCCTTTTTCCTAACCCTTGACAACAACTTGTAACCAACCCCCCTAATCAATGAAAATTATCCCAGACCCAAAACCCATTAAAAGATCAAAAAAACCACCCATCCCACACCACCTCTTTGGGAATGTGGGCGTTGTATTCTTGAAATTGCTTCCTGCTGGGTATGGGCGAAGGTATCTTTATCCTGAAAAGAAAAATTTTAGATTAATTGTCAAATTCTAGGAAAGGTAAATATATCCTTCATTATCCAGTCTGTGTATAATGCCAAAGTTCAGGGTTTATCTCAAGTCCTTATTCAAGTAGTCTTTGAGACTGGATCATCTCAGCTAGTCATCTCAAAATTGCTCTGAGCACCTTGTAGTTCAAAGCTGATCTGTAGATGATGTTTGTCAGCTTAGTGATATTATTATTGTCCACGTGGAATTGTTGTTGTTGTGGGGCCCCATCTTCTTCCTGGAGACTTCAGTTGATGTTAGGCCTGATCATGATTTCCTGCAAAAAACTGATAAGAAATTTGAACACAAAGACTATATATGTGACTTTTTAAAATTGACCATTTATATCTTAACAAGGTTTAAAATGTATATATATATATATATATATATATATATATATATATATATATATATATATATAAAATCTTGTAAATTTTGATATAAAATTTATACTTTAAGAAAAGTTTAAAGAATCAGAATAGAATCAAAGAGTTGAGATTAGTAATAGAGTAGTCCCTTAATTAATTTGGCTTTTCTCCTGTCCCATAGCAGAAGATGGCTCTTTTCTTCTGGCATGATACAGAGAGTTTGCATTTTCCTTTTAACAACATGCTTGAGTTTAAAGAAGGAGAGAGCCATTCTCCAACTCCAAAATGAGCTTTAAATTTTAATTGAACTGGGACTATTAGAAGACCAATAGTATTAAATCTTTAAAGAAAAACAGAAACAAACATTTAGGAAGACATAAAATTTTTTAGATAACATACCCATATGCCATTTCACTCTGTTTCTTAGGATAGACGATTTGTCACTTTTCTTCAGTTGTCTCATTTGTCCAGTGTTCTTCAAATTCCTTAACCTTCATTCTCCTAAAAAACAAAAACAAAAACCTTTCCCCAAGATTTTTTGGGGATGTTCCTTTTTGACAAGTTATCTGATTAAATGAAAAGGCATGTGTTACTGGTGTAAGTTAGTTTAAATTGGATGTTTATGATAGTTGATGAACTATCACCTCCTCTAATTAAGAGGTCTCTCTTGTTCAAATTGAACCTTTATCAATTTTGATGGTACCCACAGCTTATCTTCTCCTGTAGACATAAAAGCAAAACCTCGTCCCCAATGTAACACTTATCCTGGTTTCCATTCTGAGGTCAGCACATCCTTAAAGTATATAGGTTGATTTAATTCTGTAGTTTTTTCTATTATCCAATGTCTCTCTGCAGCTGTTGTTCCTTTCTCATTGGCATTGAGAAAATTCAAAGTTAATAGAGCATTATGTAGTCTATTTCTGGGGGTTTTTGTTACTCCTTTTTGTTTATTTAGCATATCCTTTAGAGTTCTGTTTGATCTTTCTATAACTGCTTGACCTGTAGGATTATGTGGTATACCTGTAACATGGTTTATATTATAATAAGCAAAAAACTGTTTCATTTTAACAGAGACATATGATGGAGCATTATCAGTTTTGATTTGTGCAGGTATACCCATAATGGCCATAACTTCTAGCAAATGAGTGATTACAGAATCAGTTTTTTCAGAACTCAAAGCAGTTGCCCATTGAAATCCTGAGTAAGTATCAATAGTGTGGTGTACATATTTCAATTTTCCAAATTCTGCAAAGTGAAACACGTCCATCTGCCAGATTTCATTCCTCTGAGTACCCTTTGGGTTACATCCTGCTGGTAATGGTGTTTGATTGTAGAAGGAACAAGTAGGACATTTCTTTACTATTTCTTTGGCTTGTTGCCAGGTTATGGAAAAATCCTTTTTTAAACCTTTACTATTTACATGATGTTTTTTATGAAATTCTGAGGCCTCCAGCACATTTCCTATCAATAATTTATCAATCTCATCATTGCCTTGTGCTAGAGGGCTTGGCAGACCAGTATGGGATCGGATGTGAGTTATATATAAAGGATAACTCCTTTTTCTGATTGTATCTTGTAATTGAATAAATAATGAAGTTAATTCTGAAGCATTGTGGATAAATTCTGCAGTCTCAATATGTAATACTACTCTTTCAGCATACTGAGAGTCAGTTACTATATTGAAAGGTTCTGAAAAATCCATTAATACCAACAGAATAGCATACAATTCTGATTTTTGAACTGAATTGTAAGGACTTTGAACCACTTTACTTAAATTTTCTGATTTGTAACCTGCCTTTCCTTGTTTGTTGGCATCTGTATAAAATGTACGAACTCCAGATATGGGTTTTTTCCTCACAATTCGAGGCAAGATCCAATCAGCTCTCTTTATAAGATCAATTCTATTGCTTTTGGGATATTTGCTATTAATTTCTCCCAAAAAATTACTACAAGCTTATTGTCAAGCTTCATTTTCCATCCATAATTTTTCAATGTCCTCCTTAGTTAAAGGTACGACAATTTCTGCTGGGTCTATTCCTGCTAATTGACGAAGTCTCAATTTTCCTTTCCAAATCAAGTCAGAGATTTTTTCCACATAAGTTTTTAATTTTTTATTGGGTTTATTTGGTAAAAATATCCATTCCGATATAATATCTTCCCTTTGCATTAATATTCCTGTTGGGGAATGCCTAGAAGGTAAAATAACCAAAATGCAATCCAACTTTGGATCAATACGATCTACATGCCCTTCATGTACTTTCTTTTGTACCAAGGTCAATTCTTTCTCAGCTTCAGGTGATAATTCTCTTGGACTATTCAAGTCCTTATCACCCTCTAAGGTTTTAAACAAATTATTCAGTTCATCATTTTTTACCCCAACAATAGTTCTTAGATGAGAAATGTCTCCAAATAATCTTTGAAAGTCATTAAGAGTCTGTAGTCGATCTCTCCTAATTTGCACCTTTTGAGGTCTAATTTTTTGAAGTTCTATTTTATATCCTAAATAATTAATAGAATCTCCTCTTTGTATCTTTTCGGAAGCAATTTGTGATCCCCAACAAGGCAAAATTTTCTTTACTTCTTCAAACATTCTTTCTAAAGTATCTACATTTGAGTCAGCTAATAAAATATCATCCATATAATGATAAATTATAGATTTAGGAAATTTTTTACGTACCACTTCTAATGGCTGTTTTACAAAATATTGGCACAAAGTTGGGCTATTCAACATTCCCTGTGGGAGAACCCTCCATTGAAATCTTTTAACCGGTTGAGAATTATTATAAGTAGGCACTGTGAAAGCAAATCTTCCTCTGTCTTTTTCTTGTAAGGGTATTGAAAAGAAACAGTCTTTTAAATCAATAACTATGAGAGGCCATCCTTTTGGTAACAGAGTAGGCAAAGGAATTCCAGATTGTAAAGAGCCCATTGGCTGAATTACTTTGTTAATTGCTCTAAGGTCTGTTACCATTCTCCATTTACCAGATTTTTTTTTAATAACAAATATAGGAGAATTCCAAGGGCTGGTTGATTCTTCAATATGTTGAGCATTTAACTGTTCTTCCACCAGCTCTTGTAAAGCCTGGAGTTTCTCTGTTGTTAAAGGCCATTGGTGAACCCATACAGGCTTGTCTGTTGACCATTTTAAAGGTAGAGCTGTTAGTGTTTTTGGAAGATTATCAGTTGTTGTGCCCTGTTCTTGTATGACATGGATGGCTGGTGAGCACTCATTAGAATAATATCTTTTAATATTTCTCTCAGAAACATGTACTAATTTATGATTTGTTTCTGAGATTGGAGGGATTTTAATCTGAGTATTCCATTGTTGTAACAAGTCTCGACCCCACAGGTTCATAGCTATGTTAGCCATATATGGTTTTAATTTTCCTTTCTGTCCTTCTGGACCTATACATTCAAGCCATCTTGCACTTTGTTTCACTTGAGATAATGTCCCAATTCCTAACAGTTGAACGTTTACCTCCTGAAGAGGCCAAGTTGGATGCCAAAATTCTGGTGCAATTATGGTAATGTCAGCACCTGTGTGCTGACATTTATCTTTATTGTTAGTTTTGGTCTTTGTTCATTAATAGAGGTTTGCCAAAAAATTTTCTTTATGTTTTTTCCTGAATTTTCTATTTTCTCTGTTTCATCATCTCGACTAACATGATTTATTCCAATAGACATTTGGTTATTTAGTTGCTTTGAGTAGGGGTTTCCTCTACAACTGCAGAAAAGGTTTGAACTGGATTTACTATACTATATTTGTGAGTACAAAGTTTCATATCTAATTTATTTTTTCTCAAAACCAAGGAAAATTATAATTATAACTATCTAGTCTTCAACTACATCAAAGACCTCAGAAGGATATAATATTACCTAAGTAAACAGTATGAGCATTGTAAGCAACTTCCAAAAATCTAGAATGACAGAGACAGCTGTCTGCCTGGACCGTCATCCAAAGTTCCTCTACAACATTGAGGCATCTGTCCTCAACCCATTGGCCTAGTCTCTCGGTCACTTTTCTCTGCATCCTGTAGATTGTCTGGCAGTCTACTCTATGAAGCAGGAACCTGAGGGACCATTTCACCTTGCTTTGGCAAATTCAGTGGCTATTTTCCTATGGGTCCTATATGTCCAGTTTATACAACATAGTATGAAGGAGTCCAGGCAAGAGTAGTTTCTTGGCCAAGTGGCTAACTTTTGCCACAAAGAAAGCAAACTCCATATGGAGTTTCTTCAATGCCCATTATCTTCTCTGAAGTAGGTTGGTGCTGTTAAAACATTAAACATTTAAAATGCCACATTCTTTGAATGTGGGTCTTTGAAGTGTTTGAATTCAATTACCTACCTAATTGAAATATATCTATGTATATCTATGTATACCTAAAAAACTTAACTAACATGACTATGTTTGATTATCATAAATGAGTAATTATTCTGTATTTTTAATTATATATTATAATTTTAAATGAGTTGCATAACCATAATACCTTAAATAAGAATAGAAATATATGCATAGTATAATAAAATTAACTTTAAATTTGTATCAATAAACCAAAATCCATAGCAAATAAAACATTTCAAACAAGTTGTTGCTCTTTAAAAGTAGATTAAATAATCTACCCTTTCATCCTATCATATCTATATCATATCCTCTTTTTCTTTTAGAAGGGGTTGACTATGACCAATAACTGCTGTGAGATGGTCTGTATGTCAAATGTGTTGCTGATTGGTCAATAAATAAATCACTGATTGGCCCGTGGCCAGGCAGGAAGTATAGGCAGGACAAGGAGGAGAATAGAGCTGGGAAGTGGAAGGCTGAGTCAGAGAGACACTGCCAGCCGCCATGATGACAAGCCGCATGTGAAGATGCCGGTAAGCCACGAGCCATGTGGCAAGGTATAGATTTATGGAAATGGATTAATTTAAGCTGTAAGAACAGTTAGCAAGAAGCCTGCCACGGCCATACAGTTTGTAACCAATATAAGTCTCTGTGTTTACTTGGTCAAGTCTGAGCGGCTGTGGGACTGGCAGGTGAGAGAGATTTATCCTGACTGTGGGCCAGGCAGGAAAACTCTAGCTACAAATAGCGTCCAACATGGTGGCAAGAGTTTCCACCTAAACACTGAGAAAAAAGATTCTAAAACGGAGCTAAAAACAGCTTCCTAATTGTCTCTCTCAAATGAGCGGCAGCTGCTGGTTTGAGCTACTTGTGGGTTCCTAGCGTGCGTACTCGACCTGCTGTATGGTGGGAATGAGGCCTCTGCAAGTGGCACATTAAGCTACATGGTGGATTTAGCCTTTGCTAGTACAAAACAAAAAAAAGAGGTTTCTGGGCTACACGCTGCTTGGATAAAAGCATAGAGACCCACGATAGCTCCCAGAGCTGGTGGAAAATGTACCACTGCCATGTTGGGAAGCTGAGGTGGGTGGAGCCAGCAGCCATAGCACCGTTTCAGTATTAGAAATGCTGCAGTTTAAAGCAATATATTCACAATAAGACAGATTCAGATGTAATAATTTACAATGTATGTAAAATATACATAGGCTTGAAAGAGACAAAAAAGGTGATATATACAGCTATAGAAACAAATACATAGTTTTAAAAAATAAAGTCTTTAAAGAGACAGTAAAATTAATATAAAAAATAAGCCCCATGAAGATGAATATTACACAGAGAATCTGGATTGTGTTGTCTTTGGGATTTTTAACTGCAGAAAAACATTTGATTGTAAAAGCTGTTGAGTTATGCCAAAATGTATATTTTAAAGATACCTTGACTTCAAAATTTGGATATAAGGATATGTTGCTTTGGAAAGGAGACTCTGCTTTTGTTCCCACAGAAAGCCAGAGGCTATGGATCTGTTCCAGATTAAGATACATCAGGTTTGACCAGCCAAGACCCCCTGAAGGTCTCTGATGACACCATGGCCCAGATGATCCAACATCCAGAATGGTTTGAAGGCAACTGGCTCAGACAATACAGCCTCATGGACTATTCCATAATTCTAAAATTTTCTTTGTGTCCCCATAAGATACAGCGCCCCCCTCCAGCAGGAAGTAGTAAGAAAAGCTACGCCCCAATTCCCAAATTATATGTAATTTTACTTTGTTAAGGTTAAAACCTTCCTTTTGGAAAAAAAAGGGGGGGAAGTGCTGTGGGATGGTCTGTATGTCAAGTGTGTTGCTGATTGGTCAATAAATAAATCACTGATTGGCCAGTGGCCAGGCAGGAAGTATAGGCGGGACAAGGAGGAGAATAAAGCTGGGAAGTGGAAGGCTGAGTCAGAGACACTGCCAGCTGCCACGATGACAAGCCGCATGTGAAGATGCCAGTAAGCCATGAGCCACGTGGCAAGGTATAGATTTATGGAAATGGATTAATTTAAGCTGTAAGAACAGGTAGCAAGAAGCCTGCCATGGCCATACAGTTTGTAAGCAATGTAAGTCTCTCTGTTTACTTGGTCGGGTCTGAGCGGCTGTGGGACTGGCAGGTGAGAGAGATTTGTCCTGACTGTGGGCCAGGCAGGAAAACTCTAGCTACAGAAAATTCACGTCCACACAAAGATGTGGACACAGTTGTGTGCAGCACTATACCTAACTGCTAAAATTTACAAGTATCCAACATGCCATTCAGTGTAGAAAAGATAAACAAAACCTGTTTACAAATCACTTTATGAAAAGGAAATAGCAGCAGCAAGGAGGTGTGTCAGATCCTAAAGGCTTTCAGCTAAGAGGCCAAGCTCTATCTTACTGCAGGGCAGACTAAGGAGACCACAGATATCGCCAGTGCTTCTCAGGGCTATGAAGGGCTGGATTCAGGCTATTACACATTTGTGGAAACTCTTCAATGTGCACTTAAGAGTAACACTGAGGGGAACTACATCCTCTGTGTAACACTGGGATGGTTCACGGACAAAGGTGCTACTACAAAAGCCGACTATGTAGGAAGTTGTGATGAGTGGCTGCACCAGGCAGATGGGTACCGCAGTTTCTATAGCCTAAAAACAGTCATTAGAACGAAACTGTTGTCAAGTGAAAAGAAAAGCTCAGATACCCACTGCTCACAAGGGGTTCACCCTGAAGCAGAAGTGTGGGAACCAGCATGTGGAGAGTGTGACTCCAAAGAAAACTTTAGAATACCTGACACAGAAACTGCTTTATTAATGACACATGGGGTGGCACGCCACTGGAACCATGATACCCAGAGCACAGCACAACTGTAAACATGCATGTGCCTAATGACACACATCCATGGCGTGTAAGGGGAAGATGGAGAGGGCCATATGACAAACAGCATGTGAAGATGCCGGTAAGCCACGAGCCATGTGGCAAGGTATAGATTAATGGAAATGGATTAATTTAAGCTGTAAGAACAGTTAGCAAGAAGCCTGGTACGGCCATACAGTTTGTAACCAATATAAGTCTCTGTGTTTACTTGGTCAAGTCTGAGCGGCTGTGGGACTGGCAGGTGAGAGAGATTTGTCCTGACTGTGGGTCAGGCAGGAAAACTCTAGCTACATATCTATTTCTTTATATACCTGTCTACCCTCTTTTTTCCTTTATCTTCCAAGCCTTTGTACATTTTTACATGTATTGTAAACCATTTAGAGGTTTATTCCATCTGAATCTGTTTTTTTTGTGTATCTATAACCCTTTTATATGATCATTGTAAAGTGCTGTGTGGCTAAGATTGAAGTGGCAGTCCTGGCTGCTGAATCTGCCCACTTCAGCTTCCCAACATGGTGGAGGCACCCAGGAGAGTCACACTTATGCTGCCAAGTCTGAGGGGCCCATGCTGCCATCAGGTAGTGTATGCAGCTGGCCCATAAACCCCTTTTTTGTCTGTATGAGTAAAAGGTAAATCTGCCGTGCAGCCTGCTTCACAGCTTAGAGACAGCTAAGTATACCAATGCAGAAATCTGCCATGCTGCATTCAAGCCTGGATGCTGTAGCCTCTCTGTACCGTTGCATCTCTATATCTTGGCCCAAATGAGACATGAAGTAGGAAGGTGTTTAGGGCTTTGTTTTAGAATTTCTTGTTAAGTTTTCTCAGGTTTTAGGTGGAAACTAGAGCCAAAACATTGGGCAGCCAAATGTAGCCATAAGTTTTCTCCAGTCCTGCCTGGCCCCATGGTCCCATGGCAGCTTATTCATTCAGAGACTTATATTAATTACCAATTTTATAGCCTATGGCATGCTTCTTGCTAGATAGCTCTTATAACTTAAATTAACCCATTTCTATTCATCTATGTTTGGCCACGTGTTCTGTGGCTTTACTAGTCTGCAGGCATGTTGTTCTTTGGGCAGCAGGCTGGCATTTCTCCAGGCTCCACCTTCCTCTTTCCTGTCTGTCTCCTTGGATTTCCTGCCTGCCTCTAAGCTGCCTTGCCATAGGCCAAAGCAATTTATTAACCAATGGGAACAACATATGTTCATAGCATACAGAAAGACATCCCCCAGCAGATGGGAAATACGCAGGACTCTGTATCCTGTATGGTGTTGTGTTGACTTTGAATTTTTTGAATGCTGGCGAACAAATGACAGCTGCTGAGAGATATTGGATTATAAAAGGTACTACTGAATTAAACCAGTCTAGATACTATATATATATATATATATATATATATATATATATATATATATATATATATATATATCTTAACCTTAAAATGGAATTCAGAAAATATATTGCATTTGGAAAGAGGTTATGCTTTTATTTACACAGGAAATGAAAGGCTGTGAATTCATTTAAGGTTAATAAACATCTGATTTAATTTGGGGAGACATCCTGAAAATCTTGGCTACAGACATCAATAAATGTAGCATGAAAACTACAAGATAAGTGACATATATACTGATCCTTCTACATAGGTACAGTTCTAAGACTGGACAACAAATGTTACTCCCAAGACATGACCTTAATCTCAATTTTCTTGTTCTCTAAAATGCCATCAACCATAGATATCAGGAAGCAGTCAAGAAAATAAAACACCCAAATTCCCAAGAGGTAGGGTGGGTGCTTTTTGGTCATTCAGTGGGTTTTGGATGTTTGTCATCCTTTATTGGGGATATAGGAATATAGAATAAAAAGACAACTGTTAACCTCAAATATTTTACATTCATATCGATTTTACTATATTGATATAAATGTAAAGTTTTGTTATACTTTATGTATGTTTCTACTTTTCTTTGAGGTGTTCTGCTTATGAAGCTCATTAAAAATGTACAATTATGGGGCTGGAGAGATGGCTCAGAGGTTAAGAGCACTGGCTGTTCTTCCAGAGGTCCTGAGTTCAATTCCCAGCAACCACATGGTGGCTCACAACCATCCGTAATGAGATCTGGCGCCCTCTTCTGGCCTGCAAGCCTACATGTAGGCAGAATACTGTATACATAATAAATAAATCTTAAAAAAAAAAAAAAAAAAAAAAAAAAGCCGGGCGGTGGTGGCGCACGCCTTTAATCCCAGCACTTGGGAGGCAGAGCCAGGCGGATCTCTGTGAGTTCGAGGCCAGCCTGGGCTACCAAGTGAGTCCCAGGAAAGGCGCAAAGCTCCACAGAGAAACCCTGTCTCGAAAAACCAAAAAAAAAAAAAAAAATGTACAATTAAGAAATGCAAGTCAGTAGTTAGTCATCTATAATAATCAAACTTATGTTAGACATGTTTTCAAGGTTAAACAAATACATTTTAGACAAATTAAACAAACACTTTTAAACAAACACATTTAAACAAACACTTCAAATACTACAGAATATGGTATTTAAAATTTTCTATTAACATAAGGGTTTTCATGACATTGAGAGTCTGCTCCTGGCAGCACCAATCTACCCAATAAAAGGATTATGGGCATCAAAGAACTACTATACTGAGTTTTCTTTCATTGTGGCAAAGCTAACCTTTTTGGCTAGAAACTGCCCTTGCCTCGACAGCTGACAGTATACCATCCAACTGGACATGCAGGACACAAAGGAAAGCAACTCCCAAACTTTGCAAAGACAACGTAGGACAGTCCTTCAAAATTCCTGCTTCATATAAAAGTCTAACAGATATTCTAGGCCTATAGGCCAAAGATAGATGCCACAACATTGCAGAGGAACCTGATTGTCCAGGCAGCCAGATGTCTTTGTCATTTCTTTAGTTTTGGAAGTGGCTGGCACTGCACTCTCTGTTTACTCAGATATTATTATATACTTCTGGCGTCTTTGATGTAGTTGAAGACTAGATACTTATAGTTACAGCTTTCCTTAGATGTAATAGAAAGTAAATTAGGTACAGAACTCTGGACTTAGAAAGATAGGATAAATAATGGAGTATCTTTTCTGAACTTGCCAAATACAAATGGACTGGATATTGTAAATGTAATTCTTACTTGTTAACCATTCTTATTGTATATAGTCTTACTAAGCTAAACTTAAAACTTTTCTTTTTATTTAGACAAAAAGGAAATGTTGTGGAATATTACTTTAACTATGTAAAGATGTGTTACATTTGTTTATACTGCATTTGTTTAATGATGTAAAGATGTGTTGCTTTGCCTGACTAAGATACCTGATTGGTCTAATAAAAAGCTGAATGGCCAATAGCTAGGCAGTAGAGGAATAGGAAGGGGTGGTGAGCAGAAAGAATAAGTAGAAGGAGAAATCTAGACTCAACAGAAGGAAAGAAGAGAATGAAGGAGAGAGAGGGTGAGATGCCCAGGGTCAGCCAGCCAGGCAACGGCCAGACAGACAGACACAGAGCAGGACACAGAATGAAAGAAAGGTAAAAAGCTCCAAAGCAAAACATAGATGCAGAGACACAGGTTAAATAAAGTTATAAGACCTAGTGGGACAAGCATAAGCTAACACTGAGCATTCATAACTAATATTAAGTCTCTGTGTCTATTTGGGAGTTGATTGGTGGCCCAAAAGAAAGTCTGCTACACACTGGCTACCCAGTTCTCAACAGAATCCATGTTCCCCATAGTGGTTCATGTGCACTACCTTCATGGTCAGGACTTTTGTTACCATTCTCGTTTCTGAATTCTTATCTGAAAGTTCCATAACAATAATAACTGAAAAGTACCAAACAAGTCTGTATTTTTCCTGAAAACTATCCCAAAGTCCTGGAAACCACATGGTCAGTTTTCTCACGGCTACAGCCCCATTTCTTGGCACCAAATTTCTGCATTAGTAATATTTTTCAGTGCTTTGACAAAATTTCTGACAAAAGACTAGTAGATAAAGTAAAGGTTGGTTTGGGCTCACAGTTTAAGGGCATAGGTCAGTATAGTGGTGAAAGAATGGTGATGGGAATGTGTGTAAGCAAGCAGAAATATGACTGCCGGCTTATATCTGGGTGGATCATAAAGCAAAGAAAAAAATGAACGTGTTCAGATGGTTATCTCCTCTCCCCCTTTCTATTTCCTCAGCCCAGGAATCCAATTTGTGGAATGGTGGTGCCAACATTTAGTGTGAGTCCTTCAACCTCAAGTAATTCTCTCTTAAATGCCTTCAAAGACTTACTCAAAGGTGTGCCTCATTGAGGAGCAAGGTGTTTGTTCATCCCATTAAACTAGCAGTGGATGTTAGCCATCATAATATGCATACACTATGTCATTTTACAAGCATTCGGGTGTTCATACAGTTTTGTGGCCATTGAGGATAGTGGTACCAATACTCAGACAAATCAAAGGATCATTGTCCATTCAGTTATAGGTTAGATGAGAATTTGAGGTAGGATATCAGGTTAACGCTTTTAACAATCTTTTTTATTATTGCATTTTTCTAGCTATGAAATACAGGGGAAGGTGCTTTTGATATATTTTACTTTCTTTTTCCCTAAAAATGATGTTATTGTTCTCATAATTAGACATAGACAACATTGCCTAGTATTCTGTATACAATGCATTTAAGTAAGCATCTTCTCCATAATTACTATTTTTAAAGATTAGTTTTCAAGCATTTCCAGCAGATGAAAGCATTTTACTCACTTATCTTATATTTTTTATTAAATGCATTAACAAATATGAATTTCCCATATTTGTTTGTAATTTTCAAACATCAGTTAAGAGTACTATAGTTCAGCTCTAGTTTGAGAATTGGTTGAAATGTGTGGTCTTCTTTTGATTTTACCTATTATTAAGTGTCATTTACATTCCAAACTCATGAAACATTCTTACTATTTATATTTCATTAATGAATTATTTAATTTTGACAGAGGAAATATAATATATAATAACAAATCTATGACTTAGAATAAGAAGTTTGGGGCTCACTAATAGCCTATACAAAAGTTATGTTCTTCCTTGAAACTGTAGTATATTCCTTGCTAGTAAAGGATTCTATATTTATGAAGTTGGTTAAAACTTAGTTGACCAGTTCTCTCTCTCTCTCTCTCTCTCTCTCCCCCTCCCTCCCTCCCTCCCTCTCTCTCTCTTTTATACTATAACATTACTCCCTTCTCTTTACTCCCTCCAAACCGTACCATATACCCTCCCAGCTCTCCTTCAAATCCATGACCTTTTTTTCACTAATTGTTATTGCATGCATATATGTATAGGTATATGCATATATATTCCTAAATGTAACCTGTTAAGTCTGTATAATGTTACTTGTATAACCAACTAAAATTTAATTATTTCACAAGTTCACAGACTAAGCTGTATCACCCCCAAATTAAATTTTTGTTGGTTATTGATTTAGCACTTTGTTAAACTGTAATAATTTGATTCATTTATCTTGGTCCTTTATTTTTTTAAACTAATGATTGTAATTTTTACCTATTCATTCTTTTTGTAAATTCATCAGTTCTGTGAGAATTTCATACAGTAAGTTTCTATACTCACCCCATTCCATAACTCTACCCAGAGCCAACCTCCTGCTTCCCTACCATCATATTTTGTCTTCTTTTATGTTTTTAACACTTACTAAGTACAATTTGTGCACTCATATATTCTTGGATATATTGTCTGCTACTGAATCATGGTTGGTTTGTGAGGGGCTATATTCTTTTAAAAGAATACAGTCTCCATCTCTCTGCAGCTATCAGTTGCCAATAGATCCTTAATTTGCCTATGGACCTCCATTCCCTCCTCCCTCTCCATGCTAGGATTTGCTCTACCTTGAGCTTGCACAGGTTTTGTATACATTATCACAACTACTAGGAATTTATATATGCAGCTTCCCTATATATCCAGAAAACAGTTACCTTGTAGCCATCCACTTCCTCTGGCTCTTACATTCTTCCTACCTCAACTACTGCAATGATCCCTCAGCATTTTGAGAAAGGCATGTAGTATAGTTGTCTCATTTAGGGCTGAGCATCCCACAGTTTTTTATTCTCTATACCTTGACCAGTTGTAGGCCTCTGTGTTAATTGCCATCTATTACAAACAGAAGCTACTCTAATGAGGGTTAAGAGATGCATTAATCTAGGAATATAATATATATGAATTAATATATGAATATAATATACAACGAGGAGTTGTTTTATTACTATGTCCATTTAGCAATTTAGCAGAATTATAGTAATAGTTTCTCCCATAGGTCTATGGCCTATATAGCCTCAAGTTCTTGGCTTAACAATGATGCCAAGTGTGCATTCCATTTTGTAGCATGGAACTTAAATCCAATAAGAAAGTGCTTCTGACACTATGAGACAAGGTGGCATGTCTTTGCCAGGACAGGAGTGTCTGATAATATGAAACTTGCCAACATAAATGAAGCTTTCAGGTCAGTGTCAGCTCAATCTCTTGTTGTTTCATCTGAATTTGTGAGACCTCCCATTTATTGGGTTGGCTGGCATTACCAGATCAAACATCAATCAAGAAAACATCCCAAAGCCTTGCCAACTTAATTTTTTGAGTTGTCTGCTAGCAACTTAATGCCCTGCTAAGTCATTTTATGGCTCAGAAATTTGGCTTCCTCACATGAAAAGTCACTTAGTCAAATGTGTAAGAATGAAAAGATTATGAAACACATAGATTATCTGCTGATTTAATATAAGAATCTACTTTTATATTTAAAACACCCACATTTTATTTTATGTCACCTGTTACTGCTTAAACTGCAAATTCTGACCAAAAACATAAAAACAGATATCAAAATTTTTTGGCATTTTATTGTTTTTTAACAAATAAATAAATGAAATCATTACATAAGGAGGAAAAATGAAAGAACCATACCAAAACAACAAAGAAAACAGCATTTTGAAAGAATTTATTTATTTGATTAATTACAAACACGAGTCTTCATTTCTAAAGTATAGTGTCTATCTTCTCCCTAAAGATTTAAACAGCACTGAACACAGAACACATATGATGCTTCCTTCTCCATATCCCTCTTCCACCTAAATTATTTAAAAACATCTTACTTTCCTAGAGATAAATGTTACAGATTATATATCTTTCCCTCTGTCCACATTTAGGCCAATGGATACAATCAAATAAACATTATTATCTACTCCAGTGGTGTGTTCCTTTATTTAATCATTTGGCACTTGGATTCATTTTATTATATATGAGATATTTTTTACAAATAATTAAGGTAATTTAAATGCAAAGTTTCTAATGGTCTATAATGATCTGTTACATAGATATGAGCATTTAATTTATTATAATTAACAGTATTTTTTGTTCAGTCTTATAGGTAATGCACTGGCAGTCAACTTATGAAACATGCATTCCTTTGAGAGAACAGCAAACCAAAGGTTCTTTCTGAGGTTTGTGATAATTTTCATAGCCAATCTAATCGATACTCTCCCCATTAAGAAGTGGCATCTAGAACATAAATCACCCTATGCCATCTCTGCATCCGTAGGTCATTCTCCAGATGCACAACTCCTGAACTGGCTTTGCCTGATCAGTGTAGCTGTTAGCCCATTCAAAGAACTTTCCTTTTGCAAAAGGTGGAGACCATTAAAGAAATCCACAACTGGTCAAAATACAAAGAACAACTGACTGTGGGGTTTCCAGCCCCAGCTGATACTTCTACAGTACAACCAAAAACCTAAGGCTTAGGTGACAAGAAGAAGACTTATGGAGCTATTTATTTCACATATTCCAAACTCTCTGAAAAGAGCTGCAGGTTAAGGAAGAAATGAAAAGAGAGGCCCATGAGTAACTTTTATAAGATATCAATTGCAGTAATCACTCTTTAGACTTGGAATTTGAGACTAGTCCTCATTTGCAGCCCAAAGCCTACCTTCCAGGGATCTGCTTTCTTCCTACATGAATCGGGATAACTTTTGCCTTACTGAATGGTTCTTACTGTGTGCACATCATTAGTTTATCTTTCTATATTAAAGTCTACTGTCATGTCAACACACAAACACAGTAAGCACCCACTATGTGTAAATGATCTGTCTGTATCTTGAGATATGTATTTTAAACTCCGGGTTCTTGACCTTCACAGAGCACAGGGCTCATTGTTAAAAATTTTGGAAACACATGAACTACGAACCAATGGCTGAGGGGCCCCCAACTGGATCAAGCCCTCTGAATGGATGAGACAGTTGATTGACTTGATCTGTTTGGGAGGCATCCAGGCAGTGGAACCGGGTCCTGTGCTCATTGCATGAGTTGGCTGTTTGAAACCTGGGGCTTATGCAGGGATGCTTGGCTCAGCCTGGGAGGAGGGGACTGGACCTGCCTGGATTGAGTCTACCAGGTTGATCTCAATCCTCCGGGGAGTCTTTGCCCTGGAGGAGGTGGGAATAGGGGCTGGGCTGGGGAGAAGGGGAGGTTGGCGGGAGGGGAGAGAACAAGGGAATCCATGGCTGATATGTAGAACTAAATTATATTGTAAAATAAAATAAAATAAAATTTTAAAAAAAGCATCTTACTTTCTTTATAACTTCCCTTACTGTTTTGATTTACCTCTCATTTGTGTTATTTAATTAATACCAACAACTCATAAGTATATAAAACATCCATGATGCTTAATTTCAGTCACTTACAACTTACTTTAAATTTCTTTTCCTAAGACCATCAGGTTGTTTTTAAACCTAGTAAAATGGAGATGCATGATGTCATAATGCGTTTTGAAATTTGTAAGTTGAATCTGATGTTTTAAATAATGGACAGCGTATTTCATTTCTAGTAATCCATAACTTATACAACAATTCTTATATAATATTTACTAACAGTTCCTCTATAAAAATACATCTTAAGTGTACGTCCTATTTTGCTTTAAAATGACGTGCTATACACTATAACCAAAAGCTATCTGGTACTGAAAGGATCTATTACAGCTTATTGTTTATAGTCAATCACGAATGGAAATCAGGGCAGGAAATGAAGGCAGCAACCGGGAGGCAGAAACTAATGCAAAGGCCATGGAAGAACACATCTTACTGGCTTGTTCTACATGGCTTGCTCAACTTGCTTTTTTATATAACCCAGAACCACCATCCCAGAGATGACACTGCTCATAATTAATTGGACCTACCTATATCCACCCCATCAACTAAGAAAATATTCTACAGACTTGCTTACTGCCCAGTTCGACAGAGGTATTTTCTCAGTTGAAGTGTCTTCTTTCCAGATGACCCAAGATTGTGACAAGTTAACAAAAACTAACCAGCATGATATATAAAATTACAAAGTTCTACTTTAAGGAACATGTGTAAAAACATATCCTATATTTAGATTTCTTGTTCTGAGATATTTAAAAGAAATTAGCTGGTATAAAATTAATGTTTGTTATAATCATTTCTTGCATTCAAGCGATCTGCATTTATACAATATTAGCATCTTGATATTAACATACATGTTTTATATATTCTACAAAAGTTATAGCATGCATAGATGACATTTATTCAAAACACTCTTTAGCAAGTTGAAAAGATAACATGCATTTTTATGAAATTCAGAAACTGAATAAATTTAAATACAAGAATTTCTTATGATACCATTTTCCTCTAAGGTCTGCAGGATGATCCACACAAATAAGCCTTGGTTCCATGCACCCCAGGGTCCCTGTCTTTGTGCCTGCACCTCAGCCACAGCAGCACAGAGAGAAAAGCCTTTCTCAACTTAGTATTTCCCAGAATCAGGACACAGGGGTGCACCGAGGGAAAAGCAGTTCTTGCAGCCTCTGTGAACAAAAGCAGCATCTTTTTCTCCAGAAGCAGAGAACCCCAAACATTAGCAACCAGAGACAGAAAGAAGATGGCATACAGGAGGAGGGAGGCGATCACTGTCTGCAAGGCTCTGATGTGGGCCGTGGTGCTGGCATCTCTGCATCCTTGGACACTGTGCTGCATCTTCCTCAGATGTTTACACAAGGAGAAGATGAGCAGGAGTAAAGTGACCAGGGACACAGCAAAGGGTATGAAGGCAAACATGGTGTTGGCAAATAAAAACCATAGCCCGGAAAGCTGTGTCTTATTCAAAGTCAAGCTGTATGACATATTTACCTTATACTCAGTTAACAATGCATTCTCAGATACATTAATAATTACAATATTTAAACACAAGAGAAACAAAGACACAATCAATGTCACTGTCACTACTTTTTTAACTCTGACCTTAAAATAAAGGAAAATAGTGTTGGAAAAATTTACTATCTTGAAAAAGAAAAAGATGCTGAGACTTGTAGTTAACCAGAGACTAAACTGGTTGAATGCTGTCCAGATGCTGTATATTACCACAAACATTCTTTCATTTATCCATCTCCCTGGATAAAACATAGACAGCCACCAGTTCAGTAATATTAACCACAGCAGCACAATTCTGGAGATGGCCAGAGCAGTGAGGATCTGATCCACTGAAGAGATCTTCCTTCTCTTGACCAGGTCCATGATGTTCACCACTGCTATGAATCCATTCCCAAAGTTGCCAGTTATAAATTCCACATTCAGAATAACTGTAAATGTTTTCTGCAGGGCACCACTCATCTCCCGGTGAATGCTCCAATTTCTATTGTCACTGCTTAAGATCTATTAACACATACTATTAAAATGCTGTGCATATTCAATTCTCAAAACCCCTAGCATATTCCCTCAAACAACTTGCAATTCTAATAGCAAACAAGCCATGAAGGCTTGCAAATGACTTTGTAGTTTCCATTGTAAAAGCCTGTATTTTTCCAGACACCTGTACTGAGCTCCATCCAGATGTGGTATGCCTCACATACAGCAGCCTAGAGACATGCAAATTTTGATGAAGGAAAAGCTGATCTCTAATGTGCTGAGATACAAATGGAGATATAGTTATTTGCATCATTTTGCTCATTTTCTCTTATATATTAATCTGGTAAGGAATATTGGGTAAATTACATGAAAGTTATACCCTGTATATAAGGCAACAAAAATCCTAACTTGTGCCTAGAAATTTCTTAGTACCACATGTCTTTAAATATCTTGAATCAGCAATGTTCCAGACCTATGCACAGTATGCAAATCACTTCTAGCAAACTGTCCACAATCCAATAATATTATGAAAAGTCTTCATTTGTCAAAAGTTCAGTACTGAGAAAATATGTATTCATTATTTGATTTTATGCAAAGGTATACACATGCCAATATCCATACACATTTGAATCCAAAGACCATTATTGTTAACATAATTTTTCTTCTATGTAGCATTTATGATTCATGTAGCTCATACATGGCACTCTGCTAATTTAAAGTGCTGCTGTTTAAAAAAAATTCTAGCAAGTATAAATCATTGAACATTGATTGCAATCATTGTGTAAAATTGGATTAGTATATGACTGCACATGAAGATATGTATGAATATCCTTGTAGTACCAGGAAGCAATCACTAAGGTAAGATTCCTTCTCCTTTTCTGTCACCCCTTAGCTCATAGGCTGCATTTCTCCGTAGACACCAAGGACCTACAGTTTTACCCACCTTTCCTCTACTATGCCAACATCAGTTCAGTTATCTTTACTAACAGACACCAAGGCACATGGGTATACATGGCCTCACAAAATGTGAGACAAGTAGTATTAGTGAGTGCTTCCTCTTCAATAGCTAATACATAAGCAAAGGTCCAATAATGCAATATAAACAGTAAATAACAAGATGACAGGAAAATATGTATTAGAGTTATTCAACTGTATATGCATGACCCCACCCTCAGTTCCCTGAAGCAAGATTAATCTTGAAAAAATGAGAGAGACACAAAGAAAGATTGTGAGCTATAATTAGCCAAACCCATGTATGGTGATATTTTATTTGTACTAAAATGTGATTTGTATGCTAATAAATAAAGTTGCCTGGGGGTCAGAGCTAATAGTAAGCCTTAGCAGAAGCTGGGTGGTGGTGGTGCATGCCTTTATTCCCAGCTCTTGGGAGGCAGAGCTCAGTGGATCTCTGTGTGTTCAAGGATACAGCCTGTATGGAGACACATGCCTTTAATCTCAATACCAACCATAGAAGACCTGGAGGCGTGTACAGACAGGCAGTGACGAGGAGGTCATGTGGTTGGGTTTACAACCAATGAGAAGGCAGAACAGAAACACTATAAAAAGACAGACACACAGGAAGTAGGTCTCTTTTGGAGAGGTAAGACAACAGCAAAAGTGAAGGGTAAGGTTTTTAGCTCTTAGCTATTGCTCTGACCTCTTGGCTTTCATCTCTGTATTGGCTCTGTGTTTCTTATTTAATAAGACAGTTGGTTACATCTATATCCATGTCCATAGATATGCTTAGGTAATCATTTATAAGGAAACTATATAAGATTAATTTTCCTTCAGTTATTGGAAAGACATGGGGAGACAGTACAGCAGGGAAGCATGAGCAAAATTTCACAAAAATACTAAAAAATATCTGTAGCACGAATCTTAATAGGTCTTATTAATAAAAACAAACCTGGAGCCAGGTATTGGAGTGAATGCTGGAAGATCAGAGAAACAGAACAAGCCACAGCTACCTCACCTTGCCAATTCTTCAGCTGATCCTGTTTCCTCAGACTATAAGCCTCTGTGTCCTCATCCGAATGGATCTCAGCTAAACTGCTGCTCAAAAGCCTAAAAGCTTAACCAGCTCTAGTTCCTGGTTTTCACACCTTATATGCCTTTCTGCTTTGTGCCATTACTTCCTGGGATTAAAGGCTCACTTCCTGGGATTAAAGTCACCATGTCTGGATGTTTCCAATGTGGCTTTGAACCACAGAGATCTGGATGGATCTCTGCCTCCAGAATGCTAGGATTAAATGTGTGTGTGCCACCATTTTCTGGCCTCTATGTCTATCTAGCAGCTGTTCTGTCCTCTGACCCCAGATAAGTTTATTAGTGTGCACAATATATTGGGGAACACAATATCACCACAAATAGATACACAAAATTTTCATCCATGTGAAAGCAAGAAGCTTCCTTTAACTTGCCTCCTTCAAAGTGCCAAAAATGAACCCTGGAAAAAAAATACAAAAAGAAATGTAGACAACCCTGCTGAGTTCCTGTAGAATACATGTTGAGATGGCAGATTCCTAGACTTTCATCTCAAGTCTCTCCTGGGGACACATTGAGTACTAAAGGCCTTTCCTGAGACCTTTGATTCTGAACTGGAAATATTACATTTAGGTTCCACCTGAATAGCAACTCCTAAAGGAAGACAGTTTTCTTTTCAGGTCATATGAAAAAGTGACAACTTGCATTACCTCAGACAGAAGTGTCTTCAGCCAGTTACAAGTCAGTGTTGTATGTAGGTGTGTTTACAAGGTGCACGCATTTCTTGTTCAATTATTCATTCACAGGAAGTTTCATATATTGACTATACCAAAGGTTAGTAATCAAATGATTGAGCCAACCATTACATGTTGTGATCCCCATATACGCCAAGCCTTTGTACTGTGTTCCAGTCACTTTGGGGACACCTGCAGACATATAGGGATTGGAGGAAGCCCTGAGAGAGTGAAGTCCTGAGTGAATGTGTATTGTTGACCTTGGGCACAGTCAGGCCAAAGTACTCCAAACCTCAGCCCTTGAGAATGGCAACGCTTTCCCCAAGTAAGTGGCAAAGGTTTCCTTGGGAATCTCAGTGTGATTAGTAAGTACAGATGTAACTTAAGCTACCCCTCCTGCATGTTTACAACCTGAGACTGCTCACCTACAGAGACTTCCTACCAAGACCGAGAACCCCTCCCCTGTATGGTAAATAATGAACAGACTGACATGCCATGTGGATGTGGTGGTAGTTGTCTCCCCATCAGAATACACACACCCCACCTGTCCCCAGCTTTCTGTACATGTGTCAGACCTTTCTACTTTCCCTCACCACCACTGCTACTCAGTGTTACAGGACCCAGGCATGGGTATCAATGAAGAACCAGTGTTTTCATCAAAATAAGCTTTCAAAACCCTGAAAAGTGACCTAGACATTCATTATCATCATAACACACGTGAATCAAAAGAACTCTAATGATGATATATTGCCTATCAAGAAAGACCCAAAATTAGTGATTTATAATTGAACTAAAAGTAAATAAATCCAGAGAACTTAAGTTTCTTTACAAGAAAAACTACTTTGCATGTATGTGAGCATTGAAATGTGTGAGGAATACAGATTATAGCCACATAAAAATATCTTCTCATATTACCATATTACAGCTCATTTTTCATTTCATAGATTCAAAACTTTATGAAAATTTCTCTAAAAACACATATAAAAGATGTTCAACACACATTTATATTTACTAGTTGAATAAAGGAATAAATCCATAATAATGGGAGAGCAAGAAAATATATTCCAAGGACACACTCTACAATTTAAAGAATGTTTTCATTCAAAAAAGCAAACAAATACATTATAAAATGTAGACGAATCTAAACAGTCTTATTAAATAAAAAACACAGAGCCAAATACAGGGCTGATAGCCATTGATATCAAAGTTATATGAATAACCACCAACCTTAGCTCACCATGTCACCATAGATTCCCAAGCAAGAGAGAACCTGCTTCCTGTCTAACCTGTACCCTTATTGCCTTCCTGGTCTGCCTTCTCATTGGTTCTTAACCCAGCCACCTCACTTCCTCATCACTGCCTGCCTATACAGATCTCCAGGTCTCTATGGTTGGTACTGGGATTAAAGGCGTGTGTCACCACATTTGGCTGTGTCCTTGAACACACAGAGACTCTGCCTGCCATGTGATGGAATTAAAGGCCTGTCCTACCACAACTTGACTTCTGTTTATGGATGGCTATGACTTCTGATCTCCAGGAAAACTTTATTTATTAACATACAAATAAAATATCACCACATTTCAGCACAAATAAAATATCACCAAATTTCTCCTTTTTTTCTAATAAAAAGAAAAAAGTTATAACTAATATAAGAAAAGCTATATACAATAAGTACAATAACTGTATGCAATATATATAAGCAATAAATACCTCCACAATGTCTAGTCCATTTGCATTTGACAAACTCAGAGATAATATTCTGTAGCTAGAGTTTTCCTGCCTGGCCCACAGTCAGGACAAATCTCTCTCATCTGCCAGTCCCACAGCCGTCAGACCTAACCAAGTAAACACAGAGACTTATATTGGTTACAAACTGTATGGCCATGGCAGGCTTCTTGCTAACTGTTCTTATAGCTTAAATTAATCCATTTCCATTAATCTATACCTTGCCACATGGCTCGTGGCTTACCGGCATCTTCACATGCTGTTTCTCACCGTGGCGGCTGACAGTGTCTCCCTGACTCAGCCTTCCACTTCCCAGCTTTATTCTCCTCCTTGTCCCGCCTATACTTCTTGCCTAGCCAATGGCCAATCAGTGTTTTATTTATTGACCAATCAGCAACACATTTGACATACAGAACATCCTAATATAAGAAAAACTATATACAATAAGAACAATAACTGTATACAATATATATAAGCAATAAATACCTCCACAATGTCTAGTCCATTTGCATTTGACAAACTCAGAGATAATATTCCATTATCTATCCTATTTTGGTAACTCCAAAATGTACCTGATTCACTTTTTATCCTAACATATATTACCAACAGAAAACTATCTTATAATGTCTTTCAAATTTATACACTTTACACCTCTTTAGTGAATTTCTTTTCTGAAATTCTTAACAAGGAAAACTACAACTATAACTATCTAATCTTCAACTAACTATAACTATCTAATCTTCAACTAACTATAACTATCTAATCTTTAACTATAACTATCTAAACTTCAACTCCCTCAGAGACCCAAGATGAAAATAATATTACCTAATAAAACAGGAAGTGCATGCAAGCAGCTCAGCTTCCAAAAAAAAAAATGTGAGTTGACAGAAACAGCCAGCTAGCTGGACAGTCACCGAGGTTTCTCCACAATGCTGGGGCATCATCTTCAGCCTATAGGCTTAGCTTATCTGACAGACTCATTTGTGAAGTAGGATGTATACAAGGTCTACAGCTCAACCTCACATTTAGTGTGAGTATTCCATGTACCAGATAAACCTGAATTCCACAAGTGTCCTGTCATGATTCAGGATTTTAAATTCTGGAAATTGTTGGTGTTTTTGGAATTTGGCTGTCCAACTTTTTGGCTTGTGGGTGGCTTCCTCTCTTTTATTAAGTGACAGTCTACCATTAAGGGGTTAGACTCTGTCAGTCTAGTTACTCTTTCAGGAATAACTGTTTCAGCTACTGTTCCACTACATACCAGAAGCCATTGGTCCACTGCCTGTTCGGCTGCCTTCGAAGAAAGGGGTACTGTACCTTTTCCCGATTGCAAAGGCCACTTCAGCAATGGTGCCACGTTGTCCTGGCCTCAGAGGATGCCTGTTGCTAAAGCCTCAACCACAGTTGTCTTGACAAGGATTGGTAGTCCTTTGTTTTTTGTCCTGTCTGTCCATTTTGTCCTGTTTGTCAGCAGTTGATGTGAGAGCATTTTGTTGCCCAGTGGCTGACTTTTGGCACAATGAAAGATAACTCCATGTTCGGTTTCTTCAATGCCCATATCTTCTCTGATGTAGATTGGTGCTGCCAGGAGCCAATATGTCTCATAGTCATAAAAAAAGAAAAAATCTAGGTCATTAAAACATTTTAATGACCTGTAGATCTCCAAAGGGTTTGAAGATGACCTGTCTATCTAAAAACATATCTCTGCTTAGTCTTGAAAACATACCTAATATGACTACAAGTTCGATTGTAATGTCTAACTGCTAACTTTCATTTCTTTATATCCTAATAGTTGGTAATAATAACATTCAAGGATTAGCTAATTACATTACATTGTTAAATGAACTGTATAAGTACAATATCTTGAACAAGATTTGAAATATACCTACAGCATTTTCTAACAATATCAATCTCAATATATAATTTGTATAAAACATATAAAAATCCAATCCAATGTAAAGTATTTAAAACTAGTAATTGTCTTATAAAAGTAGATTCAATAATCTACCTTTTTATCTATATCATATCTATATGCTCTCTTTTCTTTTCAGAGTAGATTCAATAATCTACCTTCTATTCTATCATTTCTATTTATCTTTTTTTTTCAAACAAGAACCTTAAATCTAATTTCCTTTGTTAGCACTTTTCTTAAACATTAACAACAACAACTTGTAACAAACCCTCATAAACAATGGAAATTATCCCAAACCCGAAACCCACTGAAAGACCAAAAACCACCTGCCCCACCCCACCTCTTTGGGAATGTGGGCGTTGTGTTCTAAAAATTGCTTTCTGTGGTTTGTGGGTGGAGGCATCTTTAGGGGATTCTGAAAAGAAAAATTTTGGGTTAATGTGTCAAGTGCTAGGAAAGGTAGCCATATCATTTGTTGTGCAGTCTCTGCATAATGCCGAAGTTCAGGGCTTATCTCAAAGTCCTTGTTCCAGTAGTCTGTGAAACTGGATCATCTCAGCTAGCCATCAGGAAATTGTTCTGAGCAGTTTGCAGTCCAAAGCTGATCCTTGGGTGATGTTTGTCATCTTAGTGGTATTATTATTGTCTGTGTGGAATCCTTGTTGTGGGGCCCCATCATCTTTCTGGAGACTTCAAATTCGATGTTAGGCCTGGTCGTGATTTCCTGCAGAAAACTGATAGAGACTCGAACACAAAAACATGTATAGGCAGCTAAATGAAGCCTCTTTTCTAGAATTAGTTACTACTCTATATGACTGTTAATATCATAACAAAAGTTTAAAATATATATATTAATCTTATAAATTTTGATATACAATTCATACCTTAAGAAAAGTTTAAAGAATCAAAATAGAATCAAAGAATTGAGATTAGAAACAATAGAATAGTATCTTAAATTTTTTGTTTTCTTCTGTCCCATATCAGAAGATGGCTCTTTCTTCTGGCATGATACAGAGATTTTGCATTTTCCTTTTAACAACATACTTGGGTTTAAAGAAGGAGAGAGCCAGGCGGTGGTGGTGCATGCCTTTAATCCCAGCACTCAGGAGGCAGAGCCAGGCGGATCTCTGTGAGTTCAAGGCCAGCCTGGGCTACCAAGTGAGTCCCAGGAAAGGCACAAAGCTACACAGAGAAACCCTGACTCGTAAAACCAATAAAGAAAGAAAGAAAGAAAGAAAGAAAGAAAGAAAGAAAGAAAGAAAGAAAGAAAGAAAGAGAGAGAAAGAAAGAAGAAGCGAGCCATTCTCCAACTCCAAACAGCTTTAATTTTTAATTGAACTGGGACTACAAAAATACCATTTGTGTTAAGTGTCTGTAGAGAAGACCAGAAATAAACATTTAGTAAGACTTATGAAATTTTATATGTGATATACCAATAGGCCAATTTACTCTTTTTCTTGGGACATTTTTTCTAGATGATTTGTCCTTTTTCTTCACATGTCTCATTTGTCTAGTATTCTTCAGATTCCTTAGCCTTCATTCTCCTGAAAGACAAAAACAAAAACCTTTCCCCGAGACTAACTTTGGGGAGGTTCCCTTTAGGCAAGTTATATCTGATTAAATGAAAAGGCATGTGTTAATGGTATAAGTTAGTTTAAAGTGGATGGTCAGGCTGGTTGATGAAATATCACCTCCTCTAATTAAGAGGTCTCTCTTGTTCAAATCGAACCTTTATCAATTTTGATGGTACCCACAGCTTATCTTCTCCTGTAGAAACAAAAGCAAAACCTCGTCCCCAAAGCAACACATACCCTGGTTTCCATTCTGAAGTCAGCACATGCTTGAAGTATATAGGCTGATTTAATTCTGTAGTTTTTTCTATTATCCAATGTCTCTCTGCAGCTGATGTTCCTTTCTTATTAGCATTGAGAAAATTCAAAGTTAATAGAGCATTATGTAGTCTATTTCTGGGGGTTTTGTTACCCCTTTCTATTTATTTAGCATAACCTTTAGAGTTCTTTTTGATCTTTCTATAACTGCCTTGCCTGCAGGATTATTTGGTATACCTGTAATATGCTTTTTATTGTAATAAGCAAAAAACCATTTCACTTTACCAGAGACATATTCTGGAGCATTATTAGTTTTAATTTGTGCAGGTATACCCATGATGGCCATAACTTCTAGCAAATGAGTGATTACAGAATCAGCTTTTTCAGAACTCAAAGCAGTTGCCCATTGAAATCCTGAATAAGTATCAATGATATGGTGTACATATTTCAATTTTCCAAATTCTTCAAAGTGAAACACATCCATCTGCCAAATTTCATTCCTCTGAGTACCCTTTGGGTTACATCCTGCTGGTAATGGAGTCTAATTTTAAAAAGAACAAGTAGGACATTTCCTTACAATTTCCTTGGCTTGTTACCAAGTTATGGAAAAAATCCTTTTTTAAACCTTTACTATTGACATGATTTTTTTTATGAAATTCTAAGGCCTCTAGCACATTTTCTATCAATAATTTATCAATCTCATCATTACCTTATACTAGAGTGCCTGGCAGAGTGCTTTGTTATATATAATTTTACTATGTTAAAGTTAAAACTTTCCTTTTTAATTAAACAGAAAAGAGGAAATGCTGTGGAATAATGATTTTGTACACTGGTTTAATAAAATGCTGATTGGCCAGTAGCCAGGCATGAAGTATAGGCTGGACAAGCAGAGAGGAGAATTCTGGGAAGTGGAAGGCTTAGTCAGAGATGCCAGTCCGGTGTCCAGGGAGCAGCATGTAATGGCACACAGGTAAAGCCACAGAACATATGGCAACATATAAATTAACAGAAATGGGCTGAATTTAAATGTAAGAGCTAGTCAGTGGTAGACTTGAGTTAATAGCTGAGAAGTTTTAATTAATATTAAGCCTCTGTGTGTTCATTTGGGTCTGAGCAGCTATGGACAGGCAGGACGCAGAAAAACTTTAGCTACAATAAAATATGTATAATTCTCTTTTACTGAAGATTTAACATTACATATAGAATTTATAACCATGTTCTCCTTTCTGTGTCTCAACATCTGAATCTAACTATGGTAATGATTTTTACCAACTTCATGAATTTATCTTTTATTTCTGACACATAACCAGGTAAGTCCTCACTCTTCATCAAGGAAAATTCTTTTTGCTACAGACAGAGACCATTATAGAAAATCACACCAATTATTGTAGCATGAATCTTAAAAGATCTTATTAATAAAAACAAAACTGGAGCCAGGTATTGGGGTAAATGCTGAAAGATCAGAGAAACAGAACAAGCCACATCCAACCTCACCTTGCCAATTCCTCAGCTGATCTTGTTTCCTCAAACTGGAAGCCTCTGTGTCCTCATCTGAATGGATCTCAGCTGAACTGCTGCAAAAAGCTAAAATCTTAACAAGACTAGTTCCTGGTCCTCATACCTTGTATACCTTTCCTCTTCCTGCCATTACTTCCTGGGATTAAAGGTGTGTGCCACCATGCCTGGCTATTTCCAGTGTGGCTTTGAACTCACAGAGATGCAGATGGATCTCTGCCTCCAGAATGCTAGAATTAAAGGTGTATATGCCACCATTTTCTGGCCTCTATATCTATCTAGCGACTGTTCTGTTCTCTGACCCCAGATAAGTTTATTAGGGTGCACAAATATATTGGGGGACACAATATCAGCACATTCCCCTTTTTTGTCTCAAATAAAAAAATTATAACTAGTGTAAGAAAAAGTATATACAATATATACAGTAAAGAATTACATTAACAATGTCTAGTCCATTAACATTTGACAGATTCAGACAAAAACCTCCATTACATACATTAAAAATGTCCAGTCCATTAACATTTGACAAATTCAGACAAAAAAATTTCATTACTTATCCTATTTAAAACAAGTAGTTCCTTTTTAAAAGTAGGTAATATACCTTTTTATCTTATCATATCCATATTCTCTTTTTTTTCTTTTCTGAGTAGATTCAAAAGTCTACCTTTTATCTTATCATTTCTTTTTTTTTTTTTTTTCCTTTTTTTGAGGCAGGGTTTTTCTGTGTAGTTTTGGTGCCTGTCCTGGATCTTGCTATATAGTCCAGGCTGACCTCGAACTCACAGAGATCCTCCTGGCTCTGCCTCCTGAGTGCTGGGATTAAAGGTATATGTGCCACCATTTTCTGGCCTCTATATCTATCTAGTGGCTGTTCTGTTCTCTGACCCCAGATAAGTTTATTAGGGTACACAATATAAATAAAATATCACCACAAACTATAATGCAGAGTTGTGGAGTCCATCACTACAAAACACTCCAGCACCTGAAATTCAGGGATCATTACAGGAAGAGTGAGTAGAAAGATTGCAAGAGCTAGAGAAACAGTGTGTTTACTGTGAGATTGTGTCTCCTAGGAATATCAGAAGCTATACCCATAAAGTCTTATCAACATGGCTGCCTAAACATGATTTGAACAAAGAAAACACCAATAATCATGCTCACACAAGTGAGTAAAATCTCACAAGGCCTTTTGTGTGGTAATATTTTATTTGTATGTTAATAAATAAAGTTTGCCTGGAGATCAGAGGACATAGATAGCCATCCATAAGCAAAAGTCAGGTGGTGGTAGCACACACCCTTAATCTGATTACAATGCAGACAGAGTCTCTGTGTGTTCAAAGACACAGCCAAGCTGGTGACACACGCCTTTAATCCCAGTACCAACCATAGAGACCCGGAGGTCTGTATAGACAGACCGTGACACGGAAGTGAGGTAGCTGGGCTAAAAGCCAATGAGAGGGCAGAACAGGCACTGGACAATCAGTTGGTGTGCTCTCCCCTGGGAAGGTCCACCTCCTGTTCCCAACTGTACTCAGTGCCTGATATTCTTTGTGTGGGGTGGAGGCTTTAAGGGATTTTCCCCATCCAGTTTGGCATGTTCATTGATATCCTCCTTGATCAGCTAACATTTAGGAGGTCATGTTCATGAGACTTCATTGGTGAAGTTTCTGATCTTACTAATAGGAGACGTAATCTCAAAGCAAAGTCCCTAATCTTCTGGCTCATATGATTTTTCTGCCCCCTCTTCCATTTTATCCCCTGAGCTTTGGGTGTGGGAACATTTTCTAGATGCATCCACTGGAACTGGGCTTCACAACTCTGCATTTTGATTGTTGTGTTTTTTGGTAGTGATCTCCATCTGTTGCAAAGAGAAATTTTCTTAATGAGGTGTGAAGACTACATTTATCTGTGAGTATAAGGACAAATGGTCATAGCTTGTTATTAGGAGTTATGCTGATTTATGAAATTGGTGTTTGTAGATTCTCTTCCAATAACCATGATTTCATTAGCAGTTAGCAGGTGAGTAGTTAGTTTGGTTTCCAGTGCCAGGTATGGTATTTCTCTTGTTGAGAGGATAAGTCCAGTTAGAGAGCACTTGGTTACTGGCAAGATATGTATGCCACTACTGGACCCATAGGGTTATTGTGCAATGCCAGTTGTTGATGTGGTTCACAGGTTTCATAGCTGGGTAGGACTGTTGTTTACCTCTCTCTTTTGGAATCTTGCACAGTGGCTTCTGGTACCCTGAAAACTAGTCCTCAGGGAGGAGGGTTACAGGTCAGTTCCAGCTCTGAAGTCTCCGGGCCCTGTTTCAAGAGTGCATGTTGTCTTCAACAATAGGGGCTTATCTTCTACCTCTGGCCATAACCAACACAACAGCAATAGCTGTATGTTTTAGGAGTCTCTTAGACTACCATGGCCAGCAGTTCAAAAGAAGGCTTGTCATGGTTGGTATTGGAGTTTTTGTTAGGTAGTCCTTGGCTCTCAGGAAGTGCTGTCTGCCCAGATGAGAAAAGTTCATTTAAACTACACATACACACACACACACACACACACACACACACACTATATATATATATATATATATATATATATATATATATATACATATAAATAGAGAGAGAGAGATAGATAGATATCACATACACACAAATGTATGTATGTATACATGTATGTATGTATGTATGCATGTATGTATACTGAATTATAGGTTTTCTTAAGTAAACAGTTAATGGTATGATTCTTTGTGACTTTTCAGACCTCCATAGGGTTATTTTTTATTAATCTAGCTCCTCCTCCTCCTGCATTCACCTCGCTCCTCCTTCCCTCCTTTACTCACCACCCTATGAGATCACTTGTATACTGCTACTCCCCCTTTACCCTCCTCCCACCTTCCTCTGTATTTACCACCCCCAAGGAGCCCCATTTTTCACATTTCCTCTTCAGACCACCTGTTTCTATGAACTGATCAATCATCCTCAAGAATTTACATAATGAACCCTGGAATTTACTAGGGACCCGAGGTGTCCGTATCTTTCGACTGGCATCTCAGCCACCACAGCACAGAAAGGGTGGCTCTTCTCAGCTTTCTGTTTCCCAGAATCAAGACAAATGAGTGGCTTGTAGGAAAAGCTAATCCAGAAGAGTACTCAAAGAAAATGGTCACTGCTTCCTCCACCGATCCAAGGCTCGAAATTCCTACAACAATAAGAAGTAAATACATTGCATATAGCAGCAGGAAGGAAAGCCCAGTTTGCAAGGCTTTCATGTGGGCCAAGGTACTGGCATCTCTGGGTCTTTTGTCACTGAGCTGCATCTTCCTGAGATGCTTCCATAAGGAAAAGATGAGCAGAAGGAACGCTACCAGGGACACAATGAAGGGTATGAACATAAACATGGAGTTTGTGGGTGAGAAAACATGGGATGAGTTGGTGAATAAGAGAGCCCTGGGAAATTGTGTCAAATTCCTCAAACTATAAAACATGCTTCCTTCATGGGAATCAATCCATAAATGAATACATGCCAGTTTAACTACAATGTTTAAAATCAAAAGGATCAGAGATACCAGTAATGTTGCTAAAACCACTTTTTTAACTCTCCACTTTAGGTAAAGAAAAAAAGAATTAGAAAAAAATGCTACCTTCAGGAAATAAAAGACACTGAGGCACGTAGCAAGCCATATGCTAAAATGGTTATTCACTATCCAGATAATTTCAGTCACTATGAGCATTTCTGAAGTCATAAACAAATATGGACACAGTACAGATACCAGTATACAAATGAGCACAGACCACACCAAACTGAGTCTGGAAAAGGCCAGAGCAATGAGGATCTGATCCATTGAAGAGATCTTTCTTTTCTTAACCCAGTCCATGATATTCACCAGCGCTATGAATCCATTTCCTAAGGTTCCAGTTACTATTTCCATAAATAAGGTGACTGTAGAAGCATACCACAGGCTGTTGTTCATTGTCTGTGAGAATGTTTCAATTTGTAATATCACTGCTGTGTTTAAAAAGCTGTGTATATTGGTTATTAAAAATTCAAAATATTCATTCTTTAAAATTCCATGTAAACAATATTGGCTAGGAAACATCTAAATTTCCCAGGACTTGGTTCATAATTCCTCCATGAAAATCTTGTTTTTTTTCTTCACAAAGAGCCCAGCTATGCTTCATCCAGATGCTGTATGCCTTACTTCCAGCAATTTGGAATTTTCTGAAGTTGAGTGAAATGTTGAATTCTCATCTGCTAACATACAAGCAAAGGCTCATTTATTTTCATTATTTTCTTTTTTACCTTATCTACACATTTTAGTCACACAACATGAATTCTATACAATATTAAAAGATATAATTCATATAGTTACTTAAAAGAATATGAAATGGTATATGTATTCCCTAAGATGATGATCTACATTGATTTCAGTTAAATAAATGAACAGAAATGTTATTATACACACACACATATGTAAATCTATGTAGACATTGGTAAAAAATTTTCATACATAGTACCCAAATTGTCTCAAAATCTCTTCAGAGATTGCTGCTACTATGTTCATGTCACAGAGACTATCTAGTCATTTTAGTTTACATAAGTCAATATGGGCAATCATCTATACATACACATGACACACAAGCATAAGCACATATTTATTGAAACCCAGCCCTCTTCTATTTCCATTCAACAAAAGTTCTCACTGATTAAATGACCATGTATCTAGCTGATGCTTAGTAATATGATGATTGTTCTGTACTTATTTTATTTATTACAGAACTAATAATCTAGAGCCTTACTCATGCCAGATAATTGTTTTTGCTGACAAGCTATATCCCTAGCCACCTTTTTACTTTTTAGTGTGAAAAAGTGTCACTGAGTTGCTTAGTCTGGCCTCAAAGTCATTCTACAGTCCAAACAGGATTTGAACCTCAGCCTCACAAGTAGCTGATATTATAAACCTGTTTCCCCAAGGTACAGCTTCCCTTGTAGTCTTTTTTTTTACACTGTTTTACACAGAATTCCAAGGTTCCATCACATGTATTCAGTGCAAATATTCAGCAATCTTAGGGAATATTCTTCCATGTGTAGGAATGAGGTATGTGTATGCAGTCCTTGGTGCTGTTATTAAGGTAAATGAGCTCCTCTGAACAGAAAGAATCATCCTTAGTCTTACCTCTTCCTGTTCAGTAGGTTGATTCCTTTATCAGCACCAAAGGTCCAAAGTTTTCTATCTACCTTTCCTCAGCTACTACATCTGCTCTGTAACCATTACTTTGAGCAACATGGCAGAGGAAACATGATACACAGTAAAAATCATGGTACAGTCATCCTTATTTAAGAAGTTATTAAACTAAAGAAAATAATATATCATATGTTAGCATACAAAAAAACAAGTCTCTCAATTCTCATATATTCTCCAGGGAAACCTGGAGAATTCATTGTGAAGACTGACTGTATATTCCCTATAGTCCCCTAAAAACATCCTATGCAAAACAAGTGAGTCCTACATATTTTAAAAACTGACTGGTAAACCACAGTTTATTGAGAATGAAATCAGGCCAAGATGGGCAAATTTTAAGGAAAAAGTAAAAATTGAAATAGACCTACCATCAGCAAAGAGATGGGATGGTCCCCTGTTAGCTCTCCGTCAATACTGTAAAACACTTGAGTTAATTTACTTAACAGGAAGGAATTGTTGCTCACGTTCCGAGGTTTCCGCTCATGATCACCTGCCTCCACTGTTTTGTGGTCTCTGGTAAGGCAGAACAGCCTGGCAGGAATGGAGCAGAAGTGCTCCGGTCATGAGGCAACAAAGTAGCGAGTGAGAGAGCACAGCTGTAGACCTAATATCTCCAGAGCTCAGCTGTAGACCTAATATCTCCAGAGCTCAGCTGTAGACCTAATATCTCCAGAGCTCAGATGTAGACCTAATATCTCCTCTGAAGGCACGCCTCCAATGACTTCACTTCCTTCTCCAAGCTCCTAATTCTTAAAGATTCAACCACTTCCTATAATTCTTCAGGTTAGTGGCCTAGACTGTAAGGCATGGCCTTGCAGGGACATGTAACACAAATATGTTATGGTTCTTCTGGCTTCTCTCCTCCAGGTAATAGAAATATGCTTTGAGAAGAAAAATGGAAATGCAAGCATAGGGGACAACTGTGTGGAGTGAATCCTGATGGCAGAATGTTCTGAACTTTTAGAAAAGGAGTTGTACTAAATGGAGTCTTGCTACACTCAGCCCTGAGGGAGTGGTCCTGAAGGAACACTACATCATCTTTCACTCTGGATGGAAACTCCTTAGATTTGCACTTGAACTGCAGCTGCTGAGTATGACAGTGTTTTTCAAACAAGGTGAATTTGGTAATTTCCAATAAGTCCAAAAGTCGGAAAAAGTAAGTCAGCATTTGAGAAGAGCAGTGTCTTAGTCCATTTCAAAACCAGCATTTTATTAAGAAGCAGAAGTCATCAATGGGTTTTGTGTTAGTTGTGTCATTCTTGACAAGTTTTATAAACTGAGTATACCAAACATAAGTGGTGAATCATACATAATTTTCTGTGTATCTGTGTACATTGACCTTTGTTTCTAAAATTATAATCCTCTGCCTATTGATGTAGTGTTACATATAATCTTTGAAAAAGCTTCTATATAAATGTCATTATGATTGAAGAGAAGTAGATTTATTCCGTTCTATTCTCCATGGGTTTTTAGTATTGTTGCCTTTAAATGTACCTTGTACAGTTGAAGACAATTACACAATGTTTACAATTCAAATGCATTCATAAATACACATAAATCTAAACACACAGAGTCATAGTGAAACATATGTGGGTAATCACCTTATTGCCCTGTAAGAGACTATGTATCTATGTACCTAGTAAAGAAAACATATGATAGCACATTAAGCAGTAAGCTCCTCAAAACTGGCCATAAATTAATTGAGCCCTGGGGCTCTGTTATGATTAGGGAGAACAGGAAAAAACAGTAAGAGGCAGCTCATTTCTGCTTAGTAGCCAACCCTAAAACCCAGGAAAGAGCAATGTCCTGAAAAGCTAGTTATTTTTAGTCACTGCTGCCTGTTTATCAAAGTTCTTCCAATAAATACACTAAAAACATATCACAAGAATACCAAGGTTTATTTACCTGAAGCAGCCAAAGACCTGGGGTCACTTAGCAGATGATAGTGCCAGAGGACAGGATGCAAAAATCATCTTCTCTGAGACTAGAGGGCATGAGGTCTTGATTGAATTAAATATCTGGACTCAAGAAAATTTATAGTCCACTAAATGGAGCAGTAGTTTCTGAATGTCAGTTACCCTTCTTCAAAAGCTTTGCCTCCTGTCCAACCCAAGGTATTTCTAATATATTTGTGTGTTTTACCTAATCCTAAGTATATATTTGAAATTTACCAATTTGACAGCTAACAAACTCTCATGTTCTTCTTGATCTGTGGAATAAAGGAATTATTATAGGCAAGTCCAAAAGATCTCAAAGCCTATGAAATACACTAGTTCTTTTATAGCCAATAACATACAATCACTATAGTCACCAAGGAATAAACTGTTGTTACAACAGTCTTGAAAATTACAGGAAACAGTGTTAAATTCTTGTCATATTAATATTGTGTTAACATATTTGCATGCTGTCATAACCAGTTAAAATACAGGATAAATGCAGATTAGCATAGATTTGCATTACCCAGGCAGATATCTGCTCTCCAGGTATAGTCACTGAGCAGACATCACCTCTGGCACTCTGTATGTGCTTCTGAGTTGATAAATACCTTTTAGTGGATGTTCAGTCTCAAGAACCTCATCACAATTACCATGGCTTTCTAAGAAAAGCAAAACACTTCACTGCTTCAAATAGGCAGTATCACTTGAGTTAGCAAGTCTTTTGATTGTGTTTGATGGATTTTTTTATCCCCAGAGATTGAACCCAGAACTTCATGCATGCTAAGCACACACAGAGAGCTGTATCTCTAGCACCCTGCACCAAGTTTTACAGTTCATAAAATGTTAATTCAAAATATTAATTACACAATAATTTTATTATCAGAAAGTATAAAATTCCTAAAATAACAGAAAATATAAAATAAGATCCAAATTCATAAGAGGGGAGTTACAACAGATTCCATATGAATTCAGAGAAAAATGTAGAAACCTTATACCTCACAAAGTGAGAAAATCTAGAACAGTGGTTCTCAATCTTCCTAATATAGCTACCATTTAATACAGTTCCTCATGTTGTGGTGATCCCTAATCATAAAATTATTTTGTTGCTACTTCACTAAAACCTCTGATAAGAAACTCTAAGATCTTAGACTTTGAAGAAAGTAAAGGGATAGAAATCTCAGCATTCAAAACAAATAGGCTTCTATATATCTATAACAAACTTTGCAAAAAATATTTAATGCCATTTATATATAAGACTTCCAAGAAAAATGAAATAGTTAGAAATAAATAGAGTAACAGAGATAAAAAAAACTCTACAGTGGAATGCTTTAAGACAGTAATTGAAGAAGACACTAAAAGATTGAAAAGTCTTGATGCTCAGGGACAGGCAGAATAACATTGTGAAAACAGCTATATCATCTAATGCAAGTTATAGATGTGTTGCAATTACTTTCAGAACCAAATTCAATTCCCAGCAAAAGTAGACCAAATCATAAAGATTATATGGAAGCACAAATACACCCAAATAGTCAGAGCAAATAGTCATTGGCAGAAAGCAGTACTGAGGTATTAGAACACATGCAACCACATTTAGAGAAATATAGACCCATAGACAAGATTAAACACTCCACGAGTTAACCCACACTCTAGGATGTAATTTTATAGGAATATTGAATACACAAAATCAGAAAATTAGATAGCCACAATTCAAATGGTTAAAGGCTGTCATGTAAGACCTACTACTTTCAAACATCTAGAGAAAAACAGGTTAATCATTTAAAGACACAAAGTCTTTCCTAGAAAGACTCCAATAACACATGAAATAACTCCAAAGTTAGCAAATGAGATTACATAAAATTAAAAAGCTTCTACATGGCAAAGAAACCAATTAGCAGAGTAAAGAGAGAGTACACAGAGAAGGGGAAAAATTGCTGCCAACTATGTGTCAGGCAGGATTAACCAAATACATTAAGCACCACAAAATGAACCCCCAAACAAAGCATCCAACCAACAAATGGGTTAATAATCCTCCAGAGAGGAAATACACATGGTCAATACATACTTGAATGACTATTCAACACCCTCAGCATCAGTGAAATGCAAATTAAAACTGCTTTGAGATTCCATGTCACCCCAGTCTGCATTCCTGTCTTCAAGAAAACAAATGACAATAAATGCTGTTGAAAATGAAAGGAAAGGAGTCTTTGCTTTCTGCTGGTTTGGCATAAACTGGTTCAGTCACTAGGAAACCCCAGAGTTCAAAACAATGAAAATCTTCGACCTAGCCAACCTCCCTAGAGTATATAATTGATGTTCTCTAAGTCAACAAGGCACAGATAAACTTGCATATCCACATTTACTGAAGTACTAGCTAGCCTCGATGATGAATGGATAAAGAAAATGTGACAATATACACAATGTGATTTTATGCAACCATAAAATAATAGAATTATCATATTATCAGGGAAGTTGGTGCAAGTGTAGATTTTTATGTTAAGCGAAATAAGTCAGACTCAAAAAGACAAATATACATATTTTCTCTCATACGCAGAATTTGACTAGATTTAAATCTCCATGTGTCTTTTTCTTGCAGACTTTTTGTTTTGTTTTGTTTTGTTTTTGGCATTTCGCCTCTTACTGATCAAGGAGATGGGTCCTTTCCACAAGGGCCTTGTCTACCAAAGAGCCCCCTATGGTAGCATTGTTTTTTTCTAAATCAGGACAGATGAATGGCTTGAAGATTAAATGGTACCAGTAGCCTGACAACTTAAATGGCCTGGATCATTTGACAACCTATCAGAGTTCCAATCGGGTATGCAGACACACTAAGTAGATCACAGAGAGCAAGGAAAGGAGAGCATAGTTTGCACAGCCTTCCTGTGGATCATGGCAATGACATCTAGGGACAGTGCCATGCAGCCTCATCTCCCTGGGATGCTTGCTCACATAGTGGGTGAACAATGGGAAATGATCCCAGCACTCAGAAGGCAGAGCCAGGAGGATCTCTGTGAATTTGAGGCCTGGTCTACAGAGCAAGATCCAGGACAGGCACCAAAACAACACAGAGAAACCCTGTCTCAAAAAACCACACGGCGCACCCCCTCCCCCCCAAAAAAAAACGGAAAACAAAGCAGGGATATAATACTATGTAGAGTTTCCTAAAATAAATAGTCCTATTTGACCAACTAAAAAAAAAGCCCCTCCTCTTAGTCCTCTATGTTACATTTCCTGTATGTTTATCTACCTATGTTGGTTCAAGTAAGTTTCATTGTCTAATAATGCTGCCATAGCAAATTCAGTTAACAAAAGCACTGAAGTCCCCATAGCAGCAACAGAATGACACTCATCTTTCCATTTCAGGGGAAAAATGAGAGATTGGATAATTTGACTACCTTGAGTAGATGAAACTTGCTAAGGCTGGAAATAAAGCAGGTGTATGAAGATTACAGCCATCACAGGCAGTAAAACCTTTCATCTTCTCTTGTCAATGCTATCAACTTTGATGGACTATGTGAACTGGATGAATACCTGTGTCTTCACTTTTGCAAAGAAACCAGTTTGGGAGACAGCCAGACTAGAGAGAATTCCATCACCTGGTAGAACTTCTTTTTCTTTCTTTCCTTTTTTTTTTTTTTTTTTTTTTTTTTTTTTGTTGACAAAGTCAGAATAGTTTATGATGCTACAAAAGTATTAACACAACTTCCAAAAGCAAATTCTGTCACTAACCAGGTGAAATATGTGCTCACTAGTAACTTTAAATTGAGAAAAATATGAAGCAAAGCCTACTTCACTGTTTGCAATTTATAACCTACTGTACTAAAGTTTGAGCAATACCTGGTCTGTGGGTGGGCAGTAAAGTTCCTGCACTTTTACAGTTTGTAGCTGATGTTAATGGGAAATCAATGTTTAACTAATTCAAAGCACAAGTTCAATGCTGGTTATGTGAAACACTATTTACCCCAGAGTGCAAAATCACTCCAAATAATGCACTGTACACTCTTACCACAAGCCATAACCTCCAGTTGCTGGTGTTAAAGCCAAGGCCTCATTTGGCAGCATGCAAATAAAGACATACTCTCATTTACTGTTTTGCAACCTTTTGCCTTCTCTAGTCTCTGTAATGAAAATCACCAAGTACAGTTGTCACTAGTAAAATTTTAAAACCCAGTGGGGGTTACAGGGAATGATGAAAGTAGTGGATGAGCATCAGTCCTCAGAAGATGCCATAAGCATTCCTCAACAAAAGTAGTTTATTTCTACTAATTGGCTCCTTGCCAGACATATTAGGAATAGACTTGTAGGTTGCTTTTTTCCTAATGTTTCCTTGTTTTCTCTAGGATCTGCTAGAAAAGTTTATTTTCCCTACAATTATCTGCTGATAGATTGTGCTGTAGTTGTGTTATTTACAAGCATAAACACACACACACACACACACACACACACACACACACACACACACACACACACACATACACACTGGCAGCAGCACCAAAACCATCCACATATTTCAGTTGGTTTCTGAAAAAAAATCCTGGTGTACTATACAATATGAATTATTATCTATAATTGCAAATAAAAATTTTATTAAGCTCTACATACCATGGTAGGCATTTGAGTTCAGGGGGCAACTTGCAGAAGTTGCCTTTCTCCTGCTCTGTGGTTCTCAGTGTTAGAACTCAGGTCCTCAGAGAATGAGACAATGTCTTTATCTGTTGAACTATGTTGCCTATAACTTCTGTGGAGCATGTGACTTGTGATTAGATCTGTAGGATGGTTGCCCTCTTCATATACTTAATAGGTAAATAATAATTTTTAATTTTTTTTAGGAATTTTACACACAGTGATGAAATCCACTCCTGATCTTCCTGCCTCAGCCTCTAGAGTAGTTGCAAATGGTGGCGTGAGCAACTTTCTCCTGTAGGTGTTTTGCTGAATCTGAAGACAGCTTCCCTCCACGGCAGACATTACTCTCTCTGATGATATCTTCATGCATGAAGGGTACATTTTATCTGAGAAACTCAGCTCTACACATGAGAAACAGTATCACACCTGTGTGGGTACCAAAATGCTATGAGGAACACAAATGACCAACCAATAAACACTATGACAGCCCCCTTTTAGTGGTTACCATTCCACATTTTATTTTAAATCATATATTTTTTCATCAAATTAACTCAGAAAGATAAATGGAAAATATGAACAATCATTTTCAATTAATAAAGAAATAAATTAACTATGTTAAAAAATAAAACGTGGGGAGGCTGGAGAAATGGCTTAGCATTGAAAGCACCCATTGCTCTTGCAAAAGACCTAGTTTTCATTCTCAATGCCCACATGGCAGCTGACAATCCTCTGTAATTCCAGCTCTAGGTGGTCGGACGCCCTTCTCTGGCCCTGTTTCAAATTTAAGAGCACTGAACATAGGGAATGTGACCACATCACTACGCTCAGCTTTCAGGGCTTCCTTTTCTCAAATTAATTTAAACATTCACCTATTTGAGAAAATTTACACATTTTATTTTCTGTTCCTTTAGCCAGACAGTCAATACTAACCATATACATAAACAACACAAATTCATGTAAATTACATATCAGCCAATCTAAGTTATGGCTTATAATCACACAAAGCAGTGATTCTCAATCTATGGGACGTGACTCCATGGGAAACCACATATTTTCAATAGGATCTGAGACACTGCTCCTCACTCCATCTTTGGGCAAGTCCCCCAACATGCAGATGCCCACATATGAGTACCCAGAACTGTATTAAAGGGTCACAGCCTTCCTGATATCATAATACAGCAATGGAAAACACAGATTAACATTCCTCCAATCTCAGAAACAAACTGTAAAATAAAGAATGAATCTGAAAGACATAGTAAAAGGTGATATTAAGAATGGTCACCTACTGATCAGGCTGTGCATATGCAGGGCACAACAACTGGAGATCTTTCAAAGCTACCAACAGCCCTACATTTACAATAGTTAACTGCCAAACCTGTGTGGATGGAACAATGGCCTTTGACATCAGAAAAATTATAGGCATTAGAACAGATGGTACGGGAGCAGCTAAAATGCTCAACATATTGAAGAATCAAACAGTCATTGGAATTCTCCTATATTTATCATTAAAAAGAAATCTGGAGAATAGTAACAAATCTAAGAGCTTTTAATAAGGTGATTCAGCCAATGGCTCTTTACAACCTGGAATTCCCTAAAATTACCTAAAGGATGGTCTATTATAGTGACTGATTTAAAAAAGACTGCTTTTTTACCATACCATCATAAGAACAGAATAGAGGAAATTTGCCTTCACAGTGCCTGCTTATAATGATTCCCAGCATGTTAAAAGGTATCAGTGGAAAAATCTTCCACAGGGGATGTCAAAAAGCCCCATGTACCTTGTGTTAATATTTTGTAAAATAGCCATTAAAATAATTCATAAACAGTTCCTCAATCTATAATTCACCATTATATGGATGACATCTTAAGAGCTGATCCAGATTCTGATACCTTAGGAAAAAATGTTTGAAGAAGTTAAAAAAAAAAAAAAACTATTGCCTTGTTGGGTATTAAAAATTATTCTTTAAAAACACAAAGAAGAGATTATATTAATTACCAAGGACATAAGATAGGTTTACAAAAAATTAAAAATTAAATTAAATTTAAACTTAAAAAAATTTAAAAATTGTTGGGAGATATTAACGGACTATGGTCCACAATTGGATTAATAACTCAAGAGCTAAGTAATTTATTTCAGACCTTACAAGGTGATAGGGACTTAAATAGTCCAAGAAAATTATCAGCTGAGGCTCAGAAAACTGGCTTTGGTAGAAAAGAAACTCCAGGATGCACATGTGGATTGTTTGGATCCAGAGCTTGACTGTATCCTGCTCATACTACCTCCCACACATTCTCCTACAGGAATTCAACCTTCTACACATTCCCCTACAGGAATTCTACCTCCTATACATTCCCCTCCAGGAATTCTACCTCCTACACATTCCCCTACAGGAATTCTACCTCCTACACATTCCCTACAGGAATTCTACCTTCTGCACATTCGCTACAGGAATTCTACCTTCTGCACATTCCCCTACAGGAGTTCTACCTTCTACACATTCCCCTACAGTAATTCCTATGCAAAGAAAAGATAGTAACTTAGAATGGATATTTTTATCTCACAAACAGAGTAAAATATTGAAGACCTATGTAGAAAATATTTCTGAATTGATTCTGAAAGGAAAATTGAGACTTGTCAATTAATAAAAATAGACCCAAGGAAAATTGTAGTGCCTTTTACTAAGGCTGAAATTGCCTCATTATAGGAAGAAAATGAACATTGGCAAAGAGCTTCTTGGGAAAGATTAGCAACAAATATCCCCAAAGCAAGAGACTTCAGTTTATAAAAATAACTAGTTGGATCCTTCCTCACATTATGTGAGGCAGACCAATTTCTAGAGCCCTACATTCTATACTGATGCAAATAAATCAGAAAAGGCAGATTATAAGTCAGAAATTTAAGTAATGTGGCTTCAAACCCTTATAATTCTGTTCAAATACAGAAGTATATGCTATTCACATAGTATTATCAAATTTTCGAGAGCATCTTAATACAGTTACTGGCTCTCAATATGCAGAAGGGGTTGTTTTACATATTGAAACTTCTTAACTCATCCAAATGATTCAGAATTAACATTGTTATTTATTCAATTACAAGAAATAATCAGAATAGAAACCATCCCTTATATAACGCATATCAGATCCCATACTAGTCTACCAGTCCCTCTAGCACAAAGTAATGATGAAACTGATCAGTTATTGTTAGGAAATGAGCTAAAAACCTCAGTATTTCAAAAAAAAACACCGTGTTAATAGCAAGAGTTTGAGGAAAGATTTTTCTATTACTTGGCAACAAGTAAAGGAAATGTCCTATTTGTTCTTTATATAACCTAACTCCACTATCTGCAGGAAGTAATCCAAAGGGTACTCAGAGAAATGAAATTTCGCAAATGGTTGTGTTTCATTTTGTGGAGCTTGGAAAATTAAAGTATGTGCCTCACACTATATATATATATATATATTCAGAATTTCAATGGGAAACTACTTTGAGTTCTCAAAGGGCTGATTCTGTAATCACACATTTATTAGAAGTTATGGCCATTGTGGAATTACCTGTCCAAATTAAGACTAACAATGCTCCAGCATATGCCTCTAGTAAAATGAAACAGTTTTTTGCATACTACAACATAAAGCATATTACAGGTATACCACACAATCCTACAAGACAAGAAGTTACAAAAAATACCTAATCACATTTTAAAAGATATGCTTAATAAACAGAAAGGGATAATAAAGACCCCAAAGATAGATGCTTTATTGACTTTAAATTTTTCAATGCTAATAAGTAAGGAAAAAGAGCTGCAGAGAGGCATTGGATAGTAGAAAAAAACACTGAATTAAATCAGCTTGTATACTTTAAGGATGTGTTGGCCTTAGAATGCAAATTAAGATATGTATTACATTAGTGAAAAGGTTTTGCTTTTGTTTCCACAGGAGAAAAAAAAGCTATGGATATCATCAGAAAGATTAGATTGGAATAGGAGAGACTTCTTGGTTAAGAGAGGCAGTAGTTCATCAAACAGTGTGGGCATTCATTGTGCCAAGAAGGGAAATTCCCTAAATTAAGGCTAGTGCAGGGTTTTGTTTTTGTCTTTACAGGACAATAAAAACATCCAACTAAGGAATCTGAAGTCCACTGGACAAATGAGACATCTGAAAAAGAAGGACAAATCATAGAGAGAAAATGTCCCAAGAAAAAGAGTAATTGGCCTGTGGTATTCCAACCGGATAATAACTCATAAATCTTCCCAAATGTTTGTTTCTACTGTTCTCTACAGACATATAAGGCAAGTGGTCTTTTTTTAATTCCTGATTCAATTAAAAATTAAAGCCAACTTTGGATTTGGAGCATAGTTCTCTCCTTCTCTAAACACAAGCATGCATGTTAAAGGAAAATCCAAAATCTCTGTCTCATTTCCAAAGAACCACCTGGTATGGAACAAAAAAAAAAAAATTGAAACTATTCTATTGCCACTAATCTCACAATCCTTTGGTTTTATATCGACTCTTTAAAACTTTTCTTAATGTATAAATATTATCTCAAATTTTATAAGATATATATATAGATATATAGAGATATATATATATAAACTGTCATGATCTTAATGGTCATATAGAGTACTAACTAATTCTATAAATAGGCTTTATCTAGTTTCCTGTATGTGATTTTGAGCTTGAGTCTGAAGCAGGTAATTAGTAACTAAGTTTTTGTAGCCCAGATGTATTTAATAGACTGTGGTCCTTTAACTTCTCCAATATCTGCTGCATATGACATTTAAACTGTCTAAATTTTCTGCAGTGAACCATGACCATTCCTAGCAGTGACCTTTCAAGTCTCCAAAAGGATATTGGGGCCCCACAATGACTGTTCCACCTGGATTGTGGTAATGCCACTAGGCTACCCAAATATTAGCTTTGGACTACAGTCTTCTCAGTATAACTTCAAATAAGTTATCTAAGATAATCCAGCCTCTTAAACTCCTCCAGTCAGGACTTCAGATAAGCCTTGCACTCTCCCATCAAACAGAGACTAGACAACAGCTGACTCTCACAGAACTTGATCTTTATCTCAATTTTTCTCAGAGTCCCCTAAAGATGCTATCACCCCCAGAGAGCAGGAAATAATTTTAAGAACATGACACCCACATCCCCAAGAGGTATGGTGGATGGTTTTTTGTTGTTTAATAGAGGTTTGTCATTATTTAAGGTGGCTGGTTGCAAGCTGTTATTGGTCATGGTTGGGGAAGAAACTAAGCAAAGAAAATTAGATTCTGGCATCTCATTCTGAAAAAAAAGGGAGAGATATAGAAATGATAGAATAAAAGAGTAGATTATTGAATCTACTTTCAAACTAAAAAAGCAACTACTAGTCAAAAATATTTTACATCGGTATGGATTTTTATATATTGATGCAAATCTAAGGTTATTTTTGTTATACTGTATACATGTTTCTATGCTTGTTTAAGATATTTTTGTATATTAATACAAACATTTTTATTATACTGTATTATATGTTTCTATTCTTGTTTAAGGAATTGTACCTATGCGCTCATTTAAAATTGTAAAGTTCTAGTCCTTGAAAGCTATTTAGGTTAATAAAGAAATACAGGTTAGTAGTTAGTCATCTATAATAATCAAACATATAGTCATGTTAGGTATGCTTTCAAGGTCAATCAGAGACATATTTTAAATAGATTCACGGTCTTCAAATGCTTCAGAGTTCTGGCATTTTAATGTTTTAATAATATAAGACTTTTCATAACAGTGAGACACATCTGCTCCTGGCAGCACCAATTTACTGCAAAAGACGATGATGGACATCAAAGAACCTCCATATGGAGTTTGCTTTCATTTGTGGCAAAGTTAGACACTGGGCAAAGAAACTGTCCTTGCCTCAACTGCTGACAGTTGCTGTCCAAATTGGACAAGCAGGACACAAATGAAGGCAGCTGCTGAACTTTGCCAAGATAAGGTAGAACAGTCCTTCAAAATTACTGCTTCATGGAAAAGTCTGTCAGATACTTTAGGCCTATAGACTGAAGATGGATGCTCCAACATCGCAGAGGAACCTTGGGTGATTGTCCAGGCAGCCAGAAGTTTTCATCATTTCCTAATTTTAGAAGCTGCTTATTCTGCACTTTCTGTTTACTAGGTTAATATTATGTCCTTCTCAAGTCTCTGATAGGGGTTAAAGATGAGGTAATTATAATTACAGTTTCCCTTAGTTATGATACAAAGTCAATTAGGTACAAAATTTTGAACTCACCAACCTAGGATAGATAATAGAGTATTTTCTCTGATTTTGCCAAATACTAATGAACTGGACATTGTGAATGTATATCTTACTTGATAATTGTTCTTATTGTATATAGTTTTTCTATTTTAGAATTGAGATCTTTTGTTTTTATTTACACAGAAAGTGGGAAATGTTGTGGGAGAATTGTTCATATGGTCATTCCACTGTGCCAATAAAACCAAGTTGAATCAACAGATGGAGTCAATGATTGGCTGACTGGGATTAGCCATAGAGTTGCTGGAGGACTGAGCTAGTTGGCTAGAGGGGGACAAGAAGAGAGAAGTGGGATTCCCAGGGGATTTCCAGGGCTGGTGGATTGGGGAAAAATGTGGAGAGAGGGTCAGCCAATCAACCCTCTGCTGTTCCTTGGATTTATCAGGTCTTTCTTTATCTCAATTTCTAACTCCCAAGTTTGCATTATACTGGAATAATTTGGGTAACTTTTAGGTATGAAACTGGAAGAAACTGAAAATGTTTTTCTTTTTTAAGGAAGTATTTACTATCAGTGTGTAGTGGATATCCTTCATGGTGATGTGTGAATGTCAGAGGACAAGACAGTGACATTAGTTGCATCCCCCTAGACATCCTATGGAGAAAGGATCTAACTCAGCAGGTCAAGGCATTTGCTAGGTGGCCCAAAAGTTTTTTGCTTCTTTGTTTTAATTTTCTAAATTGATCTTATACTCAAACATTGGATAAGTATATCTGATGTCCAAACCTCTATTATATATTCAATTTTTACTTTTTCTAGATTATGAATTCATTCTTTTGTCATAGAATGAAACAATTTTGCATTTTTCATGCCTCACTTGTATGTGCATAGACACATCTCATATATTACTCAATCATTTTTAAATCTTTAAAAAGATAATGATTGATACTTAACTTATATCAATATCTGTTTTTAGATGTAAGTGGTCTTTATGCACATCTTTCTATGACAATATACATATTTGTACCATTTCTGCAAACCTGGACTGTGTTTGGATAGTGCTTAATCTACTTAGAATTTTCTAGATTTCATAAAGTTAGATACAATTGAAAAACATTTGATAAATAACAAATTTATACTTATAAACATCCCTTATCATTAGATTCACCCACACCCCTGAAATCTCTCTTCCCTCTCAATACTGTCACATCATGTACTTGAACTTCCATTCTGCAGTCTTTCATTCCTCCAGAACTCATGGTACAATAGTACTTCTCACCTCCTGTGACCTTTCCAGACATCAGGACCCCAAAAAGAGAATGACTGAATACAGAAATACTACCCACCTGTTATATTATATACTAAGTAGTCCCTTTGTGCTTGCAAAGGCCTCTTACCCAGGACTGTCCATGGACCCTTGGAATCACTCACTGTAGCCAGACTATCAAAACACATACTGATTCCATCTCTGGTTAGATGATATCAGCTAATATGGGGTCCATATCCTCATGGTACAACTTCTCCCCACCCCACCACTGTCCCACAAGAGACATTATAAAACAGTCTGCTCTCCATGACAGACAGAAGCTTATCCTCATACCCCGCATTGCTGCCTGCTCACAGACAGAAATATTCTCTATCTGCCTCTCTAATGAATTCTTTGCCTGAAGGCTTATGACCTCTGAGGTTCATAAACCTGATTCCTATCTAAAATCTACTTATTACAAGCTGAATTTTCTCTGTAATGTGAAAGAGGATACCTGACATATTTTAAGGACCTCAATTCTCTGTATATTTGTATTTACACCTCAGCCACCATAGCATCGAAAGAGAGGCCTGCCTCAGTTTACCATTTCCCAGAATCAAGACACATGAGTGGACTGAGGGAAAGGCTACTCCTGTACTCCGTAAAACCATAACAATAAGTTTTTTTTGTTGAAAGCTAATATTCCAAGTCTGTAAAAAAAGTGACATAACAAAAACGGTATATAGTAAAAGGAAGGTGACTACGCTTTGCAGGGACTTTATGTGAGCCGCAGTGCTGACATCTTGGAATCCTTCAACATTGTACTGCATGTTCCTCAGATGTCTCCACAGGGAGAAGATGAGCAGGAGGAAAGTAATCAGGGTCACAGTGAAAGGGATGAGTGTGAACATAGTATTGGTAAATAAAAATAGCTCATAAACTTTTAAAGTGTTATTTGAACTAGACCAGTAAGGTGTGTTTACTTTAGGTCTATCACAGAGTAATATTATGACTATAATGTTTAAAAACAAGATTATCAGAGACACCACCAGTGTCATTGAAACAACTTTTTTTGCTTTCCGTTTGAGGGCAAGAAAAACAGAGTTTGAGAAATTGACTATCTTGAGAAAATAAAAGATGCTGAGGCATGTAGCAAGCCAGACACTGAAGTGATTGGTCACTGTCCAGGAAATGGTATGCATTATCATTCTCTTTTCCACTGATGCTGGGCCCAGTAATGTTTCCAACAAACTTGTAATTAATATAAACAAAAAAGCAGTTCTGGAGATGGCCAGACCAGTGAGAATTTGATCCACAGGAGAGATCTTTCCTCTCTTCACCCAGTCCACGATGTTCACCACTGCCATGAATGCATTTCCTAAGCTTCCTATGATGAATTCCACACTTACAATAGTTATCAATGTGACCTGGAGGACAGCGCTTATTATCCCTGCCATGGTGCTGACTTCTTCTGCACAACTGAAGATGCACTAATGTAATCTTCTAGAATGTTGTGTCTGATTCTCAACATATTCACTTTCATGAACTCTCATAGTCAATGTCAATCAAATACCAAAATTCACTAATGAGCTGGTTTGTTTTCTCCACAAAAAAGCTTTTGCTGTTCAATACAGCCAAGCAGAACTTCATCCAGATACTCTGAGCCTGACGTGTCCTCTGTAGTTGCTACTGAAGGAAACATTGACTTCCTACATGCTGCCATGAAAATAAAATTATAATTAATTATTTTTTTGTTTTGTCTCATCTACATATTTTAGTCTGGATACTTTTTTCTGAACTACTAACATTATAGAAATATAACTCAGTCAGAAAACAAAAATCTGGAATCACATATAAAATAAGTAGCTCATAGAGTACATTAAAATGTTATCTATAAAGGGCCCTATACATGTTTTCCAAAATCCTTCCTATACATTGTCAGTTACCTAATAAATGATGGAACTATTACTCCTAAAATACTTGGCACTGGGGATACTAATGATTTTACTTTTTATAAGGGCATCATTCACACATATGCCTGTACATATAAATATACTCTAATAAATAAACATGTTTATTTCTATCCAAATCTTCATTCTTAATTCAAACATTCATGTTTAACATTTATTGTGCATCTATTTCATGCTAGATGCTGTGATAACTGGTGAGACATTGTGTAAAATTATTTTCAAGTATAGCTGATGCAGAAGGAATATAAAAATTTGTAAACTTGTGACTACTGTATCTATGAGAAAAAGAAATATAGGGATTTTCCTACAGTGCTATAAAATATACAAAGATAAAATTACTTTGTCTCCATAGCAAAAATCTTCATAACTGTTTCCTTTTATTAGCATCTGATCCCTACCAACACCAAGGAGTTTCAGACATTATCTGTTTCCTCCACTTTGCAGCAAGAACTATGCCACTAGCCTAACTTGGGTATCATGGCAGATGAAGGATGACTTCCTAGATTGTGCCTAGAAAGTCTGGAAAATGACTCAAGCCATCATACCATTCTCCAAAATACAACAAAAGAATCAATGATAATAGGAAAATGTGTCATAAAGTTTCAGGAAGAGGAAGGATGGTGCACACGGATAAATACAGTCCAGCACCAAAGAAGCTGACATAGGAAGACAAGATCACAGCTAGTCTGGGCTGCATGAAGAGATATTAATAAAAATAACATTTTAAAAAACTATGCAGATTTCAGGAAAAGATGTGGTATTCCAGTATGACCACAACCTCAGTTTCCTGGGGCGGGGGAAACTCAAGATTTAGAGGTAAGCCATGCTGAGGAGGAAAAATTAGGACACCTATTGACATATTTTGAGGGAACTTGCTAAGAATACAAGATAATAGAAAATATAACCTTACCATCAATGTAAAAGCAAGAAGGTCCTCCTAGTATGGCTCCTTCCATGTGACAAAAGTAAGGAAGAAGACAAAGAGAAATGCAAAACCCTCTCAGGGGTGGGGTTGTGTGCAGTGTGTGCTGCTACTGGAACTTCAAGGTCTTTTAAAAAGTGACAGAACTTGTGTCTACTGGGAGAGAGCGACAGAAACCCCAGGTGTTTCCCTGAGCCCACCCCAGCCCTGTACCTGTCACTATACATAGGAAACATTTGAGCTTCTACCTGAACAGCAATTCCTAGGAAAGGTGGTCTCTTCCAGAATCAGTGAGAGTGGCCTTGAGAAGCAAACCCACATATTTCATCTACAGAGTAAACTGACACATCATTACCTCAGATGGGGGCTGTCTGTATGAATGTCTTTGTAAACAATGTATTTACATATATTTACAAACTAGTGCATTAATGTTGATTTTTATTTTATTATTGATACTTTATATACTGTCTCTACAAAATATAAGCAATTTAAAAGGATTTAACTGAACAAAATGCTTTCACTGCATCTCTCTGTTTATATTGTTATATTTTAAGTAATAACCCACTAACTATGCATCTTCAATATTTATATTTAAAAAGAAGAAAACTACATCACATTCTGGATCACCATCACTACAATTTATTTAAAAACTCAAGTGAACAAATTACTGAGTCATAATTCTTAATAATTTTTATTGTTAGTTTAATTTTTTCTTTTATTTTTTTGAGGTCATAATTATATCATTTCCTTCTTCCATTTCCTCCATCCAAACCCTCCCATATATCCCTCCCTGCTGTCTCTCAAATTCATTTTTCCTCCTTTTTCATTAATTATTGTAATATGCATATGTAAATACAACATGTTCAGTGTGTATACATATGTTTTCAGAGATGACTATTTAGTATCAGATAACCAGTTGATATGCTCATCCCTGGAAAAGACTATTTTCCTACTCAGAATTCCTTGGTGGCTACAGTTTATTAGTAGGGTCGAGGCCTCATGGGGTTTTCTCTGCCCACTTTAGTATGTCTATTGTTATTTTCCTTATTCAACTAATGTATCATATTGCTTTTTAATATAAGCTTTACATTTTAGAAGAAAAGAGTGTTTTCTGTTTATAAGATATATGTAGATACATAGATTGAGAAATGATGATGGTAAGTGATTGATAAGTGGTTAATAGATGGTAGCTATATGATGAGAGATAGATGATTGATAGTTGATAGATGATGGATAATAGAAAGATACATGAATAGATACACTGATAGTTATATACACAGATATTATTACATGGATGGGTAGAAGATCGATAAATCTGGCCAACCTGGCTTATTCATCTATGGAACTGTTTAGCTATATTCTCCAAAAGGAGATGGTGTACAGTCTCAAGCAAGGTCAGCATAACTTCCTATAATTTGTAAAACTGAGCCTGTATTTTCCCTGATACTCACATTTTAGGGAAAATAAGAACCATTAAGAAATTAATTGCTGTGCTCAGTGGACAAAGGAATGAACTAGGAAAGGACAGTGTCCTGGAAATGAGTCTCCTTCATTACTGCTGAGAGTCCCTCAGAGTTAAGATTAAACAGAGGCAACATAGACTCACTGATGACCCTGCTATGGTCCGAGTCACAGAAGTAGAGATAGCAGCAGTTTATGGAGTCAGTTCATTAAGTATATAGTCAAAGAGACTTTGTAAGTCTGCAAAACATAAAAATAATGAGGTGGGCAACATGATCAGTTCAAGGACAGCCTCATCCACACTGAGAGTCAGTTGCTAAAAAAAGAGTAGAGGTGGAAAAACTAATTCCTAAGGTTACTCTGTAAAGAAATCCAAAAGCCTAACTAACTAGTAGTTACTACTGAACAAATTGAAAGAAGCAGATGCCAGAGGTAGAGGAAGTCTCATTTTCCTTGATGGAAATTAATCAAGAATATGTCAGATATGGCTAATAAAATATCATGAAGTATCTGTGCAGTGTTCCCAGAAAGCTAAAGTCATTACCAGAAAGAATTTCCCTAAAGAAAAGATACACGTCCACATACTATGGGAATTTATCAGGAACTGAGTCCAAAATGAAGCTAATATTTGGGAACTGTAAAGATTTCAGGGATTGGAATATCCATATTACAGATGCTCCTGGAATGTTTCATTCCTGTCCATTCTGATATTATCTAATAGGTTTGTAGTAATTTACCTAGTCATGAATATGTAGTTGAAATTCACAGGCATGGGACTAGCTAAAACTCAACATTGATCCCTGACCTGTGGTATGAAGATCATTATTGTTAGCAAGACCAGTGGGAGACCTCTAAATCTCTCCACAACTGATAGACAGTGAATAAGTTATACTAAAATTATCTCTGAAGAATGAAATTCATTATGACAGCAACAAACACCTTGTGTCCATCTTGTATCACATTCTTCAATGAATATACTTGGGTTCTGCCAGAGCCAGGTGAAATACGGGTAATTGCAGATCATAATACATTAATTTTACACTGGCGAATGATCCCTAGGATCATTACTGGGCAGAATAGCACCTCCTCTGAATATTTTCTAAATGACTTGATATGGTGAAAGTTTTTCAACTCTATTATAGTCATTATCAGGGTAACTCAAATAACTGGACCTTTATTTGTTAAGAAATGTAACACACTTCACACATTCATGTCAGGACTCCATCACTTGCTAGTGGTTCATTAATAATTCCTAAACATTGCACTCATTAAATATAGTACATTAATTTGTAGTATGAAAATTAAAACTTATAAGAAAGAAGTACAAGTTCTTGAATTACTATAGAGAGCGATAACATTCTATCATAGGCACACCATAGTTTTGATGGTTCTGATAATGACTATGAACTCCCTTGAAAGTTCCCATTTTCAGTGAGAGTCTTGCTAGCCACTGAGAAAACAAACAGGCATGCCTGTGCTTCTTTCCTAAACTAAAACAATCAGTGGTGTAGAATCAAAAGCATCAGTATCCTGACAACAAAATGGGCCAGTTCATTCCGTAACATCACAACTCTGACCTGATATGATTACACAAGAGACTATCTGACAAACAGCAAGAGGAGAAAGACCACAATTTGCAAGGACTTTTGTGAACCACAGTGCTGGGAGCTGGAGACCTTTTTCTCTAAAAGAGTCTCATCTTATTGGAATAGTGCACATGGAATAGGTTAACAGTGAGACACAGACCAGGATGTAATGAAGAGTATAGTTTGCTAGACTTAATGAAATCACATTTGACAAGTTTACAGTGTCTTCCATTTAGCTCTTCCATGTCGTATTTCCCACATATTGTGATACCTACATTGTCTTATACATGTTCACCGTGGGAAGATTGGAAATCACCAAAGTCAGACTAGGAGGATGGTTCAGTGGGCAACATGCTTACTCTGCAAGAATCGGGGCTTGAGTTTGCATCTTCCTATTTACACCTATGTAAATACTAGGTATAATAGTGCACCAACACATCCCTGCTCTCTCAGGTAGAGAAAGTCAAATGCTGAGGTCTTTCTGGCCAGCAATCTTTGGAAATTAATGAGTTTAATTTTCACTGAAACATGAACAAATAAAACATTTTGAAGTTAGTAACACAACAGGTACTGTAAAGATTACTTCCTGCATAGGCAGTAAGAACATTTTCACCTGGATGAACTATTAGTTATATACCAGTATATTAACATTCTCAAAGAAAACCAATTCTGAATACAGCCAAGACAGTAAGAATTCCATCATCTTGGGGCATATAACTTTTCTTGCCAAAGTCAGGGCAGATAGACCACAGATTACAAGGAGACACTGGCAAATTTTCATAAAGCAAAAACTGCAATTTAGATGGAAAATACAGTGATTACTACTTAAGTGAGGACAAAATAGAAGGCAAACCTAAATGAGTGAGATTTATAATCTTCTAGCAAAAATTTTACCAATACATGGTTTCTGGGTGGAAAGTGAGGTTCTTGCTGCTTTTAGACTCTGACCAATGTTAAAGAGGAAAGAAACATTAATTAAGACAAAGATAAAGTTCAATGCTAGGTTTATTTACATACCGTAGTGCCAAAGCAATGTAAAATAACTCTAGCCCATAACTTTACTACAAGCCATAATTTCAGTTGTTGATTTTTGAACTTAAAGTTGAATTTTCATTTACTCAAATGCAAATAAATACATATTCTCTTCCACTGCTTTGCAATATTTTGCCTTGTCTAGGCTCTATGTAATTTGAATTGATCAAGTTTAGATGACAGATAGTAAAATTTAAAACCCAGTATATGGTGGATGTGGGGAATGACTAATGAGATGCATAAGCTTCTGTCCTCAGGAGATGGCATTAATGGTCCTTCAACATCAATAGCATGTAAATACACTGGATGCATGCAAAAAAGTTTAAAAGAACTGCTCTGTGAGGTTTTTTACTTACTAATTAATGGGTCCCTCTTTTCTCTGCTATTGCCATGAAAAGCTCATCTTCCATACAATTGTCTGCTGATAATTATTATATATTACATTATATATGAATAATTAATGTGCACACACACACACACACACACATACAATCCAAAGCTAAACGCAAGACACCATTGAAGGCAACGCAACTGTGGGTAATTGAGCTTTAAACTCACTCTCAGTGTCTGTCCACAAACATGGAAGAAGGAGAAGCACTATTGTAAAGGCCCTAAAGAAAACTGCTGTGAGATTACATTGCCTAGAAATAACAGGGAAGCTATACTCAAAGCTTAGATTTTCACACAAAAACCCTGAAAGAAGAGAAGACAATGATGGTCCTGAGGACAAGTTGTTATTTCTTTTTAAATCAAAGACAGACTATTATATCACAGATACATGGAAAAACAGAAAAAAATGGACAAAGATTTTTCTCCACATTTATCTATACATTATATAGTTGTAGAAAGGAACACTGAAAAATAAGGAAACCATAAACACTCAATCATTATCAGGGGAACCAGTGTTAGGGCACTTTTGAATTTTTAAATCATATCCAGGGACCACTTATGAATGTGAGGCAGGCAAATGTTTATATATCATATCTTTATAAAGTTTATTTATAAGTCTAATCCTGGCATTCTTTTGTTCCTTGGTCATATGACACCATAGTGGCTCTGCACAAATATAACTTTTCTAAGAAAGGTAAAAAATTCTTTTACCATTTACACAATGAAGTATTTATTACTCAGCTGTTAAAAACAATGGTCATATGACACCACAGTGGCTCTGCACAAATAACTTTTCTAAGAAAGGTAAAAAATTCTTTTACCCTTTTCTGAATCATTCTTAGCCTATCAATGTGAGCCTCTGTGTAGGCAGAGGTAACTCCAATGACTCTAACTTTGCTGTTGTATCTTCCTCTCCAGGGACACATCATATATGGCCTTCAATCTTATCTGCCATGTAATTGCCTAAGCATATATTAAGAAGAGGCTTGTAATCTCTTGTCAACTTCTCATTTACTGTCAACTTCTCTAGCTGGACTTCGTTTATCTTTTAAAGTTTACTTTGATTACCTTGAGCAACACTAAACTAATTCATCAGCTTTTCTATATCCATATGTATATTTGTGTGTATGTCTGTGTGTGTGTGTGCACTTGTATGAATGAGTAAAAATAATGAATATAGAACACATATTTAAGGAGAGTATGGGAGGTGTTAGAGAGAGGACAGGGAACAGAGAGAAGGGGAAATGACAAATTCTTTTCAAAAGACATAAAAATGAACTAAAAATAAGAGCAAACTAAAGTTAGTATAAGGAACTCTAGAGATTGGTTTAGAAACCAAGAAGGATTTGATTATAACTAATGTAAAAAATTCCAATGCAAAATGCATGAGCATATAAGGAGTAATCAATACATGGCATAGGATATCAACACACCATTTTCACAAGTTTAGTGAAAAATAGAAATTGTCAAGATTGTGGTGGACAAAGTCTTCTTACTAAAGGCCAATCAGAGAGAACAGTATCAAGTGCATTTGGAAGGCAAACCAGGAATGCAAGAGAATGAATCATTTAATGGATCAGACCAGATAATCAAGTATTGAATCTTGATCAGACTTTAATAGTGGCAGTGATAAAAGATGTATTTCCTAAAAGAGTTAAAGCCCAATCTAATGAATCATGCTGGAAAAGAAGGGGTTGCAAAAGTCTTATGATTCAAAACAAAATAATTCATTTCAGGACTCTTGTGTCCTTGTTCCTCTACATTGGAAACACCATTGTGGATTCCTTGGCTACTTTTGCTTTAACAACCTTAACTCTATTAATGAGAACAAAATATGTTAGACCATATATACTTCACCAGTGTATCTCTGATGAGAGCTACGTATCCTCACTCTAAGATAATTTTTGTCCTGGGTAGACTGAACTTGTATTACTGTTTGGTCATGTGACATCCTGATGCATTGAGCATTACTTAATTGATGAGATTGGTAGTTGAGCAGAAATTAGTTTCTGTCAAAGGAAATTAGCTTATATCTTATATGGAGGATGTGAACATTATTGTTGGTGGAGAGAGGACTATAGTAATAAAATTACTTAACATGTTCATTTTTCGATACAGTAACAGAGCCATTTACAACCTCACTGTAAGCCTATATCATCACTGCTTGGAAAATACAGTTACACCCCTAAATGCAAGCTCACAATACACGGTTACACTTAATTTCGCAGTTATGACAACCAGGAAAGAAATTTAAATAGTGATGGAATTTAAATTCTTATATTTGTGTCAATTGCTTGGAGAGTGTTCCTTCAACACAGTAACAATATTATTCAAGTGCTGTATCCATTAGAAATACACTGACAACCTCCTCCATACAGTATCCTGCTGGATCAAAATCCAAAAGAGAAAAAAGTTGTGTAGGACATCCTGCTGTGACAGATATGAGGTCAGTGGAGTTGCAAAGCCATCATTCTTTTGCCACTCATTAAAGGAGATTCCTCTCATTCTCCAGCACACACTTCAGAGAAACTCTAGAGTCTTCTCCAAGATGCTAGTGGTCCTGTTCACGGTGGTCTTGCTGGCCCTGAGCTCACCTCAGAGTGCAGATGAAGGGATGAGAATTTAGATATGGGTGTTTGTGACTGTGTTTGGGGGACAGAAAACAATGCTGCTTAGAGCAAAGGAGAAAGGAGGGAAGCAACTGTGAAGAACAACTAGATTTTGAGTTTGTTGGTTACATCCTCACCTTTTCAGCATTAGTATACATTTGAAACTGTATAAGAAGGACCAAAGCACTAAGGGTAAGAGTTTCATTCCTTAAGAGATCCTGTGATGCTGTCAGGTTGCACAGGAAACGGCAAGGCTGGTGGAAGGAGACCGACTGTGAAGACATTGTTTTATACCAAGCAACATTGCTCAAATGTTTTTCTCTTAGATTCACCTCCTGAGAGAACATGTGGGCAGAAACAAAGGGTTTAATGAAAGAAAGATGTAAACAAATACTAAAATAAACACTGAAGTATGTAGAGTAAAACCAGGTATCAGGTGGGTCATGCCATTAATCCCATCACTGGTTAGGTGGATGCCGGAGGTCAGGAGTTCAATGTCATCCTCAGCTACAAACTGAGGTTTAAGGCATTCTGAGTTATAGGAGACTGTAGCACAAATGTTAACAGGTCTTATTAAATAAAAACAAACCTGAAGCTGGTTATTGGGGTGAGTGCTGGAAGATCAGAGAGACAGAACATGCCACAGCTACCTTACCTTGCCAGTTCCTCAGCTGATCTTGTTTCCTCAAACTGGAAGCCTCTGAGTCCTCATTCAGAATGGATCTCAGCTGAACTGCTACTCAAAAGCCTGAAAGCTTAACCAGCTCTAGTTCCCCGTCCTCACGCCTTAAATACCTTTCTGCTCCCTGCCATCACTTCCTGGTATTAAAGGGTCTTGTTACCACACCTAGCTGTTTCTAGTGTGGCTTTGAACTCCCAGAGATCCAAATGGATCTCTGCCTCCAGAAGGCTAGGATTAAAGGTGTGAGTGCCACCATTTTCTGGCCTCTATGTCTGTCTAGTGGTTGTTCTGTTCTCTGACCCCAGATAAATTTGTTAGGGTGCACGATATATTGGGGAACACAATATCACCACAGGAGACTGTCTCAAAAGAATAAACAACATGAAGTATATGGATTATTTAGCGAAAATAAGTAAGTAATTTGGGGACTGCCAGGGAGAAAAAAACAGATGTTTGATTGTTTAATTTCATGTAGGTAGGTGACAGTTAAGATAGCAAGAACTCACCAAGTCCCTCACATCTTCCCCCTCTTCCAGCAGAATCAGTCTGACTGACCTCCTTTTTCATAGTACAGTGGGTAGAAATTGGGGGTTACTTTGCCCTGAAAAACATTTGTGATCTCTGGAGATCTATGATTTAACTTTTTGAGTAATCTTGTGTTTTATTTCTTAGAGCTCCAAAGTGAATAATCCCCTCTGTGACAAAAGGGAAAACCCAATTTTCTCCTCCATCAACTATTTTTTTTATTTCCTCAGTCTTTGATTCTCTAGAGCAGTGGTTCTCAAGCATCCTAATGTTTTGATGCTTTAATACAGTTCCTCAGGTTGTGGTGACCCCTAACCACAAAATTATTTTCATACCTGTAAGTTTGCTACTATTATGAACTGTGTTTTAAGTATTTTTGGAGACAGAGGTTTGCCAAATGGGTCACGACCCATAGGTTGAGAATTGCTGCTCAAGTGACTTCTTATCATCATTTTGATGGAAAGAAATGAATGAGTATGGGAGCCCACTAAAACTTCAGCAATCTGCCTCCTTCTTGAGCCTCAAGACCATGAGCCAGGCAATAAAGTTCAGTAAGAGTCACGGTTTTGATGACAATTGAAGTTTGCCTGTCCACATTCAGAAATGACTACTGTGATGAGGCCATGTGGGAAAGGTTTAATGCTAGTTCCTCAGGGACAGTAGAACTTCTATGGCTTCCTTCTTTGGGTCTTTTTGTTTCCAAAACTGTACAGTTTCATGAACAAATGTGCAGAAATAGAGATCTGTGTCTTTTTTCTGTGTATCTATACTCAACTGTGTCCCTCTTGTGATTAAAAAAATAGGTGACCAGTTTTCTCAGCAGATGCTATCTGGACCAGCACTCTGTTTTTCTTTTCTCCCCTAGGATTCCACTGTGCTGCTCTAGCACCTTCAGCCTCCAACTCTTATTTAAACACAGGACTCAAAAGAACTGATGTGAACACACAGGCCGCAAGTCAATACAATGTCCCAAACGATCGCTGGCCATACCAACGCTACTAATAGTTTTTCTTCATTTACTTTCTCATTTTTAAACATCTTCTTGCTAAATTAAGGTAATTGAAACCTAATTTTGTCCATTTTAAGGACATACTTGTCCCAGGAACACATGTATGAGATTTTTTGTATTACTAGCTTATGAAATGAGGAATTGAGATAGATGTAAGGAAAGTGAGATGGATAGACAGGCAGGTCATTAGAGAACAGATTAAGTGTTAAGGTCAGAAAAAGAAAATAAGAAGAGGGTCTTCTATCTGCTCTTTACCCATACAGAGGCTGATGAACAAACCCGGAACCCAGATTCTCAGTCTCAGGTGAGCATCCTGAATCATCTGCTGGTTCAGGGAATGAAGATGACAATTCAAAGCAGGAACAACTACAAGAAGGTGACCAACAGCAATCTTCACCTCCTCCTGGAAACCAACAAGAATATCCTCAATAAGGAAGCCAGCAGAAGGAATCTGTTTCTGCTGAGAACCAAAAACAATCACCTAAGTCTAAAGGTCATTACCCCTACACACACCTTCATTAGATTTCAATTTTTTAAAACAAATAAAACCTCTCTTTTAGTCCTGAAACATTCAAGGCTATCTCTAAGGCCAACCTTTCTAGTAATATAGATAACAGTTATGAATTGAATATATTCAACATAAATGACTTTCACTTCATTTCTCAAATAATACTGTAAAAATTAAATTTAAAACCATGTTGAAATGACACAATACTAGACTCCAATTTTTATATTTGTATTTAGATATTCTGGGACAGCATAAGAAGACTCTAGTTTCTAACAAGCTCTCCAATGAAATTTTGATTTTGAGGAACATGGGCCTTCCCTCAATTGCCTTTTTTCCTCAATGATTACTACTTGGGTTGAGTTGTTTTTCTGAAGTAAAACAGTGACCTCTCTTTGATCATCTGTCTTCTGTATTCAAGCTGACCTCCCACCTCATGTCTTGCCTGTTCTTGTCTTACATCTTCTACAGAGATCTAATTTCCATGGTCAATGATACTTCAGCATCCTCTTATTCAACAGTGTATAACACAAATTGCTAAACAGTCTTTTTAATAAAAAAAAACAGAGCCAGATATTGGGGTAAAAGCTGAAAGATCAGAGAGGCAGAGCAGCAAGCCACTAATTCTTACCCCTACAAAATCCTCTGCTGAAAGAGATCAAGTTCCTCTCTCCAATCTGCCTTATCACTTCCTCTCTCTGACCAGCTCTGTCACTTCCTGTCTGTCTGTACAGACCTCCAGACTTCTATGGTTAACTAGTGGCTAGCTCCTCCTTCTGATTTTCAGGCAATCTTTAATTGTTAGAGCACAAGTAAAATATCACCATAACAGTGTCTATATGTTTTATTTTTAAATTTGTCAGTGTTCAAATTATAGCAGAATCTACCTGGCTGGAAAGACACAGAACAGAATTTAAAAATCATGTCTCAATCTGTCTCTCTGATGTTGTCCATATAACTCACCAACTTTAACTCTTTTTTGGACACCTTTAAAAATAAATGATTAATTTCTCCATGAACAAAATCATACTTTATATGCAGATGTATAAAGTACTCATTTCAAAAAACATGTTCCTTGTAAATCTTACACATTCCTTCAGAAAGAGATATAGGTCTCAAACATCAAAGTAGCAGCATTCAAAATTAAATTACAAAAATCAGTAGCCTTCCTATATGCCCAAAAGAAACATGCTGAGAAAGAAATTAGGGAGAAAATCCTATCATGGACTCACACATTACTTCAGAGAGAGCCATAGGTCTCAGGTTTCATGCTACTGTTGCTATGGTTTCATTTTATTGACTGTATACTTCAGCCATAACTTTCCTGCTGTTTATATTTTAGAAAGTGACTGAGAAGACAGTGTCCTCAGAAACACACTTGTGGAGAGAACACTGTGATCTTATTGTTACCATTAATACCCCAGTAAAATAGTTCATATGATGCCTGACTCAGTTTCCTTTTCTCATGTGGGTGACACTGAAATTTAAGAAGAGTATGCACAACAAGAACCTTTGGGGGTTGGACAACCCTTTCACATGGGGCCACATATCAGATATCCTGCATATCAGATGTTTACCTTACTATTCAGTACCTTAGCAAAATTACCTTTGTGAAGTAGCAAAAAAAATCATTTTACAGATGGGATCACCACAGTATGAGAAAATGTGTTAAAGGATCACGGCATTAAGAAGGTTGAGAACACTGCTCTAAAATATGAAGAATTATGACCAGCATATTTTATATTAAAACTGAACGTTTCTGTAACTTTGGGCCAGCACCTCAAGCACCACATCACAGAAAGAAAAATCTGTAGCCTAAATCTTAAAAGTTCTTATTAATAAAATCAAACCTGAGGCCAGTTATTGGGGTGAAATGCTGGAAGATCAGAGAGACCGAACAAGCCACAGCTATCTCACCTTGCCAACTCCTCAGCTGGTCCTGTTTCCTCAGACTGGAAGCTTCTGTGTCTTCATCCCAATGGCTCTCAGCTGAACTGCTACTAGAAGCCTGAATGCTTATCCAGCCAAATGCTTAGCCAGGCAAATGCTTCTAGTTTCTGGTCCTCACGCCTTATAAACCTTTCTGCTTTCTACCACCACTCCCTGGGATTAAAGTCTTGCTTTCTGGGATTAAAGGCGTGATGAGTCACCATGCCTGTCTGTATCCTTGAACTCATGGATTTCTGCCTCTGGAATGCTAGGATTAAAGGTGTGTGCTATCACTGCCTAACTAGTGGCTTTTCTGTTCTCTGACCCCAGATAAGTTTATTAAGGTACACAATATTTTGGGAAACACAATACCCCAAAAATCCATCTCAGCTTACTATTGCAAGGAGTGAGAACACAAGTGTGGCCTGAGGAAAAAAGCAATCCCAGGGGCTTCAAAAAGCAACACAATTGGATTTTTCAGCCAAATGTCAGAGTCCCAAGACTGTGAAATAAGTGAAAGAGAGAAGACAGTATATAGAAACAGGAAGGCGACCACCATCAGCAGTATGTTTATGGGGGCTGAGGTGCTGACATCTCGGGACCTTTGGCATTGTACTACATGGTCTTCAGATGTCTCCACAAGGAAAAGATGAGAAGATAAGGGAATAATCAGGAACACAGTGAAGGATATGAGTAAAATGAAGCTTAGAATATTGGGCATGGTTATTTTAGCAGGGATTTTAGAACACATTTACCTTATATCCATCCATCTAGTCATCAATGTTTAAAAATGAAGCGAGTAAAACACTAGAAGTATCCTTGAAAGTATTTTTTTTTAATTCTCCACATTAGGTAAAGCAAAAGAGAGTTTGAGAAATTGGCTATCTTGGAAAAAAAAAAAGACATTGAGGCATGTAGCAAGCCAGATATTGAAATGTTTCCTCATTGTCCAGAATAATAGTAATTATTTTCATAACTTTCCAAGTAATCATTAAAGCTGAGTACAGTGTAGATATCAATGAAGCTATGAGTAGTGACCACAGAAATTAATTCTGGAGAGGTCCAGAGCAGTAAAGATTTGATCCACTAAAGAGATTTCTTCTCTTGAGCCAGTCCACGGTGTTCACCAGTGCCATAAATGCATTTTCAAAGTTTCCTTTGATGAACTGTAAATGGAAATTTCTATGTCCCAATTGCCTGGTCCCAAATAAACACACAGAGGCTTATATGAATTGTAAATTCTTGGCTGGTAGCTAAGGCTTATTACTAACTAGCTCTTACACTTAAATTAACCTGTAATTCTTATCTATGTTTAGCCACATGGCTTGATACCTTTTCTCAGTAAAGAATTCTCATCTAACTTCCTTGGCATCTTGCTGGTGACTCCTGACTCTGCCCTTCTCCTTCCCATCATCCTTAATTTGGTTGCCCCACCTACCCTTCTTGCCTGGCTACTGGCCAATCAGCATTTTATTAAACCAATTTGAGAGACAACTCTTTATAGTATACAAGAGGATTATTCCACAGCAATGAGCTCTACACTTGAATGGTGAATGTGACCTGCAGGACAGCACTCACTGTCAGTAAAGGATGCTCCAATTTCCACTGAGCTGCTGAAGATTTGTAAATGCAGTCTTCTAAAATGTTATGTATGTCTACATGATTCTTGAGAATTTATAACATACCCATTTTTATAAACTCTCAGATAAAATGTCAAACATTGAGACTCACTAGTGAGTTGGTTCATAGTTTTCTTTACAAACATCTGATATTATCCAAAACAGTCAGGCTGAGTTTAATCCACAAACCCAGGCATTATACATAACAGGCTGGGGTCCTCTGTAGTTGATCCTGAAGGAGAACATGAGTTCCCTCTGCTGTCATCAGATTTGGGTGTCTACATACATTTTCTTGGCTGTTTGATTTCTAGACAAGCAATCATCCATGATTTCAGCATCAACTCCTACCTCCAGGTTCCTGCCCTGTTTAAATTCCTGTCCCTACTTCTTTCAGTGATGGACTACAATGTGGAAGTGTAAGTCAAGTAAACCTTTCCTGCTCCAACTTGATTTTGGTCATGGTGTTTCATCATAGCGATTGTAACACTAACACAATTTTTGATGTGACATCTGGGAATTTGAACTCAGGTCCTCATACTTTTTCATCAGTTGACTGGTTGACTGACTGACTGACTGATAGACTGACTGCTTAGTTATTTACTTGGTTACTGCTTAGTTATTTACTTGCTTACTTACTTACTAACTTACATACTTACTGAGGTATCTTCCCTGGCCCCTCTTTTAATATGTTAACTATAAATTGTATGTACCCTTGCCCTATGGAAATGCAGTAAAGTTCTTGTTTCTTTTTAATTCTATGACCAATTTCAGGCAGAATGTCATGAAAGTATATTGGTATAATCATTCAATCATATTAATAGAGACACTATATTGAACTACTTCACAAATTAGGTTTTCTTCATACAACTGCTTCTCTGGCACTTCAGGGTATAGGACCTACCTTGTTTGAATTTACTACCTGAAAACATGCAAAATAATATTGTGGTCAACTGTACAGAAAGGGAGTTTCCCAATATCAGTGTACTCCCTTACAGATTTGCTTCATGTCCATCTCAATGTATATCAAATAGATTCGTGGGCTTTTGTTTTGTTTTGTTTTGTTTTGTTTTGTTTTGTTTTGATTTGTTTTGATTTGCTTTAAACTTATCCTGAATGTATGATTGACATAAACCAATGTGGCAGCTAGTAAATTCTCCTACTGATCCTGATCTGAGGAATAAGGACATTATTATATATGAGATTAAAATACCTTGAAGGCTATGAAGTTCCATGATATATATTTAAATATTAAACAATATTTAATATCAGTGCTCTTAAAGGAATAAGAATGATTACTACAACAAATGTCTTAAAAATTATAGAACACAGTTTTGAATTCTTCTCATTTTAACATCACGTTAACATTTTGGACTCTGCCATAACCAGATGGAATACATCACAAATGTAAATTAGTATTTACTTTAGATTTGCATTGCCCCTGAAATGCTCTCCAGCTAATAATATGTTCACTGAGCTTGCATCACCTCTGTCACTTTTTATGTCTATTAGTTGATGAATGTCTCCTGATAAATGTTCATTCCAAAAGACACTAACACAATTACTTTCTGTTTCTAAGATGAAGAAAATGCCTGCTTTGTGTCAGGGCTATGTTACTTCTGCTTTCTAGTCATTTGTTCATTTGCATTTGTGGAATTTTGAGCATAGGAATTGAAACCAGTGCCTCATCCCCACTAAACACATACTCCAATGGAACTATACCACCATCTCTAACTCTCAGCTTGACATTCTGCAAAATATAGTGCTAACTAGAAATATTAATAATGTGATCATTGTTGCCTATAAGAACAAAAGAAAGATTCATAAATGACAGAAAATATTCCCAACTAAATAAAAAACTTAAATTAATAAAAGTAGACATAAAAGGTAGAAAGATTCTGATGAGATCCAAAAATCTTTTAAGAAATATTTTCAAATCCTATATTTCAAAAAATAATTGAAGTGTAGCTGAAGTTTTCCTGTGTCCCACCTGGCCCATGGTCAGGACCAACTCTCTCCTACTCACCAATCCTTCAACTTCTCAGACCCGAGTAAACACACAGAGGCTCATATTAATTATAACTGCTTGACCATTAGCTCAGGCTAACTACTGACTAGCTCTTACACTTAAACTCAGCCCATTTCTGTTCATCTATATGTCGCCACATTTTCCATGGCTTTACCTGTGTGCCATTACATGCTGCTCCCTGGATGGCAGGCTGGCGTCTGCTGACTCAGCCTTCCTGTTTCCAGAATTCTCCTTGTATGTTTACCCAGCCTATACTTTGTAGCTTGAGTTTTCCTGCCTGGCCCACAGTCAGGACAAATCTCTCTCACCTTCCAGTCCCACAGCTGCTCAGACCCGACCAAGCAAACACAGAGACTTACAGTGGTTACAAACTGTATGGCCATGGCAGGCTTCTTGCTAACTGTTCTTACAGCTTAAATTAATCCATTTCCATTAATCTATACCTTGCCACACGGCTCGTGGCTTATCCGCATCTTCACATGCTGTTTGTCATCATGGCAGCTGGCAGTGTCTCTGACTCAGCCTTCCACTTCCCAGCTTTATTCTCTTCCTTGTCCTGCCTATACTTCCTCCTGGCCACTGGCCAATCAGTGATTTATTTATTGACCAATCAGCAACACACTTGACATACAGAACATCCCACAGCAATACTTCCTGCCTGGCTACTAGCTAATCAACATTTTATTTATCAACCAATCAGAGCAACACATATTCATAGCACACAGAAAGATATCCATAGAAATTGAGGTATCTAGAGAAATTGATATTTCACACAGTTTTTATTAATCATTGTAAAATCTTAAAAGAGTTAGTGATTGATGTAAAACTGTTACTCATATCAGTTCTTACACTTAGATGGTCCATATTCAAACCTCTCTTCATACAGCAATGTATATATTTGCATCTTTTCTGCCAAATCAGAATTGTTTAGCCAGTGCTTAATGTACATGTAATTTCCTCAAATTCATAAGGTTACATGCAACTGAAAAACATGTGGTATGTACAAGTTTGTACACACAAGATATTTTTATTGTTCTATCCTACAGCCCACAGCAATCTCTCATCCTATCATTTCTTATTGCCTCACAGACCTGACCACCACTGCTGGCAGTCTATCTACCTCTCCTCATAATTCTCACAAGAGCCAAACTCCCTCTATCTGTTGGCAACCAGCCTGTATGGATAGCAGAACTCTAAAATGAGAACGGCTGCAGACAGAACAAGTGACCACTATTCCATCACATTCTGACAAGGCCCATTCATCTTGCAGAGGCCCCTTTCAAAGGAATGGTTTGGGGCCATTTTAATCATCTGCTTCATTAAGAAATATAGGCACACGTGATGTCTCTAAGTCTAGTTAGATAATGTTAGCCTGCTTTGGGCTCATTTCCTCCTGGCATAACACCTTTCCTCTTCTACTTTCTCACAAGGATCTTACATAAACAAATTCTTCTCTCTCTTGCAGAAATGATATTTACATCCAGGCCCTCTGGGTGCTTCCAGCAAACTTAGTAGAATCCTGTCTGTCTTCATAATAAACTCTGTCTGAAGGCTAACCCATCTCTGACTCTTTCCTGTATCTATTTCTCCCTAAAAGCTAACACTTATTTGTAGCTGGAGAATTTCTCTCCAGCTCCCATCAAGTCCTGCCAGTCCCGGAGCCTACTTATAAAATAAACCCACAGACTCTTACATTATTTAAACTGCTTGGCCATTGGCTCAGGCCTATCAATATCTAGCTCTTACTCTTATATTTAGTCCATTTCTATTAATCTATACTTTGCCACATGGCTCGTGGCTTATTGGTACCTTACATCTTCCTTGTCCTGGTGGCAGCTCTAGGCAGTGTCTCTCTGCCTTCCTGTTCCCTCAATTCTCTTTTCTGTTAGTCCCACCTATACTTCCTGTCTGGCCACTGGCCAATCAGTGTTTATTTATACAGAGCGATATCCACAGCACTTATTAACTGAATTTTCTATAAAATTTGGAAGCTGATTTCTGATATGTTTTAGGGACCCAAGCATTCTACACCTTTGAGTCTGCACCTCAGCCACCAGAGCACAGAAAAGGATGCCTGTCTCAGATGAATGTTTCCCAGAATTAAGACATAGGAGTGGCCTGAGGGAAAAGCAATTGCTATACCTCGTAAAAACAAAATAATCAGATATTTCTGCTGAAAGTCATCATTCCAAAATTGTAAAGGAAGTGACAGGAAGAAAGCAGCATATAATAATAGGAAGATGATCACAGTTTGCAGGGTCTTTATGTGGGCTTTGGAACTGACATCTCTAGAATCTTTGGCATTGTGATGCATGTTCTTCAAATGTCTCCATAGTGAGAAGATGAGCAGGAGGAAAGTTATCAGAGAAACAGTGAAAGGGATGAGTGTGAATATAGTGTTAGTGATTAATAGATTAGAAAACTGAGTAGAGTTACTGGAGATAACACTGTAGGACATATTGGCTTTGTGTCCATCAATCCAAACATCAATACATCTGTTTATGGCCAAAATGTTTAAAAACAAGGGGAGAAAAGATGCTAGCAGCATCACTAAAACCACTTTTTTAACTCTCCATTTTAGGTATAGGAAAACAAAGTTTGAGAAATTGGCTATCTTGAGAAAATAAAAGATGCTGAGGCATGTAGCAAGCCAGATGCTGAAATGGTTGGTTATTGTCCAGTGTGTACTAGTTATTCTAATAAGATTTTTAGTTTTAATTGGAAATGGGAGCAGCACATATACCAATACATTTGTGACTATTGAGCACAGAAAAGCAAATCTAGAAATGGCAAGAGCCATAAGGATCTGATCCACTGTAGAAATCGTTCTTCTCTTGACCCAGTTCTTGATGTTCACCAGCACGATGAATACATTTCCTAAACTTCCCATTATGAGTTCAACACTTAAAATTATTATGATTATGGCATATAGGATAACACTCATTGTAACCATTAAGATGCTCTGATTTCTCCTACACACCCAAGGATCTGTTAATGCAATCTTCCAAAATGTTACTTCTATATGGTTCTTGAAAATTCATGGCATCCATCATAAACTCCCATACACAATATCAAGCAAACATTCAATTTACCACTGAGTTGGTTCACACAGTTTTGTTCATAAAACATCTTGTGCTACTCTAGATGGTATAGATGAAGTTCATGAAGATAGTGAGTGCCTTCCACACTGCATCCTGATGTCCTTGTAGTTGATGTTGAAGGAAACACTGAATTTTCATGTGCTGTCATCAAAATAAAGATATTTTTATTTGCATTGTGTTTGTTATGTTTCTCTACATATTAAGTCTGGATACCTTTTTTCTTGACCAGTAATACTGCACACTTTTAACTCAAATAACAAACTATAAAAGCAAACAAATACAGAGAATATGAACTTCATTAAATACATCAAAATGATGTCTGTGTAGGGACTTATGCATGTTTTTTACAGTTCTTCTTACCAAATATCAGTTGGGAATAATCTCATTGACACTATTACTCCACCAAGAATACTGAAAATAGCAACCAATTTATTTTACAAGCTCATGCAAAAACACAGTAGTACCCATTAACACAGAGACATACATTTACTTAAATATAAGCCCTCCTCACTCTTCATTTCAGTTATTCAAGTTGCCATGTACTTATCATTTGTTTTGCACCCAACTCATGCTTAATACTGTTACAATTGACAAAACATTCAATAAAATTGCTTTAATAATAGTCAATCAAATATAACCACTATGTAAACTTGTGATTCTTTTATCCCTCTATGTGAGCAAAACTGGAAATAACCCTATTGTATGATAAAACAGACAAGAGCTCAAATTCATTCATCTGCACATCAAGTACCCTCCTGATTCCCTGTGTCTCTCTTGTTAGTACACCTGTCCCCCCATATACAAAGCAACAAGGACCTTCATATGCTATATATTTCTCTCTGCAGTGCACTGACATGTGCTCTATTACCTTCACCGTAGGTGTCAAGACAGACACAGGATGATGCAGTGCCTAGACTCGCAAGGAATGAAGCATGACATCAATATTCTCCAGCAGCTAAAGGGTAGTCAAAGGAACAATGACACAAATGCATCAGAGTGACCAAGATAACATAGAAAGCTACAGCAAAAGCTTCAGTGAAATTTATGGGTAGTGTACACTAGTAAACATGCCCAGATTAAGTCAATAACCCATCAAAAGCCAGCTTGAGCTACATGATGAGATAGCCTGAAAACAACAAAAACCTTTGAAGATTACAGAGAAAGACATGTAATATTACAATGTGAAGGATGGGCCACAGTCTAGAGCAGAGAATTAAAGAATACACATACTAGGAAACAAAATTAGCCCCATTACTTAAAAGTTTTGAGGGAAATGACTAAGAATAGAAGCATGACAATACCATCATTGCAGAGAGAGGAAGATTCCCCCTGGCATGGCTCCTTCACTACAACAACAAGGAGGAAGAAGACTGAAAAATGTAAAACACCCAGGGGTGGGGCTGAGTGGAGTGGGTGCTACTACTGAAACTTGAAGGTCCAGTCTAGAAAATGATAGAATTTATCATTATTATTCACTGGCAAAGAACGACACTCAACCCAGGTCCTTCCCTGAGCCCTTCCTCTAACCTAGTGCTCTGGATAGAAAATATTTGAGCTTCCACCAGAATAGCAGTTCCTAAGAAACAGGCTTTTCCAGAAAGAATGACAATGGCACTAAGAGCAGTTCACATTTATTTTATCTATAGAACACATGACAGACCATTTCCTCAGAAAGGGCTGTTCTCTTTAGGAATTTCCTCATAAATCTTGTATATATGTGTATGATAAATCAATGAATTTCATGCAAATTTTTCTGAGTGACAAGTTTTATATGCTGTTTTATATGCAAGAAATTGAAGAAGGTTTAGCAAACCACTATTCTGTCCATGCATCTCTGTATTGAGATCATTACATTTATGATAATGGTACTTTATTTTTAATTATGCATATTTGTATCAGTGTATGCCCCTGGGTGCCAGAGACATCCCCTGGAGCTAAACATGTGAACTGTCCAATATGGCAGTTGTGAGTTGAACTCAGATTTTCCGGTCTCCTTTTCAAGAGGCATATGGCTCTTAAACACAGTCATTTCCCCAGCCTCCTGTATTTTTTATGTAAATTAGACAAGATTCTGGATCACCACTACTCTGATTTTTCAGAACTTTAAGCAACATATTATGAAATTTCATTTACTTTGCTATTGTATTTATTATATTTTTATCATTAAAATATTTTTATTACTATTTTAAGAATACCATACAATGTTTGTATCATATGCACTCTCCTCTCTGAAACTCCTCTTGGATCCACCTTCACCTCCCTACCCATGCCATTTTCTATTATCTATCTATCATCTATCTATCTATCTATCCATTCATCCATCCATCCATCCATCTGTCTATTTATCTAACTAACTATAAGCTATTTCTGTCTCTCTATTTCACTTTCTTTCTCTCTGTCTCTCTCTCTGTCTCTCTCTCTGTCTCTGTCTCTCTCTGTCTCTCTGTCTCTCTCTCTCTCTCTCTCTCTCTCTTTCTCTTAATCCATGAAGTCCATTTTGTGTTGCCCAATATTTTGGGGTAGAGGACCTCGGGTCTATGGTTGACCTACCAGGGGTTACATCATTAAAGAAAACAGATTTTCCCTCTCCTAGAAGTTATCAGTTGCCCAAACTCCTCTGTTTGGAGTAGGACTCCATGCCCACTCTCTTAGTTAAGGGTTTCTATGACTGTAATAAAAACACTGGCTAAAACCAACTTTGGGAGGAAAGAGTTTAGTTCACCTTACAACTCTAAGGTCAAACTTTATCACTGATAGAAGTCAGTGTAGGATCTGAAGACAAGGCCATGGGGAAACACTGTTTAGTGGTGCGGCATACTCTTCATAGCTTGTTCAGACTGCTTTCTTTTATAACTTTTGACCACCTGCCCAGAGGTGACATGACTCAGACTGTATTGGGTCCTCACACATAAATTATGAATTAAAAAATTTCTTGATAGACTTTTCTATAAGCCAATCTTATAGAACTATGAGTTAATATGTGAAACACCCATTGTTTCCAGAATATATTTTTCCTCTGCTTTTACAACCTTTCTGTACTCTTTTTCTCAAAGACACCTCAGTATAAGATTGAAGGGGTATGATATAAGTGTCCCATTTAAGGCTAAGTAATCTGGAGATATTCTCATTGGTGCAAATGTGACATGGGTATTAAAAGAGTATCCAATCACTTTATGATATAATTGAAGACCTACTGCACAATATGAAGCCCATATAAGATTGTATTTTAATATAACTTTCACATTTTGAGGAAGAAAACAGTGTTTGTCCAATGTAACAGAGACAGGTAGATAGATTTGATAGATGGTGATGACAGATGATAAATAAATAGATAGATATTGAATATATTAATGAAAAGTAGACAGATGGTAGGTGATATATAGATTGATATGTAGATGATGATTATGATGACAATGATGAAGACAGATAGATAGATAGATAGATAGATAATAGATTGATAGACAGATGATAGATGAGTTTGAAAGATTTGAAAGTAATCCTTATTCTTCTATAGAAATTGTTATAGTCTCCATAAGGTAATTGTAAAATCCCCCAGAAAAGTCAACATAACCCCTTACAATTTGTTAAATACAGCTTTTGTTCTCCCTGATATTTTTGTTTTAGGGAAAAAAGTGTCAGAAAGGATTGAATGTTGTGCTTAGTGTACAAAGACTCAAACCAGGAGATGACAGTATACTTGAAAGGAGTCTCTTTCAGTACTGCTGAGTAAATCAGGATGAAGACTCACTGATGACTTATTCAAAGTCAGGGATTAGAAATGTGGTTATAACCAACAAGTTATGGAGTCCTATTAAAAGCAAGTAGTCAAAGAGGCTTTGAAGTCTGAAAAATAAAAGAATATGATAGGCAATATTATGAGTTTAAGGACAGACATGTCTACAGAGTTAGAACCTGTCTGAGAGAGAGAGAGAGAGAGAGAGAGAGAGAGAGAGAGAGAGAGAGAGAGAGAGAGAGTTAATCTCTGTGGTTACTCTGAACAGAAACCCCAAAGTCTCTCACAGAGTTATTAGGATAGCGGTAATTGAAGAGACTGAGGAAATCTAAGTCTGCCCAGAAAAATGAGAATGGGAACATTTAGGACACAGTTAATGAAAATTGGTTAAGTATCCATAGTCTTAAAAATCTATAGCTTTAGAACCACAAACAATTTCTCTAAGGAGAGAAGTACATGTCAAGACTTTCTGGGACTTTCAAGAATAAGATTTGAAATGAAACTAGTATTTGGTGACTCAAGAGATTCCATGGTCAGTAGCTAGAGTTTCTAAAAGCAACATGTTTCTAAGAGATTTAACTCCATCTCAAGATGACCTACTGGATTTGCAGTTATTTACTTAATCCTAAATATGTAAATGATATTGCTGGTGTGGTAGCTTGTCAACATTTCACATTGCTGTGGAGTGTGGAGCATTATTCTAAGAGGGACCAGGGGAAGCCTATCAATCCCTCTGCCCCTGGAAGAAAATGAATAAGAGGTTATAGCCACATTCTCCAAGAAATGAAAATGATTATGAAAGCATAAATATCTTGTGTCCTTCCATATCACTAGTAACTGTATTTGAGTTCTGCCTTAATGAGATGGAATAGAGGGTGAACACAGATTGCCATGGGTTTACTTTGTATTGTCAAATGCTCCTCAGAAAGTGATGTCATTACTGAGCAGAAGAATAACACCTCTCAGACTTTGGTAGGTGGCTCTTGATATGGTAAATGCTTTTCAATTATGTTATAGACATTATTGAGTAAATCAAATAATTTAACCCTGTTTCTTAAGAATTATAACATACTTCACACTCTTACAGCAGAACTGTACCACTTTTCTGTCCTCTTTCATTAATCTTTTACAAACACTCTTTTCATTGAATATAGGGAACTAATGATATTTGCCCAATTGGAACCTACAAGTAACAAGTAGAAAAAATATTTCTGAAAAATTATAACAAAAAAGCATTCTGAAAGAGAATATTATTTAAGAAAAGAAAGATCCTGAAGAGACAGATGAACCTCACACATACACTGTTCACAATGTTGTAGGGGCCAGTAAATGGGTATACATGGGGAAACATCTTTTCTAGAGTAAATTTCATATATATGTCTCATATATCTTAAAGCTAAAAAGTGTCACAGAATTTGGGGACCCAACAGCAAAATTTTAGCTAAGAATTGGGTTGATAGTAACATTCTCCAGCACTTGGAGAGTATCAGTCAATTGTCTTAGCATATAATTTTTTCCAATTTCTCTTGTAGCTCAAATTGATTAGTTTATATCCAGATATTACTTATTATTGCTTTGGACATACTTCCTAAATTTGACTTTGACTGTGATGGTCTCCAAATTTGTTACAATGTATTCTGTCATGTAACTTTTCTTGGGAGATATGAACAAATTACCATTTATTACAAGGAATGTATGAAAAAAATGAAGAAAGGATTCAATCCAAGTCTATTGTGGTAAAACAATGAGTTTACTGAACTAACAACATCTAAGAAAGGGAGCCTTAGTCTTTCTCATGGATGATCCCACTTGATTAGTTATCCAACAACAAATCATATACATACAAAAACACCAAATAAACTAATCAAGTTTTATTCACATATTTATTTGTGTGCGTATCAGTAGTCATTAAAGAAAAAAGGCCATGAATGTGAGTAAGAACAGGGTATAGGGTAACAGTAACATGGAAGGGGTGAGAGCAAGGAAAGGGAAGAGGGGTGTGAAAATTTGAGTGTAATTGGCCCCTATAAGTTCATAGGGAGTGGCATTATTAGGAGGTATGACCTTGTGCAGTAGGTGTGGTCTTGTAGGAAGAAGTATGTCATTGTAGAAGTGGGCTTTGAGGTCTCATATATGCTCAACATATAACTAAGTGTGACAGGCCACTTTCTGTTTCCTGCAAGATGTAGGACTCTCAGCTACTACTCAGCACCATGTTTGCCTACATGCCACATATACTACCAAGATGATAATGGACTTAACATCTGAACTGTAAGCAAGCTACTCTAATCAAATGTTTTCCTTTATAAGAGTTATAGTGGTCATGGTGTCTCTTCACAGCAATAGAAACCCTTACTAGGAAATGGGGAATGATATAATTATATTTTAATGTCAAAAAAGGATATCTAAAAAATAAAAACAAATACAGAAGAACTGCCATCAGCATGATTTTGCATTTGTGGGCACAAGAATAAAAATGGATTGCACTACATATGTAAAAACTACATAGAAAAATACAACATGTTTCCCAATGATAAGCAAGTTAAAAAGAATTCCTAATTTTCAAAATAAGTAATATAGACAGGAAGATTGGAATACACTCAAAATTTTCTTTAAAAGTTTCTAAATTGATAATAGATTTGAAACAATAGAAAATGTACATCCGATGTTTAACTATATATGTCATTTTTCCACATGTTCTAAACTATGAAGTTATACTTATTTGAATATAGTTAAATGCTATTACCTTTTCCATGTCTCACACACATACATACACACATTTACCAAACTATTCATTAATGACATTAAGATCTTCAAAAGTCTATTTTATGATATAAAACTACATTACATTGATACTAAGAGTTCCTCTATTTATATGGACCATGTTTATGTCATTCTTTGTATAGTAACAAGCATCCTTTCATATTTTGGACAGTGCTTGATTCATATAGAATTGTGTAAAATTCCATGGGACTGGACTAGGCTCTCTTCACAGGTGAGACAGTTGTTTAGCTTGACCTGCTTAAGGGGCTCCTGGCAGTAGGATCAGGATCCATCCCTGCTGCATGAGCGGGCTTTTTGGTGCTATAGCTAGAATTTTTCTGCATCCTGCCGGTCCTGCAGCCACTCAGGCCCAAGTAAACACACAGAAGCTTATATCAGTTACAAACTATATGGACTATGGCTCAAGCTTCTTGCTATCTAGCTCTTATATCTTAAATTAACTTATTTCTCTTCATCTATAAGCTGCCATGTGGCCATGGCTTACTGGTATTTTCACATTTTGCTTTTCCTGCCAATGGCTCACAGTGTCTCCTTCCTCTCCTTTCTCTTACCACTATCTTGTATTTTCCTGCCTGTCTCCAACCGGCCCTGACATAAGCCAATGCAGCTTATTTATCAACCAATCAGAGCAACACATATTCACAGCATACAGAAAGACATCCCACAGCACTTCCTCTTTTCTGTAGAATCAAAAAGGAAGGTTTTAACTTTAACCTAGTAAAATTACATATAACAAAACTGTTATCAAGCAAGAATTACAGTTACAATATCTAGTCTATTTACATTGGGCAAATTCAAAGAAAATATTCTATTTATCCTATATTTGTGAGTCTAAGGTTTCATAATTAACTTATCTTTTATTATAACCAAGGAAAATTATAACTATCTAGCCTTCAACTACATCAAAGAATCCAGAAAAATATATTACCTAAGTAAAAAGGAAATGTATTGTAAGCAACTTCCAAAATTCTGGAAATGACAGAAACAGCTGCCTGCCTGGACAGTCATCCAAATTTCATCTGTAACACTGGGGCATCCATCTTCAGCCAATAGGCCTAGAGTTTTTAGTCACTACTCCCTGTGTCCTGTAGAATATTTGGCAGTATCTTCTGCAAAGCAGGAACCTAAAGAACCATATCACCTTGCAAAGTTCAGTGGTCACCTTCCTCTGGGTCCTGCATGTCCAGTTTATATAACATATAATCAGCAGTTCAGGCAAGAGCAGCTTCTTGCCCAAATGGCTATTTTTGCCAAGAAGAAGATAAACTCCATATAGAGTGTCTTCGATGCCCATCTTTCTCTTTGAAGTAAATTGGTGGTGCCAGGAGCCGACATGTCTCTCTGTCCAGAAAGTCTAAGTTTTTAAAAAATTTTAAATGCCATATTCTGTAGGTCTTTGAAGTGCTTAAAGATTGCCTACCTAATTGAAATATATCTATGTACACCTAGAAAACTTAATTAACATGACTATAAGTTTGATTATCATGGATGACTAATTATTAATCTGTATTTCTTAATTATCCATTACAATTTAAATGAGTTACATAAACTAAATACCTTAAATGAGAGTAGAAATATATATATATAATAACAAAATTAACTTTAAATTTGTAATAAATAAATCTATAGCAATGTAAAACATTTTAAGCGAGTTGTTGCTCTTTAAAAGTAGATTCAATAATCTACCCTTCTATCATATCATATCTATATTATCCCCTTTTCTTTTTTAGAAAGAGATTATATTTATAATCAACCCCCTTTAAAAAATAAATATTTATAAACAATATTTGTGGAATTGGAGCAGAGCTTCTCATACTACTTCCTGCTGAATGGGGCTGCTGGCAATCTTATGGGGATCCTGAGAAAATTAAGAATTATGGTCAAGTCCTGACTGAAATAGTCTGTGAGGCTACATTGTCTGAGCCAGTTGCCTTGAAGCCTGTCTGAGCCATGGTGTCATTGGAGACCTTTTAGGGGGTCTTGGCTGATTAAATCATATGAGCCTGGAAGCAATCCACAGAGTCTCATCTTCTGTGGAAACAAAAGCAGAACCTCTTTTCCGGCCGGGCGGTGGTGGCGCACGCCTTTAATCCCAGCACTTGGGAGGCAGAGCCAGGCGGATCTCTGTGAGTTCGAGGCCAGCCTGGGCTACCAAGTGAGTTCCAGGAAAGGCGCAAAGCTACACAGAGAAACCCTGTCTCGAAAAACCAAAAAAAAAAAAAAAAAAAAAATTTCTTAATAATAATAAAAAAGGAAAAACAGAAAAAAAGAATTTTGTAAAATTCGCAAAGCTACAACTGAAGAATAAACTATAAGTACAAAAGTAAGCATATAGAATCTCTTAAGAACAGGTCCTCTTCTAGAAAATTAGTGATAACTCCCTACATAGTCTAAAGATTGGAGGTTCTGCAGCATTGAGCCTGCACCTCAACCACCACATCATGGACAGAAAAGCCTGTCTGAGCTTAGTGTTTCCCAGAATTAGGACATAGGAGTGGCCTGAGGGAAAAACAAATGCTATATCATCCAAAAGTAAGTTAAACAAATTTTTATGCTGAATCACATTTTTCCAAGACTGTATAACAAGTACCAGAAAGAAAATGGTATATAGAAACAGGAAGGTGACCACCATTTTCAGGGCCTTTATGTGGGCTGCAGTACTAGTGTCTCTGGAGCCTTTGACATTGAGCTGCATGTTCTTTAGATGTCTCCACAGGGAGAAGATGAGCAAGAGAAAAGTTGTCAGGGACACAGTGAAGGGTATTAATGTGAACATAGTGTTAGTGAGTAAAGGAAACCTAGAAAACAGTACATAGTCATTTGAACTAGAACTGTAGGACATATTTGCTTTATATCCATCAATCCTGATAACAACATATGAGTTTATGACTATAATATTTGTAAACAAGAAGAGAAGAGACACCAGTAGTGTCACTGAAACAACTTTTCTTACTCTCCATTTTAGGGAAAGAAAAATAGAATTTGAAAAGTTGGCTATCTTGAGGAAATAAAAGATGCTGAGACATGTAGCAAGCCAGATGCTGAAGTGATTGGTCAGTGTCCAAAAAATATTAGTTATTCTCGACACTTTTCCAGTTATCATTAAGGATGGGTACAGCCCAGATATCAATGAAATTATAAATAGTGACCATAAAAAAGCAAGTCTGGAGATGGCCAGAGCAGTGAAGATCTTATTCAATGAAGAGATCTTTCTTCTCTTGTCCAAGTCCAAGATGTTCACCAGTATTATGAATCCATTTCCTAAAATCTCTGTAATGATTTCTGTACCTAAAATGATTAATAATATGTACTCTACAATAGCCTTCATTGTTGCCAGAAGATGCTCCAAGTTCTACTGTACTGCTGAAGGTTTAGTAATGTGATCTAAAAGACCATGTCTACGTGATTCTTGAAAATTCAAAGCATAATTATTATGGACTTCCATACACAATGTCAATCAAACATCAACAATCATTGATGACTTTGCTTATAGTTTTCTTCACAAGAAATAATATATTGTCCAAAATAGCTTAGATGAACTTCATCTAGGTCCTAAGTACTTTACACATGGCAGCTGGAAGTTCTCTGTAGTTGATGCTAAAAGAAACATTAAATTTTCAAGTGTGTCATCAAAACAAAGTTAGTTTTATTTGCATTGTTTTACACATCTGCTTATTAAAATTTAGCTACTTAATTTCTAGGCAAGCTAAAATTCAAGCCAGCAAAAAAATAAGAATGACACTAAATACATTGAAATAAAAATTGTGTGGGGACATATTCTTATTTTCAAGATTCTTCCCTTAAGTTATTAGAGTCACCTACTTATGTAATAGAATTAATTACCCCCATAAATACCTTGTACTGAGAACAGTGATCATTTTTCTTCAACAAGGTCATAAATGCTCTCTTTTACATGAATACACAAATGTACACTAATGCATAAATATAAAATTAGATACACATCCCTTCATTTGTCACTTCAGTAATTTCTCTTTACCATTATTGAATAATTTCTATGCATTCAACTCATTCTGATTACTGTGGTAGCGGTTTAGACATTATATAGATTGCTTTCAGGTGTAATTGATGCAGTAAATATTCTGCAAATGTGTCTACTTTATCTTTGCACAAAAAAATCTTTAGAGATATTCCTCTTGTGCTACAGAACACACAATGAAGTTATATAAATTAATCTACACAACAAGATTCCTCCTCACTCTCTGTATCTCTCTTTGTAGTACATCCCACTTCCCTCATCAGTACCGAGGAGCTTCAGATAGTATCCATGCCCCTTCATTTGGCTCCAATATCTTCTTCATTACTATCATTGTAGGCATCAAGGCAGGTGAGTGATGGTGCAATGCCTAGGAAAGCTGGAAAATGAAGCATGACATGATAACGTTCTGCAAAAGCTAAAATATAGTCAAAGAAGCAGCGACACAAACAAGAAAGACAGGAGAACATACATTTCACTTCTGTGGTACGGCTGGTACACACTTCCCAACATGTAAAAAGTTGACTCAGGAGGATAACAAGTCTGAAACCAGCCTGGACTACATGATCAGACCCTGTCTCAAAACAACAGCAACAACAACAGAAATCTATAGAGACTGCAGAGAAAGACACAGAACGTTGCTTGTTGAAGACAGACCACAAACCTAGTCACATGGAGAAACGCTGTGTAAAGAAAGTGATATCTCTTATGGTCACCCAACATTGGAGGAACAAACATACTAGAAAGTAAATTAGCCTGGCTATTGAAATTTCAAGAGAAGCTGCTAAGGATAGAAGCATAAGCAGCATACCATCACTGCAGAGATATGACAGTCCTCTTGGCATGGCTTCTTCCTTACAACAACGCTGAGAAGAGAGAGAGATGCAAAACATCCTGGAGTGGGTGTGGAGTGAGTGTTGTTACTGGAAATGCAAGGTCTTTTAGAAAAGTGACTGAACTTGTGTCCACTGGGAGAACAGCAACCACTCAGGGGAGCTTCTCCAAGCTCCTCCCCTGCATCTTCCACTCTGGGTGGAAAAAAAGAGAAAGTTCCACCTGAACAGCAGCTGCTAGGAAAGAGTGTTTTCAAACAAGGAGAGCAGCACTGAGAATAGTTCCCACATAATTCATCTATAGAGCAAAATGACAGGCCACTTCCTAAGAAGCATGAATGTCCCTGTAAATTTTATATTTATATCTATGATATATATATATATACATATATATTTACAAATCAGTCTATTTCATATTTTTATTAGGTACAAGTTTTATTGTCTCACTAAATACAAGTAATTGAAAAGGTGATTTAGCAAACTTAAATTCTCCTTATGCACCCCTTTATTTATATTACTATTACAATCTTCTAACTATGAATCTCCAATGCCTATACATTTCTTTTAAATAAAAATAAATTAGACTCTCAATTATAACACTCAAATTTACCAGAAATTTGAGAAAATGTATTGAAACTCCTTTCTCCTTATTTTTTAAATTAGTGTTGATTTTAGTGTAAAATTTCAGATTTTAAGGGAAAAATTATGATTTCCAGTGTACCAAAAATATGTACATATGTGTTATATATTGATAGATGATGATACATGATTGATGACAGATAATATATAGATAGTTGATAGATTAGATAGATCAAACTTACATATATAGACAGATGACAGAGAGATTTGAAGAGTCAGCTTTATTCATCTCCACAGAACATTATTCTCAGTAAGGAGACTGTGCTACTTTTCCAGCAAGGTCATCATAACTGCTTATAATTTGTTGGTCTGTTTAGCTTTTCTTGCATGCCCAGACACTGAGGGTTGACCACTTGATACTGGATAACCTCTGTAGAAGCTTGTTCCTGGAGAAGACTGATTCTCCTCTCTCACCAGATATGTACCACACATAATTCTTTCATCTAGTGAGTGAAACCATGTGGAAACTTCCTGTTCAGGTTGCCATATAAAGTGGTGTTGTCATGTCAATCTTGTTCAGAAAATAATATTGTTGAGAATTCATGGGTTCAGCTTCCTGTCATGTATCAAAGATGCTGTCTTACAGCAGGCATCAAGGTCTTTTGATTCTCATAATCTTTCTGTCTCCTCTTCTGTGATTTCCCCTAAACTTTATTGGATTGAACAAACCACAACAGACCCTTATTATCTGCATTTTCACCCAGTTTTGGATTTTTGAAATCTTCTCCATCTGTTGCAAAAAGAAACTCCTGATGAAGGATGAGAGCCATTCTCATGTGTGGGTATAAGGATATATATTTTAAAAACATTTAGAAATTGCATCTGTTTAGGAACATGGCAGTTCCTAAACTCCTCTCAGAGTGCCTCTCTTCACTCCCTTCAAGTCCACCACTTCCCCCTCCCTCCCTGGTCCATTGTGCTGGTTAGTTCTGACGTCAACTTGACACAAGATATAGTCATGGTGAAGGAGGAAATGTCGATTGAGAAAATGGCCCCATAATCAAGTAGAGCAGGAACCTGGAGGCAGGAGCTGATGCTGATGTTCCTGCCCTGCTTGATTTTCTATCTGACTGCTTCAGTGATAGACTACAATGTGGAACTATAAGCCAAATAAACCCTTTCCTCCCAAACTTGTTTTGATAATGGTGTTTCCCTATAACATTAGCAACCCTGACTAAAACTTCCATAATCTATTCTTAATTTTTATTTTACACAAACACACACATACACACATACACAAATGTATACATACAAAACACACATATATGCACACAAAGACGCGAACATAAACGATATACATACACTTGCACATACAAACACACATATACATACACAAATATACATATATACCAATATATACAGGTACACACACATACACAAAAACACCCACATATACACACACAAGCCCACATACATATGCACACAAACGCACAAACAGTGTGGAATAATCTTTGAACACTGTAAATATATATTTCTCACATTGTTAATAAAAAGTTCATTGGCCAATTGCTGTGGGATGGTCTGTATGTCAAGTGTGTTGCTGATTGGTCAATAAATAAATCACTGATTGGCCAGTGGCGAGGCAGGAAGTATAGGCGGGACAAGGAGGAGAATAAAGCTGGGAAGTGGAAGGCTGAGTCAGAGACACTGCCAGCCGCCACGATGACAAACAGCATGTGAAGATGCCGGTAAGCCACGAGCCACGTGGCAAGGTATAGATTTATAGAAATGGATTAATTTAACCTGTAAGAACAGTTAGCAAGAAGCCTGCCATGGCCATACAGTTTGTAAGCAATATAAGTCTCTGTGTTTACTTGGTCGGGTCTGAGTGGCTGTGGGACTGGCAGGTGAGAGAGATTTGTCCTGACTGTGAGCCAGACAGGAAAATTCTAGCTACAGCCAATGGCTAGGCAGGATTTCAGGGGCAGAGACAATGCTGGGAAGGAGGGCAGAGTCAAAGGAGTCACCAGCCAGACATGGAGAGGAAACAGGAGATGCAAGATAGAAGAAAGGTATCGACACATGGCAAAATGTAGATTAATATAAATGAGTTAATTTAAGTTGTAAGAGCTAGTTAGATAAGCCTGAAGTATTGGCCAAGCATTTATAATTAATATTAAGTTTCTGTGTGGTTATTTGGGAGCAGCTGCTGAAACACAGAGAAAGTCTGTCTACACACAAATACAAACACACATATATATATGCAAACACAAACACATTATACACATACATACACACAAACACACACAAGCCCCACACATAAACATATACTAACACACACATCACAAAAACACAAACACACACACATAAACTTGCACACACACATACACAGCACACACAAGCACACAAATATACAAATACACATACACATAAACATACATATACACAAATACACATGCATAAACACGCACAAGCACACACACACATGCATAAACACACATACATACACACAAATACATAATCACACTCATATACACAAATACATACATACAAATACACAAACATACATACACAAATGCATACCACAAACAACCTACACGCACATACACACACACATAGAATTTTGTTTCTTAATCCGTTTGTGCTGTTTGATGAGTTAGTACATTAATATTATGGTTATTATTGAAAGGTCTTATTGATAGCTGCCATCTCTGTCTGTGATAATAACCCTATTTTGTGTTTCAAATACATACTTTGCTGCTTTCTTTTCTGGAGAGTCTTGCTTTTATGTAAATCCCTGTCTTCAGACTGAAGTATTGTATCCAGTATTCTCCGAAGGGCTGGTTTGATGGACATGAAGGCTTAGATCCCACAAATATCGTGGAAAGTTTTTCTTTCTCCTTCAGCTGTGGAAGATAGATTCTCTGTGTAAAGAATCTGAATTAGTATCATTAATCTTTTAGAATTTTGAGCACATTATTCCAGGATCTTCTGTCATATAAAGTCTGCATTGAGAAATCAGCTGTTATTCTGATGGGTTTTCCTTCATATATGGTTATGGCATTTCCTTAGCAGCTTGCAATACTCTTTCTTGTTCTGTGTATTTAGTGTTTTAATTATCTTTTGTTATGGGGAGTTTCTTTTCTGTCCTATTTTATGTTCTGTGTGCTTCCTATATCTATATGGGTATATCATTTTTTCCTTTTATTAAAAGTAGATTTTTTTCTCATATAATATATCCTGATTACACTTTGTTGATGTGTTAACCTAATTAATCTATATCAATAAAAAAGTCAGGAGTCAAGTATGGGGTAAGAACCTGAAAGGTCAGAGAACCAGAAACAGCTGCCAGTAGCTTCCTATCTCCACCTTTCCTCCATGCAAAAGGGTTGAGATTCTGTCTCAGCCCCACCATACCACTTCCTGTCTCCTCTCTCTACAGTCCTCCAAACCTCTATTGTCAGTCAATGGGGGCTCCACATTCTGACTCCAAGCAAGCTTTATTTGTCAGAACACAATCAAAATATCACACAATATTTCCTCCTTTTTCTCTAAATAAAAATGTAACACTGTCTTGGAAGTCCCCAAGACAGCACTCAGAACTCAAAGGGAAATCCACAGCATGGCAAAGCTATGACTTTTCTATCTGAGAGATCAGGGAAAGTAAGTCCACTCACAAACTCTCTTGATGGTTTCTTTTCCTTATTCTGTGGTGATATATTGTGCACCCTAATAAATTTGCTTGAGGATCAGAGAACAGAACAGCCACTAGATTAAACGTGGTGGCCAAGAGGTGGTGGGACACACCTTTAATCCTATCACTTGGGAGGCAGAGATCCAACTGGATCTCTGTGAGTTCAAGACCACACTGGAAACAGAGCCAGGCAAAGTGGCACATACCTTTAATCCCAGTATTTGAGATCTCACGCCTTTCCTTGGGAAGCACACATGCCCTTAATCCCAGGCAGTGATGGCAAGGCAGAGAAAAGCATATAAGGCATGAGGAAACAGGAACTCTCTCTCTCTTAAGGATGAGGATTTCATAAAAGTAAGAACTTGTGGCTGGCTTGTTCTGCTTCTCTAATCTTTCAGCTTTCACCTTAATATCTGGCTCTGGGATTTTTTTTATTAATAAGGCTGTTTAACAATTCATGTTACATTCTTTCATGTGGCTTTCTCTTGTTGCTCAATCCTCTCATGTCTTTTTACAGTGTATATATCCAAACAAACTCATACAGGCAACACAGGAGTCATAAAAAGGTCATGTACCATTTATCAAGTGAGTGATTATAGATAAAAAAAAAAAACATGTCCCAGGCAGAGGAAAGGTAAACCAAACTAACCCATGACTATGTAAACATTTTTAACTAACACTCTGTAATCAGGAATCATACATTACAAAAATTCTCTTTAGGTCTCAGAGATGCCTGGTGAGTGCTGGGTTTAGGACAAAAAGAAGCTAAGGGTGTCACATAATCTCTAGTTCAGGATCAAATACTGTATATCTATTAGTATAAGCTCAGCTGGCACTTTTTATAATACTATGACTGTAACACCTAAAACTTAAAATGTACTTTCTGCCCTGTGTGTAACTCCTGACTATCCAAGAAAACCTACAGCCCTCATTTGGGGCTACAGAATCAAATTATTTTCTATAACTCCAAATAATCAGAATTTATTTTCACAAAATGAGGTCAGGAATGGGTACAAGAAATTAATCATTTGCCAGCTAGCAATAATTGGGCTGTTTTGTATTTACAACCTAGCCAGACAGCTCAGCCACATGTCCTTGTGAACTAAATATTGGGAGTGTTTATCTTAAAAACCATTAGCAAGGCATTTATTCTAATCTAAAGCTGTTTTGAAGCTTTGTATCAGCTCGTGGTGCTCAGCAATAAAATTAAAGGAATTTGAGCCATTCTGGCTCCCAGTTAATCATTAATTTGAGGCTGAGATCAGAAGCAGCTTCTGGAGGGAATTCATGGGCCTTGACTATGTAGCATATCCTTGTGTTCATTTTATTCATCAAAATTATACAGTTTAAGGAGGACAATTTTCTTGACAATCCATAGATATAAATGCCCAGTAGATCAAGATGTTTTCATGACATAAACACACTACAATACAGGTATTGGGGGACTCCCTACATTTATATACATCATATCAGATACCAGGGATAATCATGAAAAGGTACGGCAGAAGCAAAAGATATTCTGGAGTCTAGAGTCTCACAAGGCTTTCTGAAACAAGATATTCCTATTAGAGAGTTTTTCTTTTACTGGACTGACATCCTGAACCCCAAATGCCACCTGCTGTTCCTCAGACATGGCTACTGGATCTGGGCAAAAAAGCAAAGGTTTTAACTATCATAGAAAAACTATATACAATAAGCACAATAACTATATATGAATATATACAGGCAAGAAATGCATTAACAATGTCTAGTCTATTTGCATTTGACAAATTCAGAGAAAATATTTCATTATCTATCCTATCTTGGTGAGTCCAAAGTATTGTAACTAATTTACTTTCTATACTAACTTGTATTACCAACCCAAAACCATCTTTTCATGTCTCTCAACCTTATACACTTTATACCTCTTTTTTGAGTTTCTTTTCTGAATTTGGTAACAAGGAAAATTATAACTATCTAGTCTTCAACTCTATCCGAGACCTGAGAACAAAATAATATTACCTGAGTGAGTAAATAGGAAACACAGAGCAAATAACTTCCAAAACTCAGAAATCACAGAAACAGCTGGCTGCCTGGACAGTCACCCAAGGTTCCTGTGTAACATCAGGATATCCATCTTCAGCCTACAGGCCTAGAATATCTGACACACTTTTCTGTGAAGCAGGATTTTTGAAGGACTCTCCTGCCTTGTCTTGGTAAAGTTTGGCAGTCACTTTCTTTTGTGTCCTGCTTGTCCAATTTGGACAGCATACTGCCAAGCAGTTAAGGCAAGGGCATTTTCTTGCCCAGTGCCCAGTAGCTAACTTTTGAAACAAAGAATGAAAACTCCATATGGAGTTTCTTTGATGCCCATAATCATCTCTGAAGTAAATTGGTGCTGCCAGGAGCAAACATGTCTTATTATCATTAAAAAAAAGCCTTATATTATTAAAACATCCTAAATACCATATTCTGAAGATCTCTGAAAATTTTGAAGACCACCTGTCTATCCAAAATTTATCTCTGTTTGACCTTGAACACAGACATAACATGACTACAAGTTTGACTGTAATAGGTGACTGATAACCTGCATTTCTTTATTATCCTAAATAGTAATAACAACCTTCAAAGATTAGAAATTTACAATACATTGTTAAATGAGCTGCATAGATACAATACCTTAAACAAGAATAGGAACTTAAGTACAATATATTTTAACAAAAATAACCTTAAATTTGTGTCAATATACAAAAATACCATAAACAAGAGAAGTAACAGTAAAATAAAAATAACCTCAAATTTGTATCAATATACAAAATCCATACAATTTAAGATATTTAAGACTAGTAGTTGCTTTTCTTGGTTTAAAAGTAGATTCAATAATCTATTCTTTTGTCTCATTTCTATATCCCCCCCTTTTTTTTTTATCAGAACAAGATCCCTGAATCTAATCTCCTTTGTTCAGCTTTTTGCCTGACCATTACTAATAACAAGTTGTAATCAACCCCCCTGATGACAAATATCTAGAACCCACTGAACTACCAAAACCATCTACCCCACCTATGGGGAATATGGGTGTCATGTTCTTAAAACTACTTCCTGGAGTCTGAGTCAATGACATCTTTAGGCAACCCTGAAAAAAAAATTGGGGTAATTGTCAAGGCCTTGCAGAGCTAGCTGTATCATTTGTTGTCCAGGCTCTATGTAATGAGAAAGTGCAGGGCTTATCTCAAGTCCTAGACAGAGTAGTCTGTGAGGCTGGATCATCTCAGATTGTAGCCAGAGTTTTCCTGTGTCCCACCTGGTCCACAGCTGATCAGACCCAGTAAACACAAAGAGGCTTATATTAATTAAAACTGCTGGGCCATTAGTTCAGGCTTTCTACTGACTACCTCTTACGCTTAAACTCAGGCCATTTCTGTTAGTCTATATGTTGCCACATGTTCTGTGGCTTTACCTGTGTGCCATTACATGCTGCTCCCTGGGCAGTGGGCTAGCTTCTCCTCTTTTGCCTTCCTCTTCCCAGAATTCTCCCTGTCTGCTTATCCCACCTACACTTCCTGCCTGGCTACTGGCCAGTCAGCATTTTATTAAACTAGTGCACAAAAGCATTATCCCACAGCCACCTTGAAATTGGTTTGAGCAGTTTGTGGTCCAAAGCCAATCTTAGGTGGTGTTTGTCGGCTTAGTGACATTACGACAATCCAGGTGTCATCATCATTGTGAGGCTACACCCTCCTTTTGGAGACTTCAAAGATCACTTTTTGGCATGGTCATGGTTCACTGCAGAAAACTTAAACATTTTAAATATCATATGCAGCAGATCTCAAAGAGGTTAAATTTGTTATATACATCCAGACCACAAAATCTTAATTCCAAGCTACCTGATAGAGACTCAAACCTGAAATCATGTACAGGAAGCTAGATGAAGCCTTTTTCTAGAATTAGTTTAATACTCTACTTGACCATTAATATCATGACAAAAAGTTTAATATATATATATGTTAATTTTATAAATTTTGATATATTTATACCTTAAGAAAGTTTTAAAGAGTCAAAATAAAACCAAAGAATTGTGAGATTAGTGGCAACAGAATAGTTCCTTAATTTTGGTTTTTCTTCCATCCCGTATCAGGTGGCTCCTCTGACATGAGACAGAGATTTTTGATTTTCTGTTTACAAGCATACTTGGGTTTAAAGAAGGAGAGAGCCATGCTCCCACTCCAAAGCCAGCTTTAATTTTTAATTGAACTGGGTCTACAAAAAGGCCATTGCATTTTTGTCTGTAGAGGACAGGAGAAACAAGCATTTGGGAAGTTGTATGAAATGTTATCCTGTTGGAGATGTGACATGTCAATCAGCCTATTTATTCTTTTTCTTGTAACATTTTCTCTGGATGATTTGTCCTTTTTCTTTAGATGTCTCATTTGTCCAGTGGTCTTTAGATTCCTTAGTTGGATGCCTTCTTTCTCCTGAAAAGACAAAAACAAAACCCTGTCCTAACCCCAACTTTTGGGAGTTTCCTTTTTGGCAACATATATCTGATCAAATGAAAAGCATTTGTTAGTTTTATAAGTTAGTTTAGATTGAATGGTCACACTGTTTGATGATATATCATCTCTTCTAATCAAGAGGTCTCTCTTGTTTGAATCTAATCTTTATCAATCTTGATGGTCTCCGTAGCTTTTCTTCTCCAGTGGAAAGAAAAGCAAAACCTCTTCTCCAATGGAACACATATCCTGGTTTCCATTCTAAGGTCAACACATCTTTAAAGTATACAGGCTGATTAAATTCAGCAGTTTTTTCTATTATCCAATGTTCTCTGCAGCTGTTGTTCCTTTCTCATTAGCATTTAGAAAAATTTAAATTAATAAAGCATTGTGTAATCCATCTCTGGGAGTCTTCATTATTCCTTTCTGTTTATTAAGCATGTCAAAATATTTGCTTTATGGTTTCTTCTGACATTTTTGTTTTATTTTCTAAAGCTGTTCTATCATCCAGAGCAGTATAGCTTTTTACAATAGGCATTAGGTCCTTTAATTGCTCTGTTAAGGAGTTTCCCCCATGGCTACAGGAAATGACAGAACCAAAGTTGACATGTTTCCTGATGGCAAGGGTTTACCTTGTCTGTCCCTTGTTGATCTGTATTCATTGGTACAATGTCAGCCTTTGCCACACCTTCTGCATACTCCAGAAGGCAGGGGGCTTCTTTTTGGATTATTAGAAATCTGATGATGATGATGATGAAGTGTGAAGCTTGCTGTGGGCAAAGAACACAGTGCCCAGCTTGGCTGAGAGCAGCTGAAGCTGCTCATGTGTAGCTGTAAGCTGAGTGTGTGGAAGTTTCAACAACAATATAAGCCCAAGAGGGTGTCAGAACAGCTACCTAGTGTGGCAGCAGCCCAAGGAAGGGGTTCTGGCTAAGCCCATAACCAATGGGGAAAGGGAGCCACCTGTCTGAAAAAACATACACAGAGGATCGTGTGGAAGAAGTACATGTGGCAGGAGCTGCCTAAAGACAGAGCAGACTGGTGGTGAGGGGCTAACTATGGCATTTGGAGCCCAAGTGCCTGTGTAGTTTGGGCTTGTGGAGATTGCTGTAGAAAGGTTTCAATAAGAAAATCTCAGACTCACTCAGAGGACTTGGAGAAAGAAAGGAAAAACCAGCCAGTGAAGCCTGCAGCTCCCATGTTTCTATTGTTTGGAACAATTTCAGAAGTATTGGTATTAGCTCTTCCTTGAAATCCTGGTAGAAATCTGTGCTGAAACCATCTGGTCCTGGACTTTCTTTGGTTGGGAGAATTTAATGACTGCTTCTATTTCCTTAAAAATAAGTCTATTTAAATTGTTTATCTGATCTTGATTTAATTTTGGTATGTGGTACCTATCCAGAAAATTGTCCATTTCTTTTACTTTTTCCAATTTTGTGGAGTACAGGTTTTTGAAGTATGACCTGATGATTCTCAGAATTTCCTCAGTGTCTGTTATTATGTCCCCCTTTTCATTTCTGATATTCTCTCTCTGCTTTTTGGTTAGTTTGGATAAGGGTTTGTCTGTCTTGTTGATTTTCTCAAAGAACTAACTCTTCATTTCACTGCTTCTTTGTATTGCTCTCCTTGTTTCTATTTTATTTGTGGCTCTTAATTTGATTATTTCCTGTCGTCTACTCCTCCTGAGTAAGTTTGCTTCTTTTTGTTCTACAGCTTTCAAGTGTGCTGTTAAGTTGCTAGTGTGAGATTTTTCTACTTTCTTTATGTAGGAACTTAGTGCTATGAATTTTCCTCTTAGCACTGCTTTCATAGTGTCCCATAAATTTGGGTATGTTGTGCATTCATTTTCATTGAATTCTAGGACATCTTGTATTTATTTCTTCCTTGACCCAGTGATGATTCGGTTGAGCATTGTTTAGTTTCCAAGAGTTTGTAGGCTTTCTGCAATTGTGTTGTTGTTGAATTCTAACCTTAAGCCACTGTTAAGATAAGATACAGGGGGTTATTCCAATCTTTTTTGTAGCTGTTGAGATTTGCTCTGTTATAGAGTATGTGGTCAGTTTTGGAGAAGTTTCCATGAGGTGCTGAGAAGAAGGTATATTCTTTTGTGTTTGGGTGAAATGTTCTGTAAATGTCTGTTAGGTCCACTTGAGTCATAACATCTGTTCCCTTATTTCTCTGTTTATTTTCTGTCTAGCAGACCTGTCCATTGATGAGAGTGGGGTGTTGAAGTCTCCCACTGCTAGTGTGTGAGATTTAATGTGTGATTTAAGCTTTAGTGATGTTTCTTTTACAAATCTAGGTGCCCTTGTGTTTCAGGCATAAATGTTCAAAATTGAGACTTCATCTTGTAAGATTTTTCCTGTAATGAAAATGAAATGTTCTTCTCTATCTCTTTGATTAATTTTAGTTTAAAGTCTGTTTTGTTAGATATTAGAATAGCTACACCAGCTTGTTTTGTAAAATTGGAAATCTTTTCCCAATCCTTTACTCTGAGTTAATGTCTCTCTTTTAGTTTGAGGTGTGTTTCCTACATACAAAAGAAGGATGGATCCTGATTTGTACCCATTCTGTTAGCTTTTGTCTTTTTATAGGTGAATTGGGTCCTTGATATTAAAAGATATTAATGATCAGTGATTGTTAATTCTTGTTATTTTTGTTTTTGGTGGTGGTGGTGGTGGTGGTGTGTGTGTGTTTCCCTTCTTTGGGATTTGCTGGTATGAGGTTATCTATTGCCTGTATTTTGGTGGTTGCAGCTAACTTTCTTCAGTTGCAATGTTTCCTGAACCTTTGGTATAGGGGTTGTACTGTAGATGTATTTATTGCAAATTAGCACCCAATGATTAGCTGTTCCCTGGGGTTTTCTTTTAATTTATGTTTCTTTGTCCTACAGAATAGGTACATATATATTAGAGATTGATGAATGAGGATGATACAAGTCTATTCATATAGATAGATGGTTGTTGCTAGAGTTTTTCTGCCTGGCCCACAGTCAGGACAAATCTCTATCACCCGCCAGTCCCAAGCCGCTCAAACCCGATCAAGTAAACACAGAGACTTATATTGGTTACAAACTGTATGGCCGTGGCAGGCTTCTTGCTAACTGTTCTTACAGCTTAAATTAATCCATTTCTATTAATCTATACCTTGCCACGTGGCTTGTGGCTTACCGGTACTTTACATCTTCCTTGTCCTGATGGCGGCTGGCAGTGTCTCCCTCTCCCCCAGCTTCCTGTTTTCTCTATTCTCCTCTCTGTTAGTCCCACCTATACTTCCTGCCTGGCCACTGCCAATCAGTGATTTATTCATTGACCAATCAGCAACACATTTGACATACAGACCATCCCACAGCACTTCCCCTTTTCTTTTCTTAAAAAGGAAGGTTTTAACCTTTACACATCTCCAAAGTCAGCTTGGTATATTTGGGAATTTGGGCGTAGCTTCTCTTACTACTTCCTGCTGGAGGGTGGCGCTGTATCTTCTGGGGAAACAAAGAAAATTTTAGGATCATGGAGTAGTCCGTGAGGCTGTATCATCTGAGCCAGTTGCCTTGAAACGGTTCTGAATGTTGGATCATCTGGGCCATGGTGTCATCAGAGACCTTTCAGGTGGTCTTGGCTGGTCAAACCTGATGTGTCTTAATCTGGAACAAATCCATAGCCTCTTGCTTTCTGTGGAAACAAAAGAGACTCTTTTCCAAAGCAACATATCCTTACATCCAAATTTTGAAGTCAAAGTATCTTTAAAATATACATACTGGTTTAACTCAGCTTCCTTTACAATCAAATATCTCTCTGTAGTTAAGAATCCCAAAGACAACACAATCCAGACTCTCTGTGTAATAGTCATCTCTACGTGGCTTATTTTTTATATTAATTTTACTGTCTCTTTAAAGACTTTATTTTTTAAAACCATGTATTTGTTTCTATACTGTATATATCACCTTTTTTTGTCTCTTTTAAGCCTACGTATATTTTATACACATTTTAAACTATTACATCTGAATCTGTCTTATTGTGAATCTATTGCTTTAAGCTGCAGCAGCTGTGGCTGCTGGCTCCGCCCACCTCAGCTTCCCATCATGGCGGTGTTACGTTTTACCGCCAGCTCTGGGAGCTATGGTGGGTCTATGCTTTTATCCAAGCAGCGTGTAGCCCAGAAACCTCCCCTTTTGCTTTGCACCAGCAAAGACTAAATCCACCATGCAGCTTAATGTGCCACTTGCAGAGGTTTCATTCCCGCCATACTGCAGGTCAGGCGCGCACACTAGGAACCCACTGGTAGCTCAAACCGGCAGCTGCCGCTCATTTGAGAGAGACAATTAGGAACTGTTTTTAGCTCCGTTTTAGAATCTTTTTACTCAGGTTTTAGGTGGAAACTCTTGCCCCACGTTGGGCGCCATTTGTTGCTAGAGTTTTTCTGCCTGGCCCACAGTCAGGGCAAATCTCTTTCACCCGCCAGTCCCAAGCCGCTCAAACCTGATCAAGTAAACACAGAGACTTATATTGGTTACAAACTGTATGGCTGTGGCAGGCTTCTTGCTAACTGTTCTTACAGCTTAAATTAATCCATTTCTATTAATCTATACCTTGCCACGTGGCTTGTGGCTTACCGGTACTTTACATCTTCCTTGTCCTGATGGCGGCTGGCAGTGTCTCCCTCTCCCCCAGCTTCCTGTTTTCTCTATTCTCCTCTCTGTTAGTCCCACCTATACTTCCTGCCTGGCCACTGCCAATCAGTGATTTATTCATTGACCAATCAGCAACACATTTGACATACAGACCATCCCACAGCAGATGGTAGATATTGATCATAGGTAGGTAGATAGATAAATAGATAGATAGATAGATAGATAGATAGATAGATAGATAGATAGATAGATAGATAGATGCATGTATACATGCCTAAGACAGACAGATATGCTCATTGAACTTATGGAACTATTTAGCTATGTTCTCAGGGAACTTGTATGAGATATCCAGCAAGATCAGAATAACACAACTCCTACAATTTATGAAATTGAACCTTTGGTTCTCCTAGTGTTTATATTTTAGGGGAAGGGTAAAACTAGTAAAAGATGAAGTATTATGCTGAGTGGACAAGGATGTAAACCAGAAGAGAATACTGTCCTGGAAATGAGTCCCTTCCAGTTCTGCTGAGTAAAGAAAGCATAATGAACATGAGCAAAGACTGTACAGATTCTCCAATTATCCCATCAAGGTCAAAGTCATTAAGTGGTGAGAGCAAGAGCCTAAGAACTTGTTTCATGAGCAAATAGCCAAATACCATTTCATGTCTGAAAAATAAAGTAAATAGATGGGATATAGAGTGAAATCAAGGTCAGCCTCATCTACAATGAGAACCTGCCTCAAAAATGCAAGAACAGAGGAAAGAGAGAGAGAGAGAGAGAGAGAGAGAGAGAGAGACACTCAGGAAGATAGAGAGACAGACAGACAGACAGACAGACTAGGAGACAGAAAGACAGAAAGAGGGAGAAGCTGGGAGTTATTCCTGTGTTGCTCCTTGAAAAAAGTGTTCAAGTCCCTTATTCTGCTAATTAAATGATCCGGAGATTAAGAATGTCTAAATCCCCTTGATAAAATACCAGGAAAATGACCCCTTGATAAAAGACCTTGAATATCCAAGATATTATAAATTAAGCCTGGTGAAGTATTTGTGTAGTGTTCTTAAGAAACTATATAGAAGAAAATATTTCACTAAGGAAAGTGAAAGCCCACACTCTGGAACTACAGGAATGTGCATTCAAGTTACACATATTTGTGACTTAAGAAAAATTTATGGATTAAGTGACAGTTTTGACTCATGTCTAGCCCACAGTGATATATCATGTTTGGCATTATTTATATAATGATGAATATATCATTCAAAGGCACAGATGTGACTGCTGGCTAAAGTCTCATTGTGGTGAGTAAATGAAATGAATGAATGAAAATGCCCCCCATAAACTCATAGGGAGTGGAATTATTGGAAACGTGGCCTGGTTGGACTAGGAGTGACCTTGTTGGAAGGAGTATGTCACAGGAGGTGAGCTTTGAGATTTTAATGCTGAAGCCAGGCCCACTGTCATTCTCTCTCCCTGCAGCCTATGGATCCAGCTGTAGAACTCTCTATTCCTTTTCCAACACCATGTCTGCTTGCATGCCACCATGCTTCCTGAAATGATAACAGACTAAACTGCTGATCTGTAAGCCTGTTACAACTAAATGTTTTTCCTTACAAGAATTGCCATGGTCGGGATGTCTCTTCACAGCAATAGAAACCCTAAGACAAAATTGGTACCAGGAACTATGGTAGTGCTGTGATAGGCCAGACCATGTTTTGTTTGGAGGAATATGGAACACTTTGGGACTTTGGTCTAGAAAAGCAATTGGACACTTCAAGTGGAGTTTTATGGGCTATACTAATAGGAACATGGAAGACAGTGGTGCTGAGGGAGATTTAAACAGTGAGGACCTGACTCAAGAGGCTTCAGAGAAGAAGAATATTAATATGTGGATTAGATACTAGTCTTGTGATATTTTGGTAAATGACATGGCTACTTTTTGTCCTTGTCCAAAATAATCTGCCTGAGGTTAAGTTGAAGAATTATGGATTAACAGCTATAACAGAAGACATTTCAAAACAACATAGTATTGACTATGCTGTTTGGCTGTTAGTGGCCAGTATTATGCAGATATATAATGAAAAGAACCAGGCTGAACAAGGAAAAATACAAAATGTACAATTGGAAGAGGAAAGGAGCATCAGGAAGAGTAAACAGATTAAAGAAAAACCTGATGCTAAGTGGAATAAAGGGAGGGAGTGGTGACTTCAGAGCAAGACCCCACCCAGCTAAACTTCCAACTTGTGAAAAGGAATTAAAGAAAATCTTATGGCTAGACATGGTGGTCCTTTATTCCCAGCACCTTTAATCCCAGCACTCAGAAGGCAGAAGCTGGTGGATCTCAGAGTTAAAGGCTAGCCTGGTCTACAGAGCAATATTCAGAATAGCCAAGCTTAGGCAGTGAAGGAAACCACTGAAAACAGAAAGCTAGTGAAGATGTGATTGAATGATGGGGGCCATGTTCCAGCTCTAGCTAGCAGCAGAACTTGACAACTTTTGTCATACAGTTCTGGTTTTGGAGTCAAGAATAGAATAAAGAGGCTATGGCATCTCCCGCTGTCACTAATTAAAGCTTCTGAGGCCAGATGTGTGATAGGGCTGTCCCTATATGGAGGACTAAATAGGCCATTGTGTGAACCTGTGAAGATGAAGCCTGGATTACTTTGGAGACTTCAAAATGTTGGAGATTCCAAGTCATGGAATACCTGCAGATGAAAGCTGCTAACAGGAAGTAGAACCAGCCCAAGAAAAAGAAGTATGTGCAGTTAACAGAGCTGAAAGGAGCTGGAGACCTGTAGAGTGTTTTGACATCAGACATGGAGATACAGATTTTGTAGTTTGCCAGCTGATTTTCAGTCTTGTTTCTGTTCAGTATTTCATCACTATGCTCCCTTTCCTCCTTTTTGGAACAATAGTGTATATTCTATGCCACTGTATGTTGGAAATATGTGATCTGCTTTTTTATTATGATTTTACAGGGCTTAAACTTAAGAGATTGCCATAAGTCTCTGAAGAGAGTTTGGACTTTAAAACAGGGTTGAGATTGATGAAAGCTATGGAGACATTTGAAGTTGGACAAATGCATTTTTCATTATGACATGGCTACAAGCCTATGGTGGACAGGGAGTGGAATGTGGGGGGTTGAATGAAAATGTCCCCCATAGACTCATTGGGAGTGGCATTATTGGAGGTGTGGCCTTATTGGAGTAGGTGTGACCTTGTTGGAAGCAGTGTGTCACAGGGAGTGGGCTTTGGGGTTTCAGATGCTCAAGCTAGTCCCGATGTCATTCTTTCTTCCTGTGGCCTGAGGATCCAGATGTCAATTCTCTGCTCCTTTTCCAGGACCATGGCTGCCTGCATGCTTCCATGTTTCCTTCCATGATGACAATGAAGTAAACCTCTGAACTATAATCCAGCCCCAATGATATATTTTCCTTTATAAGAGTTACAATGGTCATGGTGCCTTTTCACTGCAATAGAAACCCTAACTAAGATAAGCATAATGTTTCCTAGCCTATGGCATGAGAGACATTAGCACAAGCAATGAAAAAGAAGACTCTAGATTATCCTACTCTTGATAATGAATAAGCTGTAACAATCTAATTCTCCAAGGAGTGGAGTAGATGACAACCATATTCGAGTTGTGTCGTTCCTATAACCACTATTACATCAAAATACCTGGGCTATCATAGCAAGATGGAAGAGAGAGTGAGTGCTAATCACCGTAGATTTACTTTGCACTGTTAGATAATTCCTTGAGAGGGGTAGCTTTCCTATCAGAAGGGCTTTCTCCCTGGAATTCTTTATGTAGCTGTTAATGTGGTGAATGATTTTCACTTATTTTCTAGCCATTGTTGGAGTAAATCAAGTAATTTAACTTTTATTTCTAAAAACTACATAGCACACACTTCACACACTTATGGCAGGACTATGTCACTTTTTATATTTGGTTTCATTAACCTTTCATAACATATTAATATAGATTATTAATCATGCTATATGAATAGGTGTCAGTGGCCATGTCAGAGGAACAAAAGATGGCAGTTGACTTCAGGGTATCAGCTCACCAGGAGGAGAATCCCTGATAGGTAAATAATGGATAGGCAAGGCCCTGAGATCACGGACTCCAGAATGTTTTTTGCTTCTTCTATGTCTTTACATGTTTGCCTCAGCTATCTTTCTCTAGTATCTGGCATGGTGTGAATGGGTGTGGGGAGATCCCCACTGCCTGTAATGTAGTGTGCCTACCTCATGGAAGCATCCCATTCTACTGGGCATTTTTATCTGTGGATTATTATGAAGATGATTCCTTCCTAAGCTGTACTGTCTAATTGATAATAATAATTGTTTGTTTAATTAGAGTTTTGATGATAAAAAAATAAAACAAGGAAGTGTCACACTGCTACAACACATGAGTTTCTATTGAGGAGTCATATAGACTGTAGTTTAGGTTAATGATTAAAGAAAACACTGGGTCCCAGAAACCCAGCTGTTTAAATTCTTCTAACCTTAATGTTGAGAGATGTGTTCAAAGGTTTCAGAGTGCATCACAGCTGAAATAAAGCTTTGAAAATAACTTAAAGTTAGGCTAAGATGTTTTTGTCAAATATCTTTGAGGTGAAAAACCCAAGAAGATAATGTCTTCTAAAGTTTTAGAAAGGCAAATTTAATGAGGTACTTGTTAAGGTCAGGGAACAAGAACAAAGCAGCATTGTTAGCTGATGTGTCTTTCTTGCTAGGATTGATTGATGATTAAAGGTGATGATTAATTCCTTATACCCATTTCTGTCTTCAATCTCCTGATATAAGGAACTATTGCACCCTAAATATTTAAAGTAGAACTGACCAATTCTTTTTCACATATAAAAGTTTAGGTTTGTGAGTCCTTTAATATCCCTTATAAGATTACTTTTCAAGACAAGTAATAAAGTGATTGGTCCTTTCTTTGTAACTGCAAGATGCAGCCTGCCAATAAAAGAACTTCTTGCTTACACTGTTAATCTATAACAAATTGCTTAGGTGTGAATGTATGTGGGTTCTTAGGATAATTTGGTTTTCACCCATAACACATAAAATGTTTAATTATGTAAGGGATATGAAAAACATGCTGTTTTTTACTTGTACTCATTGTAATCATCCACTTGATAAACAGAATGTAACTACATTGTAATTTTTATATTGCCTGAAAGATTGTGCTGAGGTATATAAGCTAGAAGTGAAAGAATAAAAACAGAGTTAAAATAAATTAGAAGGAAGCATCAAGAATGAGAGAGTTAGAAGGAAGATGTCAAGGAGAAAGTCAGAATGAATTAGAAGAAAAAAACATTAAGAATGACAGAAGGAAATCACCAGGAAAATGGAGAATGAAAAAGAAGAATAAAGAAAAGGTCTGAGGAAAACCATTAAGAGAGTGTGTGAGTGTCTTTTTCCCTAACTCGCTCAGAGAGAAAAGTCATAGTTAGTACTGACTCTGTGGATTTCCCTTTGAGACCTGTGCTGCTGGAGGCTGGCTCCCTAGGCATTGATAAATCAGGATCTACAAGCAGAATATAGTGCATTCCTGAAACAGAGATGAGGCTAGTATTGCAAGATCAGAGCTGATCCTGAAAGAACTCAAGTGTCTCAACTGTGTTACCCATATGATCACAATGGCAGCATTTTAAAGATCTATTGGGGCAACAAACATGTAAAGCATCCCTTGTAAAGTAGGTGGGACGTTGCTCTTTTATTTCATAAAACTAAATCAGTGTCACGGAGATTTTGAGCCTGTTTCAACCCAAGTCCTAACATACACTACATTTGGCAACATTGATCAGATTCATCTTGGGAGTGTCTGTAAGGTTTCCAGTGGACTCCAGAGAATGAGAGGGCTCTATAACAGCACAATGTGTTGTCCCATGTGTTCTGTTCAAATTCAAACCAGCTGTAGCGCCATTTGTTGTGACAAGATCACTGCAGGTGTCTCTGAAATATTCATATGAAAAATGACCCCCCAGACTAACTGAATTTTACAGAGCCAACCCTTCAGAAGAGGGGTGGCCTATGCCCAGGAAACAAAGTAGCAGGAACAAAACTGTAAATCAAAACTGGTCCTCAATATCTTCCTTGAAACATGTCATTCAATGATTTTATGAGTCATGTATTTATACATGCAGTCACTATTTAAGTGACACAACATATTGACTATATTGGACTCAAATCTTGGTGAGTGCTCATATATTCTAGTTCATATTCTCTTGTATGACCCAGATCATTACACAAAGTAGATGAACAGCAGAGAACAGATCAGGAATGCAGTGTAGTGTGTCGTGTCAAGAGTGACAACAGTCACATGTGAAAAGCTGTCATGCCCTTCATTTTGGTGTTTCCAGTCACACAGACTCACCTGAACAAACATGTCTGTGTTCAACACAAAAACTAAACCCAAAACTAGAAATCAAATTCTCTAAAAATAACATTCTCAAGTTTCTTCTTTGGGTGAAAACTAAAATGTTATTTTTAAAATCATATAAGGAACAAATGAAATAATCCTGAGTGTTGTCTAAAGCCAGGTACTAAAATGACTGGTTATCCCCAGGCAATCTGACCAACAATTCTTTCCTACCTGGTGTGTGCATGCGTGTGTGTGTGTGTGTGTGTGTGTGTGTGTGTGTGTGTGTGTGTGTGTATGTGTGCACGTGCGTGTGTGTGTGCGAGCGCTCCAAATTTTGGTTTTACATGCATTGTCTCATACATGTCTATTATGGCAAGATTAGAAAATATGAAAGTTGGGCTGTGGGGTGGCTCAGTGGGATCAAGTGCTTGCTGTATAAGCATAAAGACCTGCATTTATATCTCAGGCCCCAAGGTAAAGAAAAGAACAGTGAATGTCTTTAATCCATCCCTGTGAAGCTGAACAAGAGGTTCTGGAAGCTTGATGTTCATGCAGTCTAATCAATTAGTGAGTTCAAGTTTCAGTGAAAGACACTGTTTCAAAAATTAATGTGTGAGGCTAGATGAAAACATTCAAAGTCAAACTCAAACATACACATGTGTACACATAGGCATGCTTCTGTATACACAAACCCATATACCACACACACACACACACACACACACACACACACTAAAATGAAGAGGCAAATTTCACCAGAGGACACTTTCATTTCTCCTTTCAGATGAAAAAACTTGAGACTTCAGAATTTGAACAAATAAAACAGGTTGAGGCTAGTAGCAAACATTGCTATAAAGGTCCCTTCCATCACAAGCAGCAAGAACATTCATCTTCACTTTCCATAATATCAAACTGGATGGACTACAGTTGAATATTAGTGTATGAGGTCCCCCAAAGTAAACCCATTCTGAAAAGAGACAAAGCAGTAAAAATATCATCACCTAGGAGCACATATTTTTTTCTTCTGACAATTTCCAAATGTTATGAAGATAAGAAAAAATTTTCCAAACCCAAAATCTGCCATTAACTACATGGAAAACATGTTCAGTAGTAACATTAAGTCTATAAAATATAAGGCAAAGCCCTACATCACTGGTTGTAATTTACTATCTCCTGACCAACAAGTTCTACCATTATCTGGTTTGGAAGGGATATAAAGTTCCTGCCACTGTTACAGTCTTTGGCCAAGAATAAGGGGGAAAAGAACACCAACTAAGACAAAAGACAAGTTCAGTGCTAGCTATAAGAAACACATTTTATCTCAAAACAGTACAAAATAACTCCAAACCATGCACTGTATGCTCTTACTACAAATGATAATCTTCCATTGCTGGTGTTGAAGCTTAATTCTCATTTCCTAGTATTCAAATAAAGACATATTCTCTTTCACACTATTTTGCAAGGTTTTGCCTATCCTAGCCTCTTTTTTATTTAAATTTATAGCTTAGAAGTCAGCTAGTAAAATTCTAAAACCTAGCATATGGAGGATACAGGAAATAACTAAAGTGATGGATAAGCCTTGGTCCTCAGGAGATGACATGAGTGGTTCTTTAAAATCTATAGTTTATTCCAGCAAATACATTGCTCCTATTGGGATAAATTTGAAGGAACTACATCATTTTCATTGCTAATGCCACTTTGTTTTATTTGAGATTCCCCCTGGATATTTCATTCTCCCTACTGAGATCTGCAGATAATTAGTATATGTTATAGCATTACTATTTACAGTCAAGAAACACACACATATATACACATACCAGTCCAAGACACCAAAGTCTATGGATCACTGAGACAGAGATCTATTCTCTAAGTCTGACCACAAATTCTGCTGTGGGCTGGTGAGCACTGTTCAAAGACATATATCTTGTCAGAGTGTTCCTTGTAGATTATGTAAGACCCACTAAAACAAAGTCCACCGAGTATAAGTTCTCTGGTTGGTCCACCAAGACCTTGAGAGCTAGGCATCGAAAAACTGAACACATTCTCATTCTAGACACCAAAACTGTACAATATAATCTGAGTTTTATACCTTTTGTTGAAGTCATGTTTATGTACTTCTATTTTTATTTCCCCATAGACTACATTGTGCCCTTAACGTTATTTCAACTTTAACTTTCATCTGTATTTGGCTGTTTTTTTTAACCTATTTACTAACTTTCATCAAGGCTATAAAACATTTAAAATCATTACTGTATATTGATTATCAATTTCAAAAATTATAAAGATTATCAGTTTCAAGAATCAGATGAAGAAATTATGATCCTAATTGTAGTGTCTTATTATTCATTTCATTCATTAGCACAATTTCTCTAATGCCTTTATCATTTTGTGCATGCACTGCCAAGAAGACTCAGACAAACTATGCTGCAAAGAAAACTCTTAGATAAGCCAAGCTGCAAAACAAACTCTGATACCAGATCAGCTGCCTGGAAGAAGCACAAACCTGTCTCTGTCTCTTGAGAAGCTGGAACTATGTCCCTGCACCACTGGACTCAGCTTATTTTCATACAACTTTGTTCATCTACTTTCAACTATTTTTCATTTCTTTCTTTTCCATAGGACATCTCTATATATGACATAGTAAATGAACTTCATAACTATATACATATATATGTGTATATAGCTTTATATATAATTTGTTTATATAATTCATATATTTATAATTTGTATAGTTATATAACACATATGTATAGTTATGGTGGGAGCCCAGCTCCCACCTTTTATGGCAGGGTACACTTGAAGGGTGAGGGATAAGAGATATTAGATAGAAGGATAGAGGGGAAAGAAACAGACAGAAACACAGGATAGCCTCAGAAGGGCCTGGATCCTTATCCACCAGCCCCTTCTGTCTCTTCTAAAGTGCTTTTTATAGGAATGCCAAGGGGTGGAGCAAAAGACCTCCCCTAGCACAGCCAAGTGCAGACCCTTTCCAATCACCCGGTAACCACACAGGTGGTCAAGCAATCTTCTAATGCAGCCCTGCTAGGTAAAGCAAGCTCAGATCTCACTAGGAAACCTTTGTGGGCCTCCACAAATTATATATATATAATTTCAAAAATGTGCAAAATATGCAATTTTGTTCAATATAACATGTTATTTATTACACAAATGCAAGGCTTAGTAAATATGTACTAGTCTATAGTTGTAATGTGAGCTTTGTCTTGACTTAAGGAAACTCATTTATGAACTTCTGTTGTGTTTGAGCAAGTTCTGTGAATTATCAGAGGTTCTAAGTTGTGCTTTCGTTTTTATCTGAGAATTTTCTTTTTCAGCCCTGTGATAGACTGATACAATTTTTTGTAGCCTTTTATCATACTAAGAATTCTGAGAACCATTTTATTATTCTATAAATAAGAAATAATAGCACATATCCAACAGACATTATAGGTATTGTATTTTACTCAGAAACTTTATAGAATCCATCTGTACTTTTTTGTATATTAATAGACTCAACAAAGTTACCCTATGTTTTTTATCCAATACCAATACCAAATGGTCATACATGAAAACATATGCAAAACAAAGTAACATTATATAGACTGGATAGATTATATTAATATATTTAGGAATGTGTATGTGTGTGTGTGCAACAACAATTAAAGTAAAGGATGTAACTAATTTGAAAGAGAGCAAAGAGGTGTGTGGGAGGGTTTGGAAAGGGAAGGAGATTATGTAGTTATAATATTTCAAAAGACAAGAAATTATTTCAAACATCAACTTTAATACTGCTGACCAAGCTAAATACTTATATATTTTTCAACTTAATCATATTATGTTAAACAAACATCATTCTGTTCCTCCTGATTCTCTCAGTCTCCTACTTAAAAACAACTATAGGTGAGTTTTAGAACAGCCTGGTCTGCACAGAGAAATTTGTGTCAGAAAAACAGAAAGAAAGGAGAAAAGAATATAGACAAAAAAGAAAGAAAGCAGAGAAAGGCCATGTAGCAGAAAAAGAATCACCTCAAGAAATAAAGGAAAATGTCCAGACTGCTTGCCCAAAGTCTCATAGGGATGGAAGATTATCTGATCGGTTTGAAAAGAGCAGTTATGTAGAATGTTTAGAAACTGGAAGCAAAGTGTGAGACAGTGTTTGGCAGTCTGAGAGGTAATGTTTGTGGGTGAAAAAAGCAGAGAAAAGCAACATCATGAGAGACTAGAAAACAAGGTGGAAGAGATGAACTTTTAGGAAGCCATGAGCAGGAACAAAAATTTTGAAATGCATGAAACAAAAAGGAAATTCATGTTTCTTCAATAAGGAAAGGGGGCAGGCACTGCTTTCCAAGAAGCACATGGGAGAGTTTTGATCCACTGGTTAAAGAAACCTCAGGACCATGTGCTCGCTGCTAAGAGTTGGTATTTGTCAGTGCATGCCGACAGTCAGCTGGGTAGCTGGGTAGAAACATGCAGATTGAAGAGACAATGAAAATGATAGAAAAGAGTCGAGAGGTCTGCTGGTCAATGCCGGACAGCCCTGAGTTTATTTCACAGTCAGCTTATATACAGTTTTGAAGGACAGAAGTAAAACAATGCACAGCACAGGCATTCAGTCACTATCTATCCTGCCTTGCGTCAAGGAGCAGGGAGTTTCATTTTCCATCTCAATGTACCTCCCTCCAGCTGGCATCAGCAGCCTACATCCAGCTAGATAGTGTGTTCCTTCCTGTGGGCTAATCAGGACTTCCTCCCAGCCCTGGAGCAAGCAAGCCTGAACTCTATTGACTCAGAATAGACTTCAGATTCAAACTGGGAAAATGAGTCAGTTGTGGGCTCCCACAGTTCCTCCCTTTGTATTTATTTTAAGACTCCACTGAGTCTTTCAGATGACCATGCCTGTATTAAGTGTTTCCTTACAACACTCCAATCTTACCCATCATGGGAACATGAATCCTCTGGACTTTTGAACAATGTTGGAATGAGTAAGACTGGGTTTCTTAAAGTGGGACACAAAGCAGTGATGAGCCTTTAGAGGCAGAAATGGATGGTTACAGATGAATCTGAGACGTCCCCTAAGGGCTCACATTTTGAACCTCATTTCCTAGCTGGTTTATGAATTTTGAGAGACTATTCAATATTTAGGAGGGAGGACCTCACTGGCAGAAGGAGGTCAGTGTGGTGGATCCTCGAGATATTGCATCCCTACCAGTGACTCTTTTTGCCTCCTCATCTGTCAAAATCTGAACAGGTTCTATGTAGGTTCCCACTGTCACAGAAAGAGCAACCTCAGCAACTGTAACTTCTGCACGAAGATGGAATTTTGAACCCTCAAACTGTGAAGCCGAACAAATCACCTTGTATTAAAAAATAAAATTAAAAATAAATAATAAAAAACAACTGTATACTAGATGTGTTAAAGGACAGAGAGATTTCCTCAGCGCTCTGGTGGCTGACGTCCAAGTTTAGGTGTCTAGCATGTTGAATTTCAGTGAGGTCTCTCCTGCCAGATTGTGAAGAGCATGCTGTCACAGATACCTGTTTACTCCAGGGAAGGCACCCACAACAGAATGAATGAATATACTTGGGTCTAGTTTGGTGAACTATCTTAGAGTTTCTATTGCTGTGAAGAGACACCATGACAACAGCAACTCTTATAAAGAAAAACATTTAATTGATGTGGCAGCTTACAGTTCAGAGGTTTAGTTCATTATCATCATGGTGGGGAGCATGGCAGCTGGGAGTATGGTTGAGGGCAGGCAGACATGGTGCTGAGGTGGAAGCTGAGAGTACTACATCTTGACCCACAAGCAGTAGGAAGTGGTCTGAAACACTGGGTGTGGCTTGAGCATATATGAGATCTCAAAGCCCACCCCCACAGTGACACACTTCCTCCAACAATTCCATACCCACTCCAACAAGCCACACCTCCTAATAGTGCCACTCCCTATGAGTTTATGGGGGCCAATTATATTCAGACCACCATATGAACCAGTGAGTTTATTGGTATTGCTTGCTGGGACATGGATAAGGATTACTTAGAAAAGCATGGAGACAAAAAGGCAGCTTCATCCTTGAATGCCTGTCTCCCAGCAAGAGTGACAACTCATAAAAATTGTATCACTGCAGCTCCCTACACATCCTGAAGACATCTCAAGCAATTCCCCCTCAGCAACTGTTTACAAGTACTTAACATTTACATGTTTAAGCCATTTCATAGCATCAACCAAACAAAAAGGTTAAGAAGAGTATTACTTAGCTAAATAATCCCCATAAGTAATTATTTGCAGGTAGTATAAGTTGGTGTCTACAAAAGACAAGAAAATGAGTTTTAGGCACAAAGGTCCTTTCATACTTTTCTAAACAGGTGTTTTTGTAAAGGTTGATGTTGACTGTCATCTTGATGGTATCTAGAATTACCTAGAAGACAAACATATAGGCATGTCTAAGAGAGACATTCTAGATTAGACATTCTACATTACAGGTAGAGATACTCATCCTGTAAGTCATACTATTCAGTCAGTGAGGATCAAAGATATTGAGAGAGAGACAGAGAATAAAAACTAGCTCAGTATCAGAATTCATTTATTTCTGCTTCCATGATTATAGATGCAATATGTATACATGTGCATTATGTATATGTGCACATAATATGCATACTATTTGCCTGAACCTCCTGCTGCCATCCTTTCCCTTCCATGGCAGACCCTCAAAGAGTGGGAAAATATTCTTCATTCCTCAAATTGTTTTCTTAGGCATTTTGTCACATAAACTAAAAAAGCAATCATTTCAGCTTTCAGTAATTCAAACAAATAATAACAACACCTACACATTCTTGTGTACACATTACCCAGGTATCAAATGTACTAAGAAATGTGTACATTTTTGCATAAATATTTCATACACTTTTAGGTGTTCTCTCCACCAGGCTATGTGTGCAGTTTCTTCTGATTGTTTCATCTGAATTTGGTGGAAAGTATCCCTCTTGTAGGTCTTATGAGCCTGGCTACCATACCACAGTCTCTGATCCTGCACATATGAAATAACACCACACCTGTGAGAGTTGTGAGAGGCACAGATGATCTTCTAAAAACACAAGATAGCATTTTCATTATACTACAGATTCTGTTCCTGCATATAGGAAATAGTCTCACACCTATAAGAGCTGTGAAGTGCACACATGCTCTTCTGTAAACACAGTATAACACCTTCCTCTCGTGACAGCCAACTACACATGCCTACTTTTTATAGCATTCATTTCTCATCAAATTACCACCAAAAAAAAGGTAAAAAGAATATCCTCAACATTCATATTTTCAATGAATAAACTTAAACCCAGCAGTCTGAAGGGGCTTATTTGTCAAAATAACTATGAAGAAAGAATCTTACTTTTCAAAACATTCACAATTGTTTGGTCTCACTAAAGATTTAGCAATACTGAACACAGGGTATGCAACCACTAAGCTACTGTGGGATATGTGGTGGTATTGTGTTCCCCAAAATATTGTGCACCCTAATAAACTTATCTGGGGTCAGAGACAGAACAGCCACTAGATACAAAGGATAGAAAATGGTGGCACTCACACCTTTAGTTCTAGCATTCCAGAGGCAGAAATCCCTCTGGATCTCTATGAGTTCAAGGCCACATTAGAAACAGCCAGGCATGGTGACTCATGCCTTTAATCCCAGAAAGTGAGCCTTTAATCTCGGGAAGTGATGGCAGAAATCAGAAAGATGTATAAAGCATGAAGACCAGAAACTAGAAGCTTTTGGCTGGTTAAGCTTTTAGACTTTTGAGCAACAGTTCAGCTGAGATTCATTCTGGATGAGGACTCAGAGGCTTCCAGTCTGAAGAAACGGGATCAACTGAGGAACTGGCAAGGTGAGGAAGCTGTGGCCTGTTCTGTCTCTCTGATCTTCCAGCATTCACCCCAATACCTACCCCAAGTTTGTTTTTATTAATAAGACCTTCCAAGATTCATGCTACAGGGATGCCTTTCTGTACACTGTGAATACATGTTGCTCTGATTAGTTGATAAATAAAGTTGTTTGGCCTATGGCAAGTCGGGTTATAGCTAGGTGGGAAACTGAAGAGAGAGACAGGAAGAAGAAAGGTAGAGGGGAGAGAGACACGAGCACTGCCAGGAGAAGCAACATGTGAAAGTCCTGGTAAGCCATGGCCATGTGGCAATGTATAGATTAATAGAAATGGGTTAAGTTATAAGAGCTAGCTAGTAAGAAGCCTGAGCCATAAGCTGTATAATTTACAATTAACATTAAGCCTCTGAGTGATTATTTTATAAGTGGCTGAGGGACCACGGGGCCAGCCACAACTGGAGGAATGCAGACCATGGGACCGGGCAGGACCTGAGAAACCTTCTGGTTACACTCAGCCATGCTCAGCTCTCCACCCTTCTCATCTTCAACCCAGTTTATTTTAAACTGGTAATTTATTTGATTAAATTTATGTATTTTACTTTTATTTCAATATTAATAATATGTGTACAGTATTAATCACATGTTAGTTATTTCTCAGTTACTCTAAATTTTGATTTCTGTGGTATTTGTTTGTTTTCCACTTTAGAAAATAAAAAAGTCATGGTTACACAAAGGAAAATAGAAACATCACCTCTCCACTTTAATATTTAATTAAGACACTATTATCTACATGATTTGACACTGATTAGCATAAAAATTACACTTCATACATTAAAAACTCCACAGAACAATATAATGTATTTCCCAGTAATAAATATGTTTCATGGATTCTTGAATCTCACATTTAATAATGTAGGTAGAAAATGTGAAATTAACAAAATTATTATATTTTTAAATTTTATTTCATATTATTATGTATGTGAGTATATGTGTAAGTGTGTGTGTGTGTGTGTGTGTGTGTGTGTGTGTGTGTGTGTGTGTGTGTCCCTCTCATAAAGGGGATGTAAAAATCAGAGGACAAGTTTTATGAAATTGTTTTCATCTTCAGAAACATCATGAAGGAAAAAGGAGAGGGCTCAGTAGAGTAAGGCAATTACTCACTAATCCAAAAAAAATTTTTTTAATTTCCTAAATTGATCTTATTGAAATGGCAAATTAGCTTCTAAGTCTATATTTTATACATCTTTTCTTATCAGTGATTTTTTTTTATTTCTGCTAGAGAGATGGCTCAGCAGTTAAGAGCACTGGTGTAGCTGGAGAGCTAGCTCAGTCGGTAGAGCATGAGACTCAATCTCAGGGTCGTGGGTTCGGGCCCCATGTTGGGCGCGATTTGTAGCTGGAGAGCTTTTCTCTCCAGGTCCCACCAAGTCCCGCCAGTCCCGGAGCCCACTTATAAAATAAACACACAGACGCTTACATTATTTAAACTGCTTGGCTATTAGCTCAGGCCTATCATTGTCTAGCTCTTACTCTTATATTTAGCCCATTTCTATTAATCTATACTTTGCCACGTGGCTCATGGCTTATTGGTACCTTATATCTTCCTTGTCCTGGCGGCGGCTCCAGGCAGTCCCTCCTCTGCCTTCCTGTTTCCTCTTTTCTCCTCTCTGTTAGTCCCGCCTATACTTCCTGCCTGGCCACTGGCCAATCAGTGTTTATTTATACAGAGCAATATCCACAGCACACTGGCTTCTCTCCCAGAGGACCGTGGTCCAAATCCCAGCACCCACATGACAGCTCACAACTGTCTGTAGCTCCAGTTCCAGAGGATCTGGCACCTTCACACAGACACACATGCAGGCAAAACACCATTGTACATAAAAAGCATTGTTCTTCATTATAAAATTATTCTATGCTGATATATAAGTCTTAAAATTCACATGCTTGTATACAGATATGTATCTCACATATTACTTATCAATCATTTTTAAATTAAATCATTAAGAATTGATACAAAATTAAACTGATATTAATGTTTATATTTAAGTTGTCAATATTCACATTGTTCCCTGTATGTATAGCAATAGACATTCCTTCGTCTTTTCTGCCAAAACAATATATGTTTGGAGAGTGCTTAATATACATATAATTTTATAAAATTAATGAAGCCACATATAAGCAAAAAGTATTCAGAAATCACAAATATATACATACAGGAATTTCTTACTGCTAGACATGCCCCTGCAGTCTCCATCTTGTTCAGGTGTGCTTCCACATAGACTAGGGACTCCAGCCTGCAGTCTCTCCCTCCCGCCTCACAGCACTCAGAAGAGCCCAGTTCTCCCCACTTCCTGAGAAATGGCCTTTCCAAAGAACAAGACTGTAGCATGAATCTTAAAGAGTCTTATTAATAAAATCAAACCCGAGGTCAGTTATTGGGGTCAATGCTGGTAGATCAGAGAGACAGAACAAGCCACAGCTACCTCACCTTGCCAATTCCTCAGCTGGTCCTGTTTCCTCAGATTGGAGGCCTCTGAGTCCTCATCCAGAATGGGTCTCAGCTGAACTGTTGCTCAAAAGCCTGAATGCTTAACCAGGCAAAATGCTTAACCAGCCAAATGCTTCTAGTTTCTGGTCCTCATGCCTTATATATCTTTCTGCCTTCTACCATCACTCCCTGAGATTAAAGGCTTGCTTTCTGGGATTAAAGGCATGAGTCACCATACTTGGCTGTATCCTTGAACTCATGGATTTCTGCCTCTGGAATGCTAGAATTAAAGGTATGTGCTACCACTGCCTATCCTCTATGTTTAATATTGTGGCTTTTCTGTTCTCTGACCCCAGATAAGTTTATTAGTGTGCACAATATTTTGGGAAACACAATACCACCACACAAGACCTTAGAAGGAAATGTGCTTCAGACAGAAAAAGCAACAACTAATACAACACTTACTCACTAAGCCCATTGTTCTTGCAGAGACCCCTTAGCCAGCAATGTCATTGTGTCCTTTCAAAAACCTGTTTCAGGCAGAAATAAATCCAAGTGTAATACCTCTAAGACCCATTAGATGATATTGGTTAATATAGACCCATTCAATCCTGGCCAAACACTTTCTCTATTCCCCCTCCCTCCCACAAATAGAAAATAAAACTTTAAAATAGAAAACCTGCTCTCCCTGGGAGGCTGGTACTTTTGACCTTGTCTCTGCAGCCTGTCATGTTAACAAACCCCACTGCTCTGCCTGACTCTAATAAACTCTTTGCCTGAAAAATGACCCATCTCCTCCCATCTCTCTCCATTCCTGGAGTCACCTCTAAAATGTAATATTATGAACTGAGTACTCCATAGAATCAAAATACGTCTTAGAGAGCAGCCTGTTTCTCATTTTTGAACCTATACCTTAGGCCGAACAGCACAGAAAAGAAGACCTGTCTCACCTTCCTGTTCTCTAGAATCAGGACCCATGGATGGGCTGAGGAAAAAGCAAATCCCAGGGCTAGTAAAAACAAAATCATTGGACTTTTCTGCTTAAAGTTACTGTTACAAAATAGTAGTAAAAGCGACAAAAAGAAAGTGGTATACAGTGACAGGAAGGTGACCACCATTTTCAGGGCCTTTATGTGGATTGTGGTGCTGGTGTTTCTGGAGCCTTTGGCAATGAGCTGTGTGTTCTTCAGATGTCTCCACAGAAGGAAGATGAGCAAGAGGAAAGCAATTAGGGTCACAGTGAAGGAGATGAGTGTGAACATAGTGTTGGTGGATAAAATAAGCCTAGAAAATTGACTAAAGTTGGTTGAATAGCACTATAGGACATATTTGCTTTATATCCATCAATCCAGACACAAATATGCCTGTTTATGACTAAAATGTTCAAAGACAACAGAAGCAGAGATGCCAGCAATGTCATTGAAACAATTTTTTTAACTCTCCACTTTAGGTGAAGAAATTAGAGTTCGAAAAATTGGCTATCATGAGAAAATAAAAGATGCAAGGCATGCAGCAAGCCAGATGCTGAAATGATTGGTCACCATCCAGAAAATATTGATTATTCTCACCACTTTTCCAATTATCAGTAAGTATGGGTAAAGACTGAGTAGTGTGGCCAGAGCAGAGAAATTCTAGAGATGGCCAGAACAGTGAGGATTTGATCCACTGTAGAGATCTTTCTTCTCTTGATCCAGTCCACAATGTTCACTAGAGCCACAAATGCATTTCTTAACTTTACTGTTATTGATTCTATGCTTAAAATGACAGTCAACATGAACTGTAGGAATTCACACATTGTCAACGTGATGTTTCAGTTTCCTTTTACACTACTGTAGATATGTTAATATAATCTTTTAAAGTCTAGATGTTTCTGATTCTTGAAAATCCATAGCACATTCACTTTTAAGAACTTCCATATACAATGTCAACCAAACACCAAGATTCACTAGTGAAATGGTTTGTGTATTTCTCCATGAATATCTTTCATAGTCTAAGGCAGGCCAGTTGAAGTTCATGCAGATGCTGTGTGCATTACATGTTAGCTGAAGTCTTTTTTAATTGTTGAGAAAAACCACAGGATTCTAATGTGCTGTCATCAAAATAAAGATGCATATACCTGTATTGTTTTTCTACTTTTGTCTTTTACATATTTTCATCTGGCTTCTGGACAAGTAACACTTGGAAGTTGTAACTCAGCAAACAAAATGTAGAAGAAGAACTTCATTAAATACATCAAAATTAGTTCTGTATAGGGAGTTTGTATGCTATTCAAAGATCTTCCAGCAAACTACCTAATAATCTCCTAGACATCTTCATTTCTCAAATACTTGCTACTAAGAATTCTAATCATCTTACTTTTTACATGGCCCTGCACACACATACACAAATATCCACCAACACAGAAATAAACATTTATTTAGATTGAAATCCTCTTCACCTCAAATAACACAGGTTTGTTTTTTACTCAGCATTTATTCTGCATCTAACTCATGTGATAGCTGTCATGACACTGTATAAAATTACATTTAAAATATAAGTGATTGTGGTGATTTTTTTTTTGTACTCTAACAAAATTTACTGAAGCTCAGAGGACAGAGCTACCCACTAGATTAAACACAGGGGTCAGGCAGTGGTGGCAAACATCTTTAATCCTGGCACTCAGGAGGCAGAGATCAGTCTGAATCTCTGTGAGTTCAAGGCCACACTGGGCTACATGAGATTGAGCCAGGCTAGGAAAGAAACAGGGTCAGGCAGTGGCGGCACACACCTTTAACCCCAGTATTTGGGAAGCACACATGCCATTAATCCCTGCACTGGGATGGTTGAGATGAGAAGTGAAATGGTGGGGCAGAGAAAGGCGTATAAGATGTGAGGAGACAGGAATTAGAAGCCCTTTCAGTTAAGGACTCAGAGGAATTCAGTCTCAGGATTTGCCGAGACAGGATCAGGTGAGGAGTTGGTGAGATGAGAAGTGGCTGTGGCTTGTTTTCTCTGATCTTTCAGCATTTACCCCAATATCTAGCTCCAGATTTTTATTATAAGACCTTTTAAAATCCATGCAACACTAGATACAGTGGTGGTACATGTATTATATAAACCTATGATTCTGTAATCCATGTATGTAAACAACTTTGAAGTCTTTTTATTGTGCTATAAAACAAAAAGCTTAAATGAATTCATCTACACACCAAGAATCCTTTCCATTCTCTATGTCTTTTTGCTTGAACATGTACTTCCCACTTCAGCACCAAGAGCTGAAGGTATTGATTATTTCCTATCACTTTGCACCAACATCAGCTCCATTTACATTCACTACAGGCATCAAGGCAGGTAAAGGATAATGCATTACCTAAACAAGTAGGAAATAAAATATGACATTAGCATTGTTCAAGAGCTAAGAGTCATCAGAAAATCAAAGACACAAGTGCAACAAAAGTAACAAACAGAACAGAAAAATAGTTATCAAAGACTTCAGTAAAATTGGTATGGTGGTACACACTGGTAAACCAAGCCCATCAGTGAAGAGGTGGACACAGGATATTAAGCATCCAAAGCCAGCCTGTGATATAAGTGAGATATTATCTAGAAGCACAAATTTTTAGATACAGTGGAAAAAGACATGGAATATTTCAGTGTGAAGAAGGGAACACAACCTCATAATGCTGGAGGAAATGCTCAACATTGAGGGGATAGATACAGTGGAAAGGTAAATTAGTCCACCTGTTAAGAATTAAGGGAATTATAACCATAACATCATCGCAGAGACAGGAAGGTCCTCCTGACATGGCTCCTTCCTTAATGGGGGAAAAAAAAAACAACTAGGGAGACAGGGAGGAACGCAAAACACCCTGGAGAGGGGCTGTGTGGAATGTGTGCTGCTGTAGGAACATCAAGGTCTTTCTGAGAAGTGACAAACTTTAACCAATGAGATGCACCCTGAGGAGATTCCCTGTATCCTATCTCTGCACCTTAGGCTCCTTATAGAAACTGTAAGCTTCACCTCACCAGTGATTCCAGAACACAGTTCCCCTCCTACCTTTGCAGCTATTGGCTAACTGCCAGCTTCCAAGAGAAAGAGAGACCGTTTTCTCTAAGAGTGTAACTCCTGGTAATTTGACCATGATCCAGTGAAAAGCCACACATCTGGGACTATTTGGGTGGTGCAAATTGGCCTTGAAGGGGATTTAAAAAAAAGATAAAAGGGAAATAAAGGGTGGTAGGGAAGAGGAGTAGATTTGGGAAAGAGTTGGAGGAAGAAATGAATATGATCAAAACATGGTATGTTTTGTTCTTAAAGAACTAATTTTTCAAAAATTTACAAAGAGTTCAGCTGCTGTACGAGGAACAGTAGTTTTGTATGCAGGATATAGCCCTAGGGATCTGATGACACCAAAATATACCACACACAGGGAGCAGTCAACTCGGTAATTTTCCTGCTTTTCTGTATGACAGTTTCTACATTTTTATTTAACACTTCAAATGGTACTATTTTCTCAGCATTTTTACAAGAAGAAATATTTTGGATATATTGTGGTGTTGAAAAAAGCATTAAAATATATAAACAACATATAAACCCTCAAATAATGTTTAAGTCAACTGAAATTTAAATTTTCAGTGAAATTCATTTCTGTCACTGATAGCTTCCTGACATTACTCTCTGTCTCAGAGCAACAAAATGGTAACTGAACATATCCATCTCTACATCCAAACAAATCAACTCCCTTACCCTAATTGTTGTGTTTTAATATTTAAATGCTTTGTCCTCAACCACAAAGAAATCTTTGTCTAAAGTCTCCAACTGTGCTTACTTACACAAGTCTCTGATAAGATGCACATCATCAGTTTTGTGCCTCTTACGTGTGCCTACCTATTTAGTGTAGATATTGGTTGGGATAGTGTGTAATTCTAATTCAATATGACAGATGATTTAAGGTTATGCAAAGGGATCTGCATTTTGCCACCTCCAGCAATAATAAATGTCTTGTCTGAAAGAGGTGTTTCTTAAATATTAGATATAATCATATCTGACACTGCATGGCAAATTGTGAAATAAATTTAAAGTATAAAATACATAAATAATATTCTAATGTAATTCATGTATTTCTTATTTTCTTCACAGTAGGCAATGAAACATTAAATTATATTGTTAAAAAAAAAAAAGAGTTCAGATCCTCAGGAATCCTAAACCTCCTTGGTGAAAAGGAACCACAGGAATATTCCAAATGTGGTGAATGAATGAATGTTCATGAATTTATCTTGTGTTGTTCTAAAGATCCGTATCTAGATATATACAAGGAAACATTTCCCTGGGAAGGTAAATGGTCACACTCTCTTAGACTTCCAGGAATGGAATCTAAAATTATATGATGGAGACTCAAAAGAGCTTGTGCTCCATGGAGGAATTCAATTTCTGTATGCCAATGCTCTTGAGAATTTTGGCTCATGTAAACCACTGAAAATCTAGTGGATTTGTGTTAATCTACTACTGAATACATAATGGAAATTCATAAATGTAGCAGTTGACCAAACACAATCACGTTTCTTCTCCCTGTCCTGTGGAATGAGGGACATTATTGCAAGCAAGACTAAGGGCAGGCTTCTAGATCTCTTCTTACTCCCTGTAGACAATGGCTAAATTGTAATGCCCACATTCTCCTGCAAAGAAAGTAATTACTATGGCAATTTACAAATACCTTGTGTCCTTTCCTCATCACTATTAAATAAATATATTTTGATTCCACCATAGACAGGTGGACTAGAGGGTGAATGGAGATTGCTGTATACTTACTCTGAACCAGAAGGTGCTTCTTGAGACACAGAATCTTTACTTGGAATGAGAGTATCACCTCTAAATCGTTTTTCATGTGGCTATAATTTTCAGTTGTATTACAATATTATTGAGGAATATCAAATAGTTGAACTTTTATTTAATAATAACTGTAGCTCACCTCACAGTTGCATGTTAGGGTCTTCCAAGCTTGCAGTTTGATATTTTGTAATATTTTAATTCACCATATTAATTTTATAATAACTATTATTGATAAATGGTAAATTATACGTTTTTAAATAATAGAAAAGGAAGCAGTCAATCAAGTGAGCAGGAAGTCCACAGAGTAGCAGAGAATCTTTGCCAACTATTTGTCTAATAGAGGATTAGTATCTAGTAAATATAATGAACTCAAAAAGAACAAAGAATCAAGAAAAGAAGTGACCCAACTTAAAAATGAGCTATGTATCTGAACAGAAAATTCTCAGAAGACATAAAATGACTAAGAAATATCTCAAAGTGTTCAGCAACCCTAGTAATTAGGGAAATGCAAATTAAAACTACTTTGAGGTTTCCTCTGACCCCAGTCAGAATAGCTGAGATCAAGAAAACAACAGATAACAATTGCTGGCATGCAAGTGACAGGACTGCGCAGTAGTATAGCTACTGTAGAAACCATTGTGAAGAATTCTCAAAAGCTAAAATAGATACACCCTATGACCAAGTTATACCACTCCTCCGCATATGTCCAAAGTACTAAACATCCTATAGAACAAATACTTGCTCAACAATGTTTATTCATAATTGTTGGGATACTGGAAACAACTTTAATATCCTCAGATGAATGGAGAGTAAAAATGTGGTGCATACAGATAGTGAAAATGTGGTGCATATACACAATGGAATACTATTCAGCCATAGAAAAAATAAAACCATGAAATTTGCATGAAAAAGAATGGACCTAGAAGGCATTTTACTCAGTGAGGCAACCCAGACCCAGAAAGAAAGATACCATATGCCAATCAGCTTTTGGTTCCTATCACCAAATATTTAAATATGAGTATATCATCTGGGGCAGCCTCAAAATCAAGGAAAGTAAAAAGGGATGATGAGTATCACTGCCCAGAGGTCCAGCCTTTAGGAAGCACCCAAGGTATGCAAAAAATAAATCCACTTTTCTATCTAAGGGATACTAAAAAAGGAAACAGACGCTTTCTGTCGGTAACTTTCTCTTTTCTTCATCTTAAAAAAAAATCTTCTCTGCTGATCTCTCTGTAATGTAAGCTACATTTACTCTACACAGCTCTCTCTCCATAGCTCTCTCACACAGCTCTCTCATACATCTGTCTCTACACAACTCTTCATACAGCTCTTTCTGCATAGCTACACATCTTTTTTCCACAAGGCTCTCTTCTGCATACACATCTCTCTTCTACATAGCTCTCTACATCTCTCTAGTCACACATCTTGAAAAATCTTGCTCCCAACAGAAAATTCTAGACAATATATGAATTACATATTCAGGGTCACAAAGCATTTCTTGAAAAAACAATAAGAAACAGAGCCATTCTGATTACACAGTTTCTTTCAGGCTGGGGAAGTCACACTGCTGGCTGGAAGTGATTAATCGTGGCAACACTTGGCCATGCAGGTGGGAGGCACATAGCCTCAGAGACATCACAGAGAGTGATATTGAATTTCACTACCTAATCATTAAACAGTTAGTTGACTAAACCTTGAGCCTTGTGTCATAAAAGTGAGGTTAGGAGTATGTGCAGAAAGTCAGTTGCTGAAAGAACTGTGTATACTAAAGTTGCTTCATGCCTGACCTTGGTTCTACAAACAGACACCTGGGAATCTGTCCCTGAGCATTTCATTTGCAGGAGCAACTAGTCTGTTTTTAATTTGTTTTGAGGTCTCAAATCAGCTAAGTGTGCAAAAAGCTATCTTTGTAGCTGAGAGCACTGCCACTTTTCCATGTCAGTCCGATCTAGGAAAAATATCCCAGTATTACTTCTATTCATCAAAAGCATAGCTTAAGAAGAAATCATCTCCCTGACCATCCACAGATATATGTGCCCAATGACTACAAAAAAAACCCACTAATGGGCTGTGGAAAGAACCCCACAGCTGTTCTTTTTAGGAAGGAATTATGACAGCAGATGAGAAAAATTACAGACAGAAGCAACCAGTTTTCATAGTCTGTGGTCCTGTAAGCCTTGCTTAATGAGATTTCTCCATCAGAGAGTTATTCATCTGGCAGGTAGATGCCTGAATTATTAATTGCCATCTGTTGTATTTATGTCATGGCCTGTGACAATGGGGCTTGGGAAGAAGCTCTAGAAGGAGTTCTGTGGAGTGGTAGATGGGATAAAACAAGGTGGGAGGGACTTTAACAAGGAGGCAGAGTGAGGACAATATAGAGGGAGAGGGAATGGGGATAAACCACACTAAGGCTGTTCAAAAAGCTATAGGGAATCATATTGGTTTATGTTTACTTAAAATTACATATACTAATATAAGGGTATGTGCAGACATATACTACATAGGTATAAGTTATAAGTATACACACACATCATATACATGTAATGTATGTATGAAAAGCCCCAGTGCCAGGAATGGGAAACCTCCTCTCAGATTGTTGGTTAGGGAAATCTACAAAACCCCCCTTTAAAAAATGTAGGATATTGCCATTGCCCTTGGTCTCCTCTCAGAAACTGAAGGTAAGACCCTATTGCTGCAGCTGTAGATGTCCACGGAATATGGAGGAAACAAGCTGGATCTGACCTGGGAGCCTCATAGTACAGAAGGAGCTCTGAAAGCTTCCAAGAGAGAAAAGTAATCAGTAGTCCTATCCAGCTATCACACTAGTGAAAAACAAAAACAAGAAAAAATAATACCCCAAAGCCATCTAATTGGACTTAAGGAATGATGAGCAGGAGTGAAATAATCCTTTGTACTGGAAACCAGCAGCTAACCATGTGTGAGAAAACCATGGATCCTAGAGGAGAACCTACCACTGCCACTTTCCCAAATCAGTATGATTTCTAACTGCGTACTAAATACTTATGCTTATACCCACAGATAAGTGTGGCTCCTTCCTCATCAAAGAAGCTTCTTTTTGCAGCCGATAGAGATAATCAGAGAAAACTATATGCTGTGGAATGGTCTGTATGTCAAATGTGTTGCTGATTGGTCAATAAATAAATTACTGATTGGCCAGTGGCTAGGCAGGAAGTATAGGCGGGACAAGGAGGAGAATAAAGCTGGGAAGTGGAAGGCTGAGTCAGAGAGACACTGCCAGCCACCATGATGACAAACAGCATGTGAAGACTCCGGTAAGCCACAAGCCACATGGCAAGGTATAGATTTGTGGAAATGGATTAATTTAAACTATAAGTACAGTTAGCAAGAAGCCTGCCACAGCCATACAGTTTGTAAGCAATATAAGTCTCTGTGTTTACTTGGTTGGGTATGACGGCTGTGGGACTGGCAGGTGACAAAGATTTGTCCTGACTGTGGGCCAGGCAGGAAAACTCTAGCTACAAATGGCGCCCAACGTGGGGCAAGAGTTTCCACCTAAAAACTGAGAAAAGATTCTAAAACGGAGCTAAAAACAGTTCCTAATTGTCTCTCTCAAATAAACGGCAGCTGCCGGTTTGAGCTACTGACGGGTTCCTAGAGTGTGTGCTCGACCTGCAGTATGACGGGAATGAGGCCTCTGCAAGTGGCACATTAAACTGCGTGGTGAATTTAGCCTTTGCTAGTACAAAACAAAAAAAGAGGTTTCTGGGCTACACACTGCTTGGATAAAAGCATAGAGACCCACGATAGCTCCCAGAGCTGGCGGTAAACTACCACCGCCATGTTGGGAAGCTGAAGTGGGCGGAGCCAGCAGCCACAGCGCCAGTGCCATTTCAGGCTTAGAAGGCTGCAGTTTAAAGCAATAGGCTCAAGCTAATATAAAAAATAAGCCATGTAAAGATGGCTACCACACAGAGAATCTGGATTATGTTCTCTTTGATATTCGTAACTAAAGAAAAACATTTCATTACAAAAGCTGTTAAGTTATGCCAAAATGTATATTTTAAAGGTACCTTGACTTCAAAATTTGGATGTAAGGATATGTTGCTTTGGAAAGGAGACTCTGCTTTTGTTTCCACAGAAAGCCAGAGGCTATGGATTTGTTCCAGATTAAGATACATCAGGTTTGACCAGCCAAGACCACCTGAAAGGTCTCCGATGACACCATGGCCCAGATGATCCAACATCCAGAATGGTTTGAAGGCAACTGGCTCAGACAATACAGCCTCATGACTATTCCATAATCCTAAAATTTTCTTTGTATCCCCATAAGAAACAGCGCCCCCCTCCAGCAGGAAGTAGTAAGAGAAGCTACGCCCAAATTCCCAAATATACCAAGCTGACTTTGGAGATATGTAAAGGTTAAAACCTTCCTTTTTAAGAAAAGAAAAGGGGAAGTGCTGTGGGATGGTCTGTATGTCAAATGTGTTGCTGATTGGTCAATAAATAAATCACTGATTGGCCAGTGGCTAGGCAGGAAGTATAGGTGGGACAAGGAGGAGAATAAATCTGGGAAGTGGAAGGCTGAGTCAGGGAGACACTGCCAGCCACCATGATGACAAACAGCATGTGAAGACTCTGGTAAACCACAAGCCACGTGGCAGGGTTTAGAATTGTGGAAATTGATTAATTTAAACTATAAGTACAGTTAGCAAGAAGCCTGCCACAGCCATACAGTTTGTAAGCAATATAAGTCTCTGTGTTTACTTGGTTGGGTCTGACGGCTGTGGGACTGGTGGGTGACAAAGATTTGTCCTGACTGTGGGCCAGGCAGGAAAACTCTAGCTACAACTATAACTGGTCAAAGTGCAGAAAACAAGCACCCATGTGGTAAACAATGCTATTTGATACATCTACAGCACATCCTTTACACCTAATGCTCCAAGAACATCATGGAAAAGGGAGCAGATAGATTGTATGATCTGTGACCAGGACATCTGCTGCATGATAATGTCTTCTGTATATGACAGGAGAAGTGGCACCCATGAAATCTCGGCAATATGATATCCTAAATAAGGCCTGAAAAATGACACCAAGTGACATGCCATTGTGAATGGGAGAAAATCTCACAAGCCACAGCCATAGGTAAAGAGCTCTAGGCAATTAATGGTTTTCTGAGTGAGAGACAATTGGCTTTCCCTTTCATAGGTTATCCAATTCCCAGTGGTCATCCCTAAATACGTATACACACAAACAACATTAATGAACTCATCAGATTGTATTTATAAATTTAAATGTGTGTGTATGTGCAGCAATAATAATTAAAGAGTAAGAGGTGATTAATTTGAAAGGGAGTGGAGGCCACAGGAGAAGTTGGAGCAAAGACAGTGAGGAAATGATTTAAATATTACTCACGCGAAATTCTCAAAAGTGTAAAAGTTATTTTGTTTTTTAAAAAATGATTAATTCCATGATTGACAGTAAGAACATTCAGCTTCACTTGCCCACTGGATGAATCTGAATGAACTGCGGTTGAATACCAGAACACTGCCTTTCCCAAAGCAAACTAATTTTCAAAGAGCCAGAGCAGTGAGATTCCATCACCTGGGGTCATAAAATTTCTCCTGGAAAAAAAAAGTCAGAGCAGTTTTCAAATGATATACAGACACTGGCAAATTTACTTAAAGTGAATCCTTCAACCATTTTGGTAGAAAGTGTATCCAGCGTTGGCCTTAAATCGGGGGAAATGCAAAGAAAAGCCCAGTATCAGCAGTCTCCTGACATAAAGTTCTGCCAACATCTGAACAGGAGATGGGTAGGGGATGAAGTCCTGGCTAGAGTCAAGGAAGAATGCAACATAAAGTAGGACACTGAACAAGTGGTTGTTGGTAATGGAAAACATCATTCCCAAAAAAGTGCGAAATAACTCTCAACAGGCACTGTGTGCTCTTACCACAAGCCCCAGTCTTCCGTTGCTGGATTCCCATTTGCTAGCATGCAAAGGAAGACATATTCCCTTTCATTGTTTTGCAGAGTTTTGCCTTGCATAGCTCCTGTGCAATTTGAATTCATCAGGCTTAGATGTTAGCTGGTAAAACTTTAAAAATCATGTGTGGGGGTGCAGGGAATGACTAAAGTAAGAGAATGACTAATGACTAAAGTCCTCAGATGACAAGAGTGATTCCCCAACATTGTTAGCGTCTTCAGCTAACACATTGCAGCTGTGCAGGCAAATGAAAGAGAATAGTTCCCTTTTCAAGACCTCCTTGTTTTCTATGGGAAGTCCATCTTCCCTACAGAGATGTTATAGCACTATTATTCACAACCAAATCTCTCTCTTCCTCTCTCTCTCTCTCTCTCTCTCTCTCTCTCTCTCTCTCTCTCTCTCTCTCTCTCTCTCTCTCTCGCGCACACACACACACACACACACACACACACACACACACACACACATATTCCAAGGCTAAGAACAACATCATTCAAGACCCAACTGAGGTTTCTAGAGATTGAATCCAGGTTAGAGGTTCAGCTCCCATCCCACTTCTGTGTTATTGAACACTGTTCGCAACAGATGTCTTGTCAGAGGTGATCTGTGTAAAATATCACAAGGAACTTCTTTTTTTTTTTTTTTTTTTTTTTTTTTTTTTGGTTTTTCGAGACAGGGTTTCTCTGTGTAGCTTTGCGCCTTTCCTGGAACTCACTTGGTAGCCCAGGCTGGCCTCGAACTCACAGAGATCCGCCGGCCTCTGCCTCCCGAGTGCTGGGATTAAAGGCGTGCGCCACCACCGCCCGGCACAAGGAACTTCTTAAAAACTAAGTCTGGCCGGGCGGTGGTGGCGCATGCCTTTAATCCCAGCACTTGGGAGGCAGAGCCAGGCAGATCTCTGTGAGTTCGAGGCCAGCCTGGACTACCAAGTGAGTTCCAGGAAAGGCGCAAAGCTACACAGAGAAACCCTGTCTCGAAAAAACAAAACAAAACAAAACAAAAAAAACTAAGTCTGCATAGTGCTGTGCTCCACTAGCACCTTGGAAGTCCTGAGGAAGAAGCTGGGCAAGCTCTGAATCTAGATACCAGGCTGTTCAGTTTATCTGTGATTTCTATTGAAAATCTGTGCCTACAAGTTCTCTTTACTCCCCAGTGGACCATGCTGTGTTTGAAATGTTATCACTTTATATTTTTACTTTTTGCCTGTTTACAGATTTCACCAAACCTTGTGAAATATGTAAAATTCTTACTATGTATTAGTTATCAGTTTATCAATTTGAAGGAGATAGTATAGACTTAATTATTGTGCCTTATAATTCATTTACTTCATTAATATAATCTTTGTCTAAATACACTTCATATTTTTAATTTTTACTTGTTACTCTAACTACAAGTGTGTGTGTGTGTGTGTGTGTGTGTGTGTGTGTGTGTGTGTGTGTGGTTGCAGACACTTGTATGCCACAGTGGAGGTCAGAGAACAACTTTTGAGAGATGATACTCTCCTTCCAGCTTGTTTTGAGGCAAGTTTTCTCTTGTAGTTTCCTCCACTACACTGGTTGTCTGGGATGGCTGGCTTATGAACCTCCAGGTAACTCTCCTGTATCCTCATCTTACATCTCCTAAGAAATGCTGGGATTAAATATGCATGCCACAGCATCCATTACTTGCATGTAAGTGCTTCCAACTGTCTCAATTGGCTCCATATTTTTTATCTTTGAGAGTATTTCATTTGATATTACTATTCCATAAACTTTTGGTTCATTGTTATAGTAATTCAGAACTCATCTTCATTAAGAAGCTAAATAGGACCTGTACAGTGACAACACAAACCAACACATTATGCTGGTGGTAGATATCTCACAAGGCTACATTCCTAGATGAAGAGCTATAGGCAATTAAGGGCTTCTGAGAGAGAGAATGAATCTTCTCTAGGAACATCTCAATGCAAGGCTATTCAATTTCAAATGTTCATTCTGAAAGACATATGCATATGAGCAATATTAAATGGATGAAACAGAATATATAATATATTCATATACCTATGAACGATAACTATTAAAAGAAAATAAAGTTATTTTTTAAAAGTCAGAAATTTAAGATGGACAGGAGACATGGGAGGAGTAGGAGAAGGATGGTATAAATTATGTAAATATAGTATTATGAAATTGTCAAAATACTAATTAAAATTTAAAAGAAGCTTAAACACTATTAAAGCCTCAGCAAATTTGTTCTATGAATATTTTATGCCTCTACTATGACAAAATGATCCTAAATGTTGTAGTGTGGCCACCAACATCCCCATAGTTCTGTCATTAATCAAGAAAGGAAGCATGGATATTGAACTGCTGTGGGATGTCTTTCTGTATGCTGTGATTATGTGAAGCTCCCATTGGATAATAAATAAAGCTGTTTTGGCCTTCCTTTTGCTTTTCTTAAGCATCCACTTAAAAACCACTACATAGTAGATTTGTTAAATGACAGACATTTATTTCCTCAAAGTTCAGGTGGCTGAAGTGCAAGGTTAAGTGTCCACAAGTGTTGCATTTTGGCAATGACTATCTTGCTGGGGTGTGCAAGTCATCTTCTTACAGGCCTTCCTCTGTGAGTTAACACACTTTCCTCTATGTCTATAGATTCCTCCATGTCTGTTGCCTTCTTATATGGACACTGGTCAAATTAGATTACAGTTTCACCCTATGATATCATTTATACTTGATTTATACTTGAGGATATCAATAAATTTTTTCTGAGTACCTTGAACAGTATAGCATCAACACTGGCAGTTTGGGGACAAGAAAACTGGTCCCTCATATTCTTTCTGTGCTTGGCCCACTAATACCTTTCACAAGCACAAGGTACATATTAAATAATACTGGTTTTGTTTTGTATTTTAATATGGAATGACACTACTTAACTGAATGCATAAGACCAAATTTTTGCCTACAAATTGAGTTTATAGTTACCTTCTTCAGCACTTTAGGAGTATCTGTCAGTTACCTTCCAGTATGCAACTTTCTAAAAAGATTTCTCACGTGAATATACTTTCTACAACCACAAGTTTGTAGACATTTTCTGAATTTGACTTTGATTCTGGTGGTCTTAGTGTCTTGCAATATAACCTCTTCCCTGACTTTTCCTAGGGAGATGTCAACAGATTCCTATTTACTCCAGGTAAGTCACCCACAACAGAACAAAGAAATGACTCCACTCAAGTCTAGTTCAGTGAACCAATTAGTTTATTAGGATTACTTGCAGGGACACGGATGAGAGCTCTTACAAGAGCATGGAGACATAAGGGTAGCTTCATCCCTGAAAGCCCACCTTGCACCCAGCCTGAGTGACAACTCATATAAAGTGCATCACTGCAGCTCCACACACATCCTACAGACAACTCAAGCAGTTCTCTCTCTTAGCAGCTGTTTACAAGTACTTAACATTTTGCATGTTTAAGCCGCTTCATAACATAAACCAAACAACAAAGATAAATACATAAGGGTATTATTTAGCTAAATAATTGATATAAGTAATTGTATGCAGGTGGTACGATTTTGTATCAGCAGAAGACAAGACAGTGAACTTTAGGCACAAAACTCCTTTCATACTTTACTAAACAGGTGTTTCTGTGAAGGTTAATGTTGACTGTCATCTTGACAGGATCTAGAATTACCCAGAAGACAAACCTTTGGGCCTATGTAAGAGAGACATTCTACATTAGGTTAACTGAGGTAGGAAATCTCACTCTTCTTGTGAGTCAGAACATCCATCATTTGAGTTCTTGACCTAAAAAATGAGAAGGCAAGCAGAGCACCAGCATTTATCTCTGCTTCCTGACTTCGGAACACAGTCCTGTGGTCATTCCTTCCCTGCCATAAGGCGTACCCTCAAGCTGTCAGAAAAAAAAAAATCTGATTTCTTCCCTAAGTTGCCCTTTTCAGGTATTTTGTCATAGAAACAAGAAAACATGAGCAACACAGCTACTGATGTATCAAACAGAAGCAGTCCCTGTGCTTCCTGTGCAAATTAGTTATCAAGTATAGAAACGAGAAGGCTTAAATTAAGCATGAAGACTTCCCATTCTTTTCTGTGTTATCCCACCAGAGTTCAAGTGTGACTGTGAGCAGCTTCTCCCCCTGAATATCTCACCTGAATTTTGTAGGAGAGCCTCCCTCTGTAGAGATTATTGCTCTAATTAACTTCAAGGAATGTTGGTTTCTATACGTGAGAAACAGCGTCCTACCATTATGAGTGGACAAAAGACCTACAAATTAATAAGATAACATCTTCCTTTGGTGGATTCTTATTTCTCAATTCCCATTTGAAAGCATCTGTTTCTCATAAAATTATCTCTAAAAAACCATACAGAAAATACACTCAAATTTTTTTAATTTACATGTTTAAAAAGCTTTATTGAAGATAAAATCTAGGCAAAACATAAACCCAGCAGTCTGAAGAGATTTATTTGTAAAAATAAGCATTGAATAAGAAATCTTACATTTTCTAAACATTCTCAGTGGTCTCTTACTAAGAGTTAAGCAGCACTGAGCGTAGGACATGTGACCGACCACTCAGTCATGCTAAGCTCTCTAAGCTTCCCATCTTTGACTCAGTTTATTTTAAATAATTCATTTATTTGATCAAGTTTGTGTGTGTTTTACCTACTTTCTATACTAATAATATACATGTACAACAAAATTTGTGTTAATTAAATGTTAGTGACTTCCACATTAGTCTAAATTTTCATGCCTATGCTAAATTGATTTTTTGTCACCTTAGAAAAATTCAGGTACACGATCACATAAAATAAAATACTACCACCAAATTCTTACTGTGGCATTTAACCTAGACACTATCATAGGCACATTTGGCATTTATGAGCATAAAAACAAAAATGTATTATACTACATACAGAAGAACTAAATAAAAAATTCAATGCATTCCCATTGACAAACATGTTTCAAGAATTCTTGATTCCCAAGTTAAATAATATACATAGGAAACTTGGGATAAACTGAAAATATATTTACTTTTTTTTTTTTTTTTTTTTTTTTGGTTTTTCGAGACAGGGTTTCTCTGTGTAGCTTTGCGCCTTTCCTGGGACTCACTTGGTAGCCCAGGCTGGCCTCAAACTCACAGAGATCCACCTGGCTCTGCCTCCCGAGTGCTGGGATTAAAGGCGTGCGCCACCACCGCCCGGCCTTACTGTAGTGTGTGTGTGTGTGTGTGTGTGTGTGTGTGTGTGTGTGTGTGTGTGTGAGAGAGAGAGAGAGAGAGAGAGAGAGAGAGAGAGAGAGAGAGAGAGAGAAGCTTGCAACTCTCCCACTACATGTGTATAAAGATGACAGGAAAATTTTGGAATCAATCCCATCCCCAGAACCACCTAAAAGTGGAAGAAACTGGCTCAAAAGGTAAAAGTAATCACTCACTGGCTCAGAATTTCTCAAGTTTTCTAAACTGATCTTATAAATGAAAAAAAAATGGATTAAGTATATCTTAATATCCAAGTCTGTATTTTATACTTTATGACATTTTTAGAGAAAACAAAATAATTTTTATATTGACACAGCTACAGGTTTCCTTTTTCAGTGCCTCACTTGAATGCATGCAGATACATATCTCACGTGTTATTCATTGATCATTTTAAAGTCTTTAAAAGATTAATGGTGATAAAACGTGATGCCAGTTCTTATATTTAAGTGGTTCACATTCACATCTTTGTATAATAATAAACATGCTTGTATCTTGTCTGCAGAGCTGTAATGTGGTGCTTAATCTACATATAATCTTCTAAATCCATAGTTACATATACCTGAATAATTTAGAAATTACAAACTTATACATAAAAGGCTTACTTATTTTATATCCCACACCCATTGCAGACTCTGTTTCCTTTGGGCACTGCTGACTAACACATGTGGGGACTACACCCTGCAGGTTTTCTTTCTCTCCTCACAGCTCTCATAAGAGTTCAGTTCACTCCATTTCCTAGGACGAGTCCCTTAGTAACACCCTAGAAGAGGGGCAGGCCAAATGAGTAGCCACTGTTGCATCACATATTAACATTCTTAGGGAAGTCCTTTTTCCAGGAATGTTATTCCTACTTACCTAAAAATACAGGAAAGCACAATGTCTCTGTCTAGTTAGTTAGATCGTGTCTGCTAATCTCAGGTCCACAGAGGCATGGTACAATACTTTTCCCATTCCCTACTTGCTTAGAAGAGGGGAAAAAATCTCTGTTCTTCTGACAGAGATGGTACCCACATTTTGACCTTGCTTGTGCTGTCTCCCATATTAATAGAAACCTTTACACTGTCTGCATCTCTAACAGACCCCTTTCCTGAAAGAGGACCTCCACCCTGGTCATCCCTAACACATGAAAACTATGAACTGATTTTTCTCTGGAATACGGAAGCTGGTCCCCAATATGCTTTAGGGAATAGAGCATTTTGTATCTTTGAGCCTGTACCTCATCCACCGAAGCATGGAAAGCAAGGATTGACGCAGCTTCCTGTTCTCTAGAATCAGGACACATGAATGGGCTGAGGGAAAAGCAATTCCCACTGCCTGTAAAAACAAAACTATGAAACTTTTCTGCTTGAATTCAACAAGCCAACATAGTGAAAGAAGAGACAGAAAGAAAACCGTATACAGTAACAGGAAGGCGACCACAGTTTGCAAGGCCTTTACATGGGCTGTGGTGCTGACATCTCTGGAGCCTTCTGCATTGTGCCGCATGTTCTTCAGATGTCTCCACAGGGAGAAGATGAGCAGGAGAAACATTGTCAAGGACACAGTGAATGGTATGAGTGTGAACATAGTGTTGACAAGTAAAACAAGTCTAGAAAATTGAGCAGACTTACTTGAGATAGCACTGTAGGACATATTTGCTTCGTGTCCATCAATCCAGACATCAATATATCTGTTTATGACTAAAATGTTTAAAAACAAAATGAGCAAAGACACCAGCAATGTCACTGATACCACTTTTTTTACTCTCCACTTCAGATAAAGAAAAACACAGTTTGAAAAATTGGTTATCTTGAGAAAATAAAAGATACTGAGGCATGTAGAAAGCCAGATGCTGAGATGATTGGTCACTGTCCAGAAAATTTTGATAATTCTCATCATTTTTCCAGTTATCATTAAAGCTGTGTAGATATATGAAACCAATAAACTTGCAATTAATGACCAGAGCAGAGTTATTCTGGAGATGGCCAGAGCAGTGAGGATCTGATCCACTGAAGAGATCTTTCTTCTCTTGACCAAGTCCATGATGTTCACCAGTGCCATGAATCCATTTCCTAAACTTCCTATTATGAATTCCACACTTAAAATAAATGTTAATGTGACATGTAGGATATGACTCATTGTCACTAGAAGGATTCTTTAGTTCCTTGTACACTGATGAAAATGTATTAATCAGTCTTCTAAAATGCTATGGAATTCTGGAACTCTCATAGCATTGACTGTCATGAATACGTATAGACAGAGCCAATTAAATATAGATTCACCAATGGTTTGGTCCATAGTTTTTTGCACAAAATTTTTCAATTTCCAAGGCAGCAATGTTAGACTTTATCCAGATATTATGTGACTTACAGAGGGCACCTTGAAGTCTTTTTTGTTGATGTGGAAGAAACACTGAATTCTCATGTGCTGTCATCAAAATAAAGATATGCTTACATGTGTTGTTTTTACTAGTTTTTCTTTATACATATTTTAGTCTGGATATTTGATTTCTAGACAAGTAACATTAGGGAATTGTAACTCAGAGCCAGCAACAAAATCTAGACTGACATATAAAAGAAAAACAACATTAAATACATCAAAATGATGTTTGTACAGGGAACTGTTCGTGCTTCAGAAAGTTCTTACAGAAAGCTATCAGAGTTGCCTAAAAGTTTCATAGATATCAATGTTCCTCAGATATTCTCTTCTAGGAATAATATTCATCTTACTTTTTGCAGGGTCATGCATGCACACACTGCTATCCATTAGTAGAGAAACACAAATGCCACTGACTCATCATTTTAATAAAACTTTTTAACATTAGTGTTTTTGTGCATCTAACTCATGCTTATACTGATATAGTTATCAAGATGCTGTATAAAATAGTTTTCAAGTAAAATTGATGTAATAAGAATATAAATATTCTCTAAAGTTGTAATTCTTTCATCTCTGTATATGAGTAAATTTGGAGATTGTCCTATCATGGTATCAGGCAAAGAATTTAAATGAATTTATACACACACCAAGGATCTTTCCCATTCTCTGTATCTCCCTTTGTTAGTACATATGCCATCTTTTAGCACCTAGGACCTTCAGATACAACCATCTCTCTTCACTTTGCACCAATATCTGTTCCATTACCAACATCATACACAATAAGGATGATGTACGACCTAGACAAGCAGGAAATGAAGCATGACATTAAAATTCCTAAGGAGCTAAGTGCAGTCAAAGAAACATGACTGAAAGCCAATAGAACTAACAAAGAGAGAAAAATAGATGTCAAAGACTGCAATAAAATTGGTGTGGTGGTGCACACTGGTAACCTTAGTCTAGCAGTGGAGAGATGAATGCAGGAGGATGACTAATCCAAAACAAGCCTGAGAGATAAATAAGGCACTGTTTAAAATAAAAACCATTAGAGATTACAGGCAAGACATGAAGTATTCCAGTGTAGAGATTGGAACACAGCCTCAGCCCCCTGCAGCAAAGGCCCAACAATTACATGTCAGCTATACTGGGAAGATAAAGTACATCAGCATGTGAAAAGTTTTAGAAGTTGCTAAGAATAGAAGCATGAGCATACATACCATCATTGCAGAGACAGAAATGTCCTCCTGACATGGCTCCTTCCAAACAACAAAAAAGAGAAAGGAAACAAAGAGAAATGCAAAACACTCCACTCCAGGGGTGGGCAGTGTGGAATGTGTGCTACTACTGGAACTTCAAGGTCTTTTTAAAAGTGACAGAACTTGTGTCCACCAGGAGAGAGTGACATATATCACCCTGACGAGCACTCCTGAGCTCTTCCTCTGCATCTTCTGCTCTGCACAAGACAGCACCAAGAACAGTTCCCACATATTTCATCTCAAGAGCAACATGATAAATCATTTCCTCAGAAAGGAGGAAGAATATATACTTGGGGGAACAGAGGGTATAAGGGGGAGTTGAGAAGAATTGGAGAGAGGTAAATATGATCAAAATATCTTGTATTAAACTTTGAAAAAACTACCAAATAAATTTAAAGACTCCTAGTGACTTGTTACTATATCCATAGATCATAACATATTTCAACCCCCATCAGCGAAGCTTCTCCTTGCAGTAAATGACAATGAATACAGAGACCTTCACCTTCCAGTACAAATAGAACAAAAGACTGTGGTGTTCTCAATTTAAACAGAACATTCATAACACATTCTTCATCTCAAGCCTCAGGGATTTTCATGGAAGAGAACAAGGAAAGATTGTAAGAGATAGAAATAGTAAGTAAAAATAAGAAAGCTGGTTTTTTGTTTTGTTTTGTTTTGTTTTTTTGATAAAACGGCATTCGCACAGGTAAACTCAGCAATTGTAACAACATGTACAAAACCTGAAAAAGCTCAAGCCAGACAAAATCCCAACACTGAGGGAGGAAGGTGGACACAAAATCCTATCTCTAGCTGAGAAGCTACAGGCATTGATAGCTGCTGGGAGGAGAGTCAAAAGTTTTCTTTAACTGTATGACCCCTGGTGGGTCAAGCACACACTGGGACAGTCCCCATCTCAAGACAAGTTTAGCAACAGAAAGTGGACTCCGTGTGTAGGTGAAGAGAAATGAAGAGGACTCAACATTTGGGTGTGAAAATAGAGGAGCGTGGAGAGGATGGTTATGGGAGCAGTTGGGGCAGTGAGCTCACATGTTCATTGCACATACATTGCACGAAATCTTCAAAGAATTAATACAAACATTCGTAAAATAAAAGACTCAAAGAAAAGACAAAGCCAAAATCCCCTGTACATCAACAGAACAAATTCTTCCCTCAGCTTCTTAGGTAGAGAAATGTAGGACTGGAGAACTTAGTTATCTTGAACAAACAAAACAAGGTGAGGCTATTGGTACACCAGGTGCTACAAGGATCACTTCTAACACAGGCTATAAGGACACCCTTCTACACTTGTTCATTATTTGAACCCAGATGAACTACAGTTGAATACAGTGTGTTAACTTTCCCTAAGGAAACAATTTTGGAGACAGCCCACGGAGTAAGAATTCTATCACCAGGAACATCTTTTTCTTCCAGTAATACCTGAACCATTTTCAAATGCTATAAAGACACTGGCAGATTTTCCAAAACCAAATTCTCTCACTAACTGGATGGAAAATATGCTCAGGAGTAACCTTCAGTCAGGAAAAAAGTATAAACAAAGCCTCTATTACTGTTTATAATTGACAATCTCCTGACAAAAAGTCCTAGCAATACCTGGTTTCTGGGTGGGCAGCGAAGTCCTACTGTCTTTTTAATTTTTTTCATTTGCCTTTGGAATTTTAGTATATTTACATCATTTCTCTTTCCCTTTTCCTCCCTCTGAACCCTTCAATATTCTTCTCCTTGCTCCCTTTCAAATTCATGACTTGTTTTTTCCATAATTTTGTTACACACACACACACACACACACACACACACACACACACACACACACTACATATAAAACCCTTCAGTCTGAATAATGTTCTATTGACTTTTACATTCTGTGGACAATGTTAAGGAGAAAAGTAACATTAACTAAGACAAACTCCAAGTTCAATGATGGTTTCATAGAAAAAACTATTATCCTAAAACAACTGTAACCATGCACTGTACACCTTCACCACAAGCCCCAATCTTCAACTGCTAGTGCTGAAATTAAAGCTGAATTCTCATTTACTAATATGCAAATAAAGGCCTACTCTCTTTCACTGTTTTGCAAACATTTCCCCTTATCTATCCTCTATGAAATTTGAGTTCATAAAGTATGGATGTCAGGCAGCAAAGCTTTAAATGTTTTCAAGTTACAAAGTTTAAAAAAAATGAATGAATGAATGGTGAATGCAGAGATGGGTGAGCTTCAATCCTCAGGAAATATCATGAATGGCCCTTCAACATCAAGAGTTTATTTTAGCCAGGCAGTGGTGGCATGCCTTTAATCCCACACTCGGAGGCAGAGCCAGGCAGATCTCTGTGAGTTCGAGGCCAGCCTGGTCTACAGAGCGAGATCCAGGACAGGCACCAAAACTACATGGAGAAACCTTGTCTCAAAAAATCAAAAAAAAAAAGAAAAGAAAAGAAAGAAAAGAAAAAAACAGTTTATTTCAGCAGATAAGTTGGATTCATGTAGAAGAGTTTTTTTCTTTCTAAGGTGTCTTGTTGTCTAGGGGAACTTCTTGGAAAACTCCTCTTCTCTACAATTATCTGCTGATAACTAATGTCTTATAGCTTCATTATATACAGCCAAGAAGCACACACACACACACACACACACACACACACACACACACACACACACACCAATCCAAGACTGACAACAAGACACCATTCAAGCAAACATAGCTCTGATCACTGTCTAGGTGTGGCAGTAATCTAGTGTGTTGATAAAGTGAAAGCTACTAACAGGCCTCTTGCTGGAAGTGTTCTGTATAAAGCTATTTGAAGTAGTGCTAAAAAAAAAAAAAACCCTGCTGAATGCTGTGTTCTGTGCTCCACCAGTACCTTGGCAGCATAGTAGAGGGTAAGTAGACAGGCTTCCATCTTGATATTAAAAATCTACAGTTTCTCTGAGATTTGTTCTTGTTGTGAAAATTCTGCTGTGCATTTCTATTTTTATTGCCTTGTGGATTGTATTGTGTTTGAAATGTTACCATCATGTAATTTGTATTTAACCTTTTATTGATATTTACTCTGTCTACTTATTTTCACCAAGAAATCCATACTTTGACCCTTAGCTATTTTTATTTTATATTGAACTTCATCTTTAACTGGTAGTATTTCACATTCATAGATTACAACTCTAAGAACTCATTCAACTGCAGATTTTTTTCTTACAAATCAGAGTCACTTCTCTCAGCCCTGAATATATACATATTTTCTTTTCTTATTGTTTTCTGTGCAACAGAATAACAGACAACTACTCATCGCACAATTTTCCTGTTTTCCAATTCAATCATTTAATATCTTTTCAATAAATGAATTCATTCACACAATATTCAAAAATAGGCTGAAAATTTCAAATATCAATGAGTCATTTGTAAGTACTATGACATTCTCCTTCAAGTAGCAACCTAATGCACATGTCCACCTTTTATAAAATGTTTGGCCTTATCTAATTGTCTCTGAAAGACATACAGATAATATACTCAACACTTTCCAATGAATAAATAAAATAATGTTAGAAGAGAAAAATATTGACAAAGCAAACTGAGTAATCTGAAGGGTTTATTTCTAACGATACACAGGATCCTTACTACAGATTTAACACACTTAACACAGGCCACATGAATATATACACACATGTATTTTACATATTAACATAAATCATTTAAAAATGTTAAAGAGGTTAATTCTATATAGAAAATTATACTTTATTAATATTATGTTTTCATATATTTATTTAGTTCATATTCATATCTATCCTTGTAGAACAATCTAGATAATTCCATATTTTCTGCCAGGGCTGTAATAGTTTGGATAGTACCTAATCTACACAAAATTTTGCTAAATTTACAATGCTACAAGTGAAGTATAGAAGGTACAGATTTATACAAAAATAATTTCTTAGACACTGATGTTCCTCTGAAAGACAAAAGATGATCCACTATAAGTTTTAGGAACCTGAGGGCTCTGCACCATTGAGCCTGCACCTCAGCCACCACACCATGGAAAGAAATGCCTGTCTAAGCTTGGCATTTCCCAGAATCAAGACATATGAGTGGCCTGAAGGGAAAGCAAGTTCAGTAGTCCAGAAGAGCAGAGTAACCGAATTTTTCTGCTGAAATTCCGTATTAAAAACCTGCATGAGAAGTGACAGAAAAAAAACGGTATACAGTAACAGGAAGGTGACCACCATTTGCAGGGCCTTTATGTGGGCTGTGGTGCTGACATCTCTGGAGCCTTCGGCGTTGCGCTGCATGTTCTTCAGATGTCTCCACAGGGAGAAGATGAGCAGGAGAAACATGGTCAGGCTCACAGTGAAGGGGATGAGTGTGAGCATAGTGTTGGTGAGTAAAACAAGCCTAGAAACTTGAGTATAGTTACTTGAGATAGCACTGTAGAACATATTTGCTTGAATTCCATCAATTAAGACATCAATACGTGTGTTTATGACTAGAATGTCTAAAAACAAGAGGAGCAGAGATGCCAATAGTGTCACTGAAACCACTTTTTTTACTCTGCACTTTAGGTGAAGAAAAATAGAGTTTGAAAAATTGGATATCTTGAGAAAATAAAAGATGCTGAGACACGTAGCAAGCCAGATGCTGAAATGATTGGTTACCGCCCAGGAAATACTAATTTGTCTCACACGTCTTCTAGTTAATATTATATCTGAATACCATTCAGACACAAATAAACTTTCAATTAGTGAAAGGAGCAAACCAATTCTGGAAATTGCCAGAGTAGTGAAGATCTGATCTATGAAAGATATCTTTCTCCTCTTTACCCACTGCATAATGTTCACTAGTACTGTGAATGCATTGCCTAAATATCCCATTATAAATTCCACATTTAAAGTAGTTAATAATATGTACCGTATGAAACCATTCATCCTTCCAAGATGTTCCAAATTCCACTAGAGTGCTAAATATTTGTTAATGCAGTCTTCTGATGTATGTCTAGCTGATTCTTGAGAATTCATAACATACTAATTTAATGAACTCTTATGTACAATGTCAAGTAAATATCAAGATTTACTGAGCTGGTTTATAGTTTTCTTCATAAAAATTTTACACTTTGCAAGAGAGCCCAGCTGAGCTTCAACCAGATGCTGCCTACCTTACACGCAATGGTCTGGAGTCCTCATAGTTGATACTGAAGAAAACAGAATTCTCATGTGCTGTCATCAAAATAAATATATGTATTAGCATTGTCTCGACTGTTTACATATTAAATTGAAAACATTTAATTTCTGACAAGCAAAATTATAAAATTCTAGCTCACATAAAAGGCACCAGTATATCAGCTTTTATGTAACATAAGAATTTCACCAAATATTTCCAAATGATGCCAGTATAGGCACCTATATGCATTTTCCAAAGTTCTTCCTATACGCAAACAATTATCTAATAATCTTATATTGTTAGTTATTCTTCAAATACCTAGGACTGAGAAGACTCATAATTTTACTTTTTATAAAATCATATATATATATATGCATATACTAATACATACTAGTTCATAAATATGCATTTATTTATACCATAATCTCTTTTATTTATGACTTCAATAATTCAGGTTTATCATTTATTTATAATTTATTATGCATTTCACTTAAGATTAGCAACATGATAGTTGTTAGGAGATGTTATAAAATTGCTTTCATTTGTAATTGATTCAGTGGTCGTGTAAATATTCTAAAGAGTTGGTACTATCTTATTCATACACGTAAACAAATTTAGAAAAATTCCTGTTCTGTTACAGAGCAGACAATGAACTTACATAAATTCATTTGCACAACAAGAATCCTCTCCATTGTCGAGGTTTCCTGCCTTTGTTAATGCATCTGACTCCTTCACCAGTATGAGCACTAGACACCATTCATTTCCCTCCAATTTGCACCAAAATCTGATCCTGTAATGTCATAGGCATCGAGGCATATAAAGAACAATACACAGCCTGGGCAAGCCAGAGAATGGAGCAATGGGCCATAACGTTGTTCACCAGCTGAAGGGTAGTCAAAGAAGCAGTAACACAAAAAGGATGTATCAAAATAAGGCAGCAGAAAAAACATTCATCAAAAACTTTAGTAAACTTTGCATAGTGGTGCACACTGGTATACGTGGCCCAGCATTGAAGGAAACTGAGCTAGTTGGTGAGACCCTGTATCAACACAACACTAAGAAAAATGTTCAGATTGAAAGAAAAGCCACGAGTGAAAGATGACTTACAACTGGAACTTAGAGCAATACTGAACAAAGAAGGTAACACAAAATATCTTGAATAAATGCCCTACACTTATGGGGGAAACATACTGGGAAGATAAATTCAAACAGCATATGAAAAGTTTTTGGCAAAATTTCTAAGAACAGAAACATTAACATACCTGAACACAGAAAGGTCCTCATGGGATGGCTCTTTCCCTATTTTAAAAACAGACAGAAGATGAGGACAAATGCAAAACACATTGGAGGAGGGGCTGTGTGGAGCATGTGCTAGGACAAGAGCTTCAAGGCCTTTAGAAAAAGTGACAGAGCTTGTATGGTGAGAAGGAGTAACGCCACAGGAGGAGCTTCCCTGAGCTCCTCTTCACCTTCCACTCTGGGAAATGTGGAGGTTCCACTTGAATAGCTACAGCTGCTGCACTCCGTTGTCTGAGTTGCTTTGTTCAAATTCAAAACTTCAACTATATTGATAGTAGCAAGATTTCTGTGCAAGTCCCTGACAAAGCTGTAGGAAAAGAAGAGCTCAAACTCCTTCACAAGAGGAGTAATCCACATCCAAGAAACAAAGTAGCAAAAGCAGCTACAGAGGAAGCCTAGGCTCCCACCCCCAACACAGGGCACTCAGCAAAGGCATCATAAGTCATGTATTTATAAATTCTGCCACTGTTTGAGTGGCACAGTCCATTGAATATTTTGGACATGAATCTGTGTGAGCCCTCAAATATCTTGTTTTCTATTTTCTAAACTGTATCATCAAGGATATCCTTCCATTTTTGAACTATAATGGAACACTGTGAGCATGAGATCTGATTTTGTAAATGATCATTAAGGGGCTATAATGGTGGCAGGGGAAATATCCACTGAATTACAGATTTTGTTACTTGGCTTCGATGAGCTTATGATATGCACACCTGAAAACAGTTTAGAAATGTTAGAGGGGAAAATGTACAAAAGCAACAATTGAGAAAGGATGCTTGTAGCCACTTACACAGCCATTCCATAATCTACCTTTTTATCTTGTATCTATATCCTCCTCTTTTTCTTTTTAGAGTAGATTCAATAATCTACCTTTTTATTCTATCATTTCTATATCCTTTTTTAAAGAGTAGATTCAATAATCTACCTCTTATCTATATCCTCTTTTTTCTTTTTCTTTTTTTCTTTTGGATGGGGGCGGGGGTGAAAGCTGAAAGATCAGAGAAGCAGAACAGTCAGCCACTAACTTACCTCTACAAAATCCTCAGCCTCAAGAGACAGGTTCCTGTTTCTTCACACCTTATATACTTTTCTGTGTCCTGCCATATTACTTCCTGAGATTAAAGGTGTGTGTCACCACTACCTGGTTCTGTTTCTCTCATGTAGCCCAGTATGGCCTTGAACTCAAAGAGATCCAGACGGATCTCTGTCTCCCAAGTGATAGGATTAAAGGTGTGTGTCACCAGTGCCTGACCTCTATGTCTAATTTAGTGGCTGGCCCTGTCCTCTGATCCCCAGGTAAGCTTTATTGGGGTACACAATATATCACTACTGAAGGTAGGCCTTCAGTATAGCTCAGTGGAAGAATACTTGTCAGTCATGTATGAGACCCTGGGTTTAATTCAACTGCCATAAAAATACAAAAAAAAAATAATAAGGAAAGGAATCTGCTTACTAGCTAGATTTTAGAATGTTAAATGGCATTTTGCATATAAAATAAATAATAAGAAAATAGAATGATAGTAACATCTCTCACAGTTGAAAAATATATTAGATTTTATTAAAATCTTTTACATCATTTTCAAAAACTACCATATTGTCACAAATGCCATCTACTTTGGTATTCCAACATGCTGCAGTTCATAGTTCTGGCAATTTAATAATCTACTAATATTTCACTTAAAATTGTACAATAGCCAGTCTATTGCCCTGAGAAATGTTTCTGTCTGTATAAGCTTGCAACCTAAAAATGAAAACAGAATCAAAAAATTTATTCTACATGCAGATTTCATAATGTGTTTTATTTGTTGTCATCTTGATAGCCTCCACATAATTCACTCATTCATTCATTCATTTATTAATTCTGTAAAATATTTTGACAACTATTTTGTTTTGATTTTTAGGTGCTAAGAGTAATCAGCAAACAACTGACATGACTTCCCCTCCCAAGATGCTTTTTATGTATTTGAGGAGATGAATGGTGAACATGAATAATTCTGTTTCTGAGATCATCTGCCTTTATTTTTACATAATAATGATAGGATTTCATAGCACTCCTATTCAAAGAGACAGGAGCTCACAGTTTTCAGGCCCTTCATGTGGACTATGATGCTTGGATCTTGTCATCCTTTGTGTGGACTCACATCTTCCTGGGCTTCTTGCACAGGAAGTAGATTAACCCCAGAGCACAGAGCAGGGATGCAGTGCAGAGTGTGAAGTGTTTACAGTGAGGACAGTTGTGGGGAAGTCTGTGGGAGGACCTGTCTTGACATTTCAAAGAGTTCTTAGGTGGAGGAGAGAGGAATGAGGAAATATCAGATAGAAAGATAGACCTAGAAGAAAGACAGAGGCACAGGATATCTTCAGGAGTGCCCTGGGTCAATATCCAGCCTCCTTTGTTTATCCAAAAGGGTTTTTTAAACAATACTAAGGGGAGAGGCAAAAGACTTTCCCTTTGCAAGATCAAAGCACAATGTACAGCCAAGTGTAGTCCAAACACCTGGCAACCACACCTGTGACCAAATCATCCCATTATGCAACCCTGCTGGGTAAAGCAAGTTCAGATTCTCTGACCCTGAGTAAGGCCTTGCTGTGGATATTGCTCTGTATAAATAAAATGCTGATTGGCCAGTAGCCAGACAGGGAGTATAGGCGGGACAAGCAGAGAAGAGTATCTGGGAAGTGGAAGGCTGAGGCAGAGAGACGCAGCCAGCCGCCGCCATGAGAAGATGTTAAGATACCGGTAAGCCACGAGCTACGTGGCAACTTATAGATTTATAGAAATGGGTTGATTTAAGATATAAGAACAGTTAGCAAGAAGCCTGCCATGGCCATACAGTTTATAAGAAATATAAGTCTCTGTGTGTTTACTTGGTTGGGTTTGAGCAGCTGCGAGCCTGGTGGGTGAGAGAGATTTGTCCTGACCTTGGGCCAAGCAGGACTGGGGAAAACTCTAGCCACAAGGCCTCACTAGAGAACTTCTGTGGACCCCACAATAGTCACATGTGAAAAGCTGTTATGCCCTTCATTTTGTCTTTTAAGTCATATTGCTCTCATACTCACCAGAGCAGTCTTTTCTATGTTCACAACCATAAAAATAAAATCAAAACCAGCAAAATTTGTGTATGGTGGATGTATGTGTGTGGTCTATACATACTTGTGTGTGATCATGTACATGCCCCACAAAGCAAAGACCAGAGGAGGATATCGGGTGTCTTTATCTATCACTCTGTTCTATTTCCTTGAGCTAGGATCTCTCACTGAGCAGAACTGGTGACCAGCAAGCTTCAGTAATTCTCTCTTCTCCACTTCCCATGCACCCACCACTGGTATTACAGACACACATGATCATACTTGCTTTTTATCAGTTCTGTGGACTTGAACTTAGATCCCCATGGTTGTGTAGATGCTCTTATCAGCTAAGTCATCTTCCCTGCCTCTCCTATAATATATCTACTTTATATGTGCCCCTGGATTGTTGATGTAAAGTTATTCTTTATAATTCCATGACCAATGTCAAGCAAACAGCACCACAGTGTGTTAGTAGGTGAACTCAATCTTGTCTTTCTACAAACAGTACATCCCCATAACTGCTCAAATGAACTCTTGTTCATATAGTCTATGTTCCTCCTATAAACCAATGGACATCACAGTTGACTTTGGATTGAAGCTGCATTCTTGTTTGCTATCATGAAAGTAGATACATACTCTGTTTCAACAGTTGTAATCACTTTTGTTTAATTTCCCCATTATTTGTGTTAAACAATTTTAGTTTTCTGTTAATAAAATTCTAGCTTCAATATGTAGATTATTCAGTTTTTTTGGGCACCCAGAAAAACTAATACTCCTTCAAGAGCTAGTTTCTATGTGTACATGAGTACACACATTTAAACAAAGTTACACATAGTAACTAGCTGTTGAAGAAGTATTAGTTATACACAGGTGCACACATGTCTCATAGGAAAATTATTGTTCTATCACCTCAAATGTGTGTCTCTTATAGATAATCAAAATTCAAAGCACCTTTCATGCCCTTCGGGCTTTTCAGTCATTTATCAATGTTTGTCACAAATATTCCTCATGTTTAGAGCTTTGATAAAGTTACTGGTTTGGGTCCATTCAGTTTTAAAATAATTAATTTTTTTAAATAATCTGCAATTCACAGCATCAAGATTTAAACTTTTCCTGTGGTTTCAACACTGTAGAAACACAGTAGTTAAACTTGCTTATACAAATGAATCAAGAAATAGAATAAAGTGTCTAGTGACACACTCACTTATGCACTCCACACAATTTCAAGGAAAACACCAAACATATTAAACTGAAAACAAAATTGTATTCAATAAATCACACTGGAAAAACTAAATCACAATAATGAAAAATGAACTTCAACTCAAATTCCAAACCAAACAAAATGTTAATTTGAGTTGGTCACAAACCAAAATACAAAAGAGTAATAATAATTCTAGACAAATGAGAAAATATCCTTATATAACTTTATAACAACTTTCTAATAGGCAAATATTTCTAACCCAAACTTGAGGCAATCCTCCTGCCTCTGCCTCCCAAGAGCTGTGGTTACAGGTGTGTACTACTGTGCCTGGCTTGTATAATAATAATGTTTATGTTCTTCTCACTTTAGCATCTTGACCAGCATTTTGTTGATGGAATTTATCCACATTGCTATATGCACAGGTGCTTCCTTCCTTTGCAATTCTCTCCAGGCCTGTTCTCTCCAGGACTGTTATCATGAAAATATGTTGGATTTTGTCAAGGACCTTTTCTGTATCTATTGGGAGGATTTTATGGTTGTCTTTATGTCCATTGATATGATTTATTACATTATTGACATATATATATATATATATATATATATATATATATATATATATATTGAACTATCCATGCATCTCCAGAATATACCCAACTTGGTTTTGGTAGATGGCCTTTTTGATATATCAAACCTGGTTGTAAGTAGCATCTATATTCATCGTGGATAATTTTCTTTTTTTGATGTATCTTTATCTGGTTTTGTATTAGAATACTGGCTTTGTAGAAAAAGTTTGAAAGTGTTACTGTGTTTTTCTCTTTTTCTTAACAATTTAAGAAGTATTGGTTATAAGGTATAGTGAGAACAGCAATAGCTACAGAGAGTAAGTAGATGGAGGGAGGGAAGAGCCAGGAGATGGGCGTGTGGGCTTTGAAATGTATAGTAATTACTGTGAGTAGGGACTGGGGATTCTGGAGGCTAAGGACCCTGATACGCTGATAGGGCCCACGAGTATGTGTTAACAAGAGAGCCATATGTCCTATTGGCCAGAAGTAAGGGCAATAACACCTTTTGGCAGAAAGGAACCCACTTCACAAGTTTCTGGAGGAATTCTGGCTTTTATCAAACAGCCAGAAATCCTCCTACAGTCCAGGTTGAGTTCACTTTTGGACATTTGGACTTCCCTTTGAAGTTTGGGGGATCGGTGTGTCTTTTTGACCCGGCACTTTTAATTCACAAGGATGCTTTGAATATGTAACACATATATGCAGTTAAGGGTTAGATATGGAGCATTTTAACAGTGGTATGTAAAACTACACTGTATTCTGAAAGTCATGATCAGCAACTAACATACATGCATTATACATGCGTGTAGCTAAACAGGGGAGATTACTGGGGGGGGGGGGGGAATGAAAGTGCATCACATAAATGCCAAAAAAGCATTGTGATTAATGGAGACTCCTATTTCTATAAGGGAACCAAGGATATGAAAATAGATAATAGTAGTACTCTCACCCTTAGAGACTACCTTAGGTTTTTGCACTACCTAATCTGAACTTTTTATGGGTTTACATTAAGTGGGGATACACCCATACAATACACACACACACACACTGAAAAAAAGGAGGTATGTATTTTTGTTTGTCACTTGCAATCTAAATAGTCCTAATACACAGGTAAATCCATAACCTAATAAGGTGACTTTTCACAGTTATAGTGTGTTACAAATGCAGACTCTGCCTGTATAAGCGTTTGTAAGGTGATCATCTTGTCTTAGTATCAGAGTGAATGTTACAGGATCACGGAGCAGACGAACACATTTTAATCCACCTTTGATCCTTGCAAAATGTGTCCTGTTGGCTAAATTACATCGGCTCACTGAGCTCTTTCCTTTAAAGTGACAGCAGATCTCTGCGCCGCTGTCCTGAAAAATTACATAACTCCCGGCAGCAGACCTTCCTCAGGAAGCTGACAGGAAGGGGCGGAGCCCACGCAGCCCCGCGCCGCCAGGGAGGGAGCGGCAGCGGCAGCCGGGAGGCCGCTGGCAGGGCAGGAGGGAGCCGGTGGGCACGTCGTCCCGGCACGGCCCGACCTTGCTCGGGAGTGCGCGGAGCTGCGGAGACCCTCGGCCGGGTGGGACAACGCCATGGTCCCCGCCGACGTCCCGTCCGCCCTGGCGCTCAGGGCTGTGGGCCCCGCGGCCGCCACCCCGTACGGTGTCTTCTGCAAGGGGCTCTCCCGGACCCTGCTCGCCTTCTTCGAGCTGGCCTGGCAGCTGCGCATGAACTTCCCGTACTTCTACATCGCGGGCTCGGTGATCCTCAACATCCGCCTGCAGGTACACATTTAGAGCCGCGCCTGCGTGGCCGGGCCTCCGGGGACCCGCAAGATGGCCGCCTCCCAGGCCGCCCCGCGGCACCGCCGAGGTGCGCGAGAAGAGCGGGCAGACTCGCGAGAGCGCGCTCACGCGCGATCCGCCCCGGGCCTCCCCTTCCCGGGATGTGGAGGTGGGGAAGGCCTGCTGAGTCTGTTAAGAGCCGAGATGTTCCAGAAGCGGAGACACTGAGACCCAAGGAAGTACCTAAGGAGCGCACATCCGTAAACCCCTGGGGAATCTTAGGATCTGACGACGGGCACAGGCCGCGGTCTGAGAAAGGAAAACTAAGTTTCTCAAGAACCCAGATTTACAACAAACTTACGATCTGAATTGATCTTTGGGAATACTGGACTGTGAGCTAGTCATGGAGTCAGAGGCCTGTTACATGAATGTGATCTGAAAAGTATGTTCTCTCTTCCTCCCACAAGAGGATACATTGAAGCTGGGGGTCAAAGCCATGTTCCCAGTGCAAATACAACGGCAGGATTTTGAACAAATGGTGGCAGAGTGGGAGGATATCCCTGTCAGAGAGACAATTGGAGCCAAAGAAAAGGAAGTTCAGTCATGGCAGAAAAAAAGGACTGTTCTCTCATAGTAATGCAAGTGGACCACATATGGCTTTTTCCTTTAAAGGGAATACTTAATTTTGGTTACAGAGTGAAATGCAGATGTTACAAACCTTGTTGTGAAAATACAGTTGACAAGTGGAAAAATAAATGGAATGGCGGAGTCCTTGTGGAGTGGGACGGTACTATGGAGAGTGACTGGGACGTTTCGTGGATTATGGACAACCCGAAAGTTTCTAACTGCTAAATAGAGGGGGGTAACCACATGAAGTAAGCAGGAAATGCCCAAAGATGGAGTGTTCTGAATGTCCAAAAAAAAAGCAAATACCTGAATGTGTGCTAGAGATTTTTCCAAGTCTGGGGTGAGTTAGTACTTACATTTTATTTTAAAATTAAAACTGAAGTCATTATAAACCCCATGAGAAATAAAATACAGTCATAAATTATGCTGCCCTACCTCATGTGACTGATACTGTACCTGTAATATAAGTACTTGCTTAACAAGAAATGATTATGTAACACTGGGGGGGCTTGAAGAGGAAAAGGATGTAATATAATGATGGAAAGTCCATCAAGAACTATTACAGAGGGCTGGAGATTTGGTTCAGTTGGAGAGTATTGCCTAGCATGCACAAGGCTCTGTATTTGATCCCCAACACTACAAAAAAGATCTAATATATAAAAAGCAGCATAAACTACAATTAGGAAAACCAATGCAGAAACACGTAAGAGTTAAAAGAGTTATTTCTGAAGAAAAGAAATGAAAATAGGTAGAGGAAAAGCAAGAGTTCGTTCTTTTTTGTTGTTAATCTAACACTATTGTGTGATTCATTTTTAACCATGTATATGATTTTCTTCAATTAAAATCTAATTTAAAATATTTCACTTTAAAAATTTCCCCAGGTAATATCTCCCACAGGTTAAATGACACAGAAAGCTCATGGGATTGAAATTCTAAATCATACAGGACACTGTTAGTGCTTGATAATATTAATATAGAAGTATTCTGTCTACTCAAGCTTGGAAATAATTTTCATTTCTACTTGTGATTTTTTTTCTTACATATAAATGTAATTGTATTCTTTCAAAACTCATGTAAGATGAATATATACTGTTACAGGCTCGACGTGGAAGTGTAACTGTCTGAGTTATTTCCTCACTGTGAGCACATGTGAAGATAGTGCGTGCTATTTTAAAACCCCTCTGCTGCCTTCGTCAGCAGATTGCTAGTTTCCAGGCTTTTCTAGGAAAATCTCATGGTGCTCAAAGATAACTGAAAGGATCCAGTGAGAGCCGGTCATAATGGACCACATCTGTTATCCCAGTACTCAAGAGGTTGAGTTGAGACATCATGTGTTCAAGGACAGCCTGGGCCACATGATGAAAAATCTGCCCCAAAAAAAACAAAAGCAGAAGAATCCAGTGATAAACAAAATTTTAGAAGAAAATTCAGTATCTCTTCATTACTCTAATTCTAGAAAAGCCTGTGAACCTAAAGGCTTCACTTTTGTTATTGTATTTTGTTTTTTTTCTTTTTTTACTTTTTCTTTGATTTTATTTTGTTTTGTTTAACAGGATTGCTCAGGAATTTGCTGTGTAGCCCAGGCTAGCTGAGAACTCATGATCCCCTGACATGTGCCAACAGGCTTTACTCTTGCCAAGTGACATTTTAAATGTCACAGGAGTCCCAAGGCTGTATGCCAAAGATTTCTGTTGCTAAAATTTTAATCCAAATGAGTGCTTGAAGGGAAAGTAGTCAGTGTTTAATTGATAAAGAAATGTACCTGATGTTTTAAAGTATCAGAAAAATCCAACTGTAATAGGACAGATAAGAGTGACCCCAGAGAGAAAGAGCTGGAGACATAGTTTAGTCAGTAAAGTACTTTCTGTAAAAGCTTGAAGACCTAAGTTTGATCCCCAGAAGCTTCACAAGTAAGCCAGGCTTGGTAGTATGCTTGCAGTTACAGTGCCAAGGAGAGGCGGAAATGGATCCTTGGGGCTCTCTAGCCAGCCAGCCTAGCCTACTTGGCAAGTTCCAGAACATGGAAAGTCACTGTCTTTAACAATAAGGTGGACAGTGCCTGAAGAGTTGTACTCAGTGTTGAACCTTTAGCTGCCTCCTAGATCTTCCTACTTGATATCCTCCTTTTATTTATTTTTTTTAAATCCACTGAGTCCAATTCATGTTACCTATATATTCATGGATGTTGGGTCATTCATCCACATTCATAAGAAAAGTGACCATAGCTATCTGCCTATAGCTCCTGAGCTGGGGAGTGGGCCTTAGGATTCCCTCTTTATTCCATGATGGAATCTTTGAACTGGCTCGATCTTGTGCTAGTCTAATGTAATTAATCGTAGCTCATATGTGCAATAGCCATGTTGTGGTGGTATTGTGTTCCCCAAAATATTGTACACCCTAATAAACTTATCTGGGGTCAGAGACAGAACAGCCACTAAATACAAAGGCTAGAAAATGGTGGCACTCACACCTTTAATCCTAGCATCCCAGAGGTAGAAATCCCTCTCTGAGTTCAAGGCCACATTGGAAACAGCCAGGCATGGTGACACATGCCTTTAATCCCAGAAAGTGAGCTTTTAATCCCAGGGAGTCGTGGTAGAAAGCAGAAAGGTATATAAGGTGTGAGAACCAGAAACTAGAAGCATTTGGCTAGTTAACCTTTAGGTTTTAAGAAGTACAGTTCAGCTGAGAGCCATTCGGATATAAGGACACAGAGGCTTCCAGTCTGAGGAAACAAGATCAGCTGATAAGTTGGCCAGGTGAAGTTAGCTGTGGCTTGTTCTGTCTCTCTGATCTTCCAGTGTTCACCCCAATAACTGGCCTCAGGTTTGATTTTTATTAATAAGACCTTCCAAGATTCCTGCTATACCATGTGATACCTAAAAGTTTGTATTCTTCCTCATCCTACCTTTTATATTCTTTCCTTCTCGTCCATGATGATTTTTTTAAACTTATCTGTCAAGTTGAGGTGGAGAATAACAGTGATATTCTTTTTATTCATTTTGATCTTGTTATCATAAAAGCTAATTATAAAAATAGATTGTATTATTTTATAATTCTAATATAATCAGCTTCTGTCTTGACTCTACACTGTAATTAAGTTGAGAGCTTTAGAAAAAAATATTAGGCATGGCATTATATACCTGTAATTCTAATACTCAAGAGGCTGAGTCAAGATTATGAGTTTGAGCCCAGCTGAAATTATTTAGTGAATATTGGGCTACCCTGAGCCACATGATAAGAACCCATCTCAATATGCATTTCCTGTGAACTTCCTCAAGACATTTTTATTTCATTAATGTGGAGTACACTGCCAAAATTCTGAGAGTTTATTGATGAATGCCTCACAGAACCTGTCAGGCCTACATGCATAGAATTATTCTAGTTCCAGGATTTGGAAAGGGCAAGACAAGCCTAGATTTCATGGTATGGAAATTAAGAGACCTAGAAGTTACTGATGCTTTAGAAATACTCTGAAGGCCACCAGAAAAAGAGTCATCATTTGAAGGCATGGTTTAAAAGTGACCAAAACATGAGATTTAATTTTTTCTAAAAAATAAGAAAACAAGTCCGGTGAAAAACTGAAAAACATTTATGTTCATAATTACATTAAAGATGAACTCTATGAAGAAAACATTGAGAATTATAAAATCATGTCTATCATATGCTGAGTAAATAAAAATCCAAGTGAATATTTACATTTTTTTAAAAGTCTATATAACTACAGATATTATTTATAATCCTGTGATGAACTACCTTTTATACTTTAAAATATCAAATGGTTGAGCTATGTATGATGGAGAAATTGTTACTATATATCTAAGTATAATGTGTATTATTATAAAATGTTTGTAAAGGTAACTTGATTAATCTTTATCCTATAGTTGCAGTCAAAATAATTAGTCTAAGCATCTAATGATAGCTATAGTTAAAATCAGAAAACTTGGCTGGAGAGATGGCTCAGCTGTTAAGAGCACTTGCTACTCTTATAGAGGACTCAGGTTCTGATCTCAGTATCACATAGTGGTTTACAACAATCTGTAACCCCAGTTGCGGTGGATCTGATAACCCTCTTCTAGCCTCCAGAGGACCAGGAATACACATGTTGCACATACACACATGCAGGCAAATTAAAAATCAGAAAACAGATGATCATTGACTTCATGATGTACTGAGCTAAAAAACAAATAGCATTCTCACCAAGGAATAGTGATAAAGCACTTGTGGAAATCCACTCTGACCTAATTAATACAAAACATAATGGGAAGTTAAAAAAAATGTAACAAAGAACTACTTCATCTGTGAATGATCTTATCACCTTTTCTCACACATCTCAATATTCCATTTGAATTACACAGCCTTTTAAATCACTCCTAGCGCTCGGTCTCTCTCTCTCTCTCTCTCTCTCTCTCTCTCTCTCTCTCTCTCTCTCTCTCTCTCTCTCTCTCTCTCTCTCTCTCCCCGTGTGTGATATTCCAGTAAAGTGGTTTGATGAACTTCATGGTTGCCCCTTTCTGTCTCCCTCAACACCTCAGCACACATCTTTAAGACTCCCAATGTTCTCAGTGGCCAACAGTGCCCGCTCCCCAATGGCAGGGAGTTTAGGGTTAGAATGAGAACAACTAGGCATCTTCTTAGTCTCAGATAATACATTAGTTTTGTCATAATACACACACACTCACAGAGAGAGAGAGAAAAACTGTAAAATGAGATTTGGTGTATAAGGAGTCAAAAAGGATTGCTTGTGTGTTTCTCAAATGCATTTAACAAAATTTCAGATAATTTTTCTTGTGAATATTATTCTTAAGAAATACATGGACAACATATTACCTGTTGTCTAAAAATGGGAGAATTTGGAAGGCCTTTGTCATAATGTCAACAACCGTTAAAAGGGTCTAGTGAGGTTTTGCAAGGAAAAGTCACCTAAAAAGTAGCTCATGACTTACTTGAAACAAATCTGTAAACCATTCTTAGACGTCAGTACAGATACAGGTTTTTATCTGGTATATGTATCCAGAAATGCTCAAGAAAACATGCCTTTGTGTCCCTGATACCTTTAGAACTTGGTATCAGAGTATACCCAATTCCATCAGCATACTCAAGGTATTCTTCTCCTGTCAACTGCCTAACTCTGTGGATGGAAAGAAGAAATCATCACAAAAAAAATCTCAAAATGAACATTTATTTGTCAGGTAAGAGGTTAGTAGTAAAAAATAAGTAATGATTTCCCTCTATTCCCCAACATTTTGGTCAATCATTCCAGGTTGCATGCATTGGCCTGGGGTTACATATATTGACAGAGGGTCTGATGCTGCTGAGGCTGTCAGGAAGGTGACAGATGGAGATAGAGGAGGCACAGGGCTAGAGCTCACTTGCCATTCAAACATGTGGATAACAAACCATTCATTGCAATGACATAGCCTATGACCTGGGATTCATTTACTAGTATTTTGCCATTCTTCTATTGTCAGGAACAAGACCTGTTCTTTATTCTCCTCTCTCCTAAAGTTTGCTTAAGTGTAGGTGACTGCTAGCTATACGTTAGCTCACTTACCCCAAAAACCATTTCATTAGAATCAAAAGTTGCTCACAAGTGTACTTAATTAGCTTCTCTTAATTACCAAATTTCAGTAACACTAAATACTAAATAAAATAAAAATAAATTCTTCAAAATAAAAATGAGGTCAACATCTAAGGCTAACCTGCACTCAACTGAATTTGCACATTACGTTTTCCAAGGCAAGATAATTAAAATATAATTCATGAAATAACATGTTTTATAAAGTACAGATTACCAATAAATATGTGCTATATTATTATTAAAGCAATCGTCATCATTCTTATCACCTATATATTATTAAAGCAATCATCATCATTCTTATCACCTATATATAGAAGAACTACACAGCTCAGATGTAGTTGGGTGGAAAATGTGAATAGTTCTACCATTACCTTTTTGATAACTCCACCAAGCCAAACTGACGTGTGTATCATCATTTCATTGCAGCTTGTTGTTTTACCTTAAGACTATATAGACTAAACAAAAGTATACTGTGTGTAATGTCTTATCTGTATAATGTTATAATTCCTACTGTCACAGTGAAAATGTTACAGGAAATTTCCCCCACTGTCTTGTTTGGAGTTTACAGCTATTGTTTCTACACTTAAATTGCAGCATTATAAATACATCTACACATCCGCAGTACCCTTTAAACTTGCCATTTATTATAAACTTTGCCTTCTTCATCTTCTCTCTTCATATAATATCGGTGTCTTGTGCTAAGAACTCTGGTAATCAGATTGCAATGAAGTGTGTACACAAATACATTTCATTCTCAGGACATGTTACCTTGTAGTAGCAACATAAATGTGATTCTGAAGTAAAGGTTAATTTATTTTTAGATAGACCATAACAAGACCATAACATGATAGACATACTGACTTCTGCCACTGTGAACATACTGCCAGTGTATATGCTGCTCTAGAATTTAGAAAAATTAGCAAGTTTGTAGAAACAGCAAAAATATTTATAACTTGGGAATTCACATTAAGATTAATGTTTCCCACTGTAAACATAAGGTCATCCCTATTTTCGTAGGAGCATCTTATTCCTTAAGTATCAACAAATGATTTAATAACAAAGATATACTTGTCTTTTCGTTTAAGAAAAATGAGAAGTGAGACATGGTGGTGCAAGACTTCAATTCTAGAATGTGTAAGGCAGGTGGATCTCTATGAGATCAAAGCCAGCCTGGTCTACATAGCAAGTTCCAGGCCATTAAGTTCCTATATCAAAAGGAAAATAACACTTAAGAATTTAAGCTGTGGGAGCTGGAAAGATGGCTCAGCAATTAAGAGCACTTCTCTGGCAGAGGACCTAGGTTTAGTTCCCGGGACCCATATAGTCACTCACAATGACCTGTAACTCTAGTTCCAGGGAATTCAGATACCATCTTCTGACCTATGTGGACACCAGACACAGACATGCATGCAGACAAAATACTCATACACATAAATAAATCTGAAAAACAAAAGGAAAGCTTTTTAAAATAATTTAAGCTGTGAGATGATGTTTTTTCTCTTTAGGTTTTCTTAATCTCTTATCAACATTTTGCCCATCTTCTGCCTGTTCGGGTTTACAAGTTACCTGGATATTATGAACCTTCCCTGTGAATTATAATTACATACCTTTTGCCTGTAAAATTAACTATTTGATTTCCTTTAAAATGTTTGAGACTATTAGTTTTTATTACCAATGCTGTAAACAGACAACAAAAAAGATAGGTTTGTGTTTTATAGCCTGACTGTGTGCAAATTGTCACAAAATGCAGTATGTTCAAGGAACTATTCATATATGTTTAGCAGTACTTAAAAGACCCCAGCAGAAGAACAGTGACCTTCCAAGGCTCCTCATTAAGTTATTCACTTAGTAAAGACTTGGGAGAATCTGTGAAGGGAGAGGATCATCTCTTGCAGTTGGCTTTTAAAATGTTGAAGGGCCCTCATTGCTGTCTGCTGAAGCTTACTATTTCCCAGGATCAGAATAAATGAGTGACTTAAAGGAAAGATAATTAATGTTAACAGAACAAACTTAATTGACCTGTTTGATGGAAAATAAAAAAATAACCAACGTGCCACCTGCATGAAAAAACTGTGAATTATAAAGAGAATGAGGAAAGACAACAGCATTTTCATGGCCAGCTTGTGGGAATCTTCAGAGCTGGTAGAAATGAGGTTGAGGTTTCTGGCGTGGTTCACCAAGGACAAAAATAAAAGGAACAATGATACTAGGGACACAAGAAATGGGACCAAGTACATCAGGTCAAAAACAATTAACTTTTGAACAACAATAGTCTTACTTGTATCTGAAAATAAAGTCAGATTGCTTTTAGAGATCATGTTCTTATACCTCAAAATAGGAAGTGTTTCAAGCAGTAGAAAATAAAAAATCAGTAAGCACATAGAAAATACAAGAAAAACAACAACCGAACCGCTCTTCTCATTCTCCACTTCAACCAGAGGAAAGGGGGATGGGAGAAGTGGGCAATTTTGAGGAAGTAGAAAATGCTGAGGTAGGTGGCAAACCATGTAGACAGTTGATCAGTCACAACCCAGAATATATCGGAGCATTTTACTTGAACATAAGAATCATAGAAATGAGGGGCTAGTTCTAGTAAGGTTGCATCAATAAATACTACAGTCAGACAGCTGATTCTGGAAGCTGCCAAACATCATGATGAAGTTGATGAACGTGATTTTCTGGTTCTTGACCCAGTCAAAGCAGTTCACCAGTCCAATAAACATATTCCCCAGCATTCCAGTGGTAAATCCTGCTGTTACCAATATCATATACATTGATCCAATCTGGTAAGAGGTCTTACAGAAAAAAGGGATCCACCCTTCTACCACTTTGCCTTGGTGATCAGTTCTCAATGAAACTTCCACAGAACATCATCCTTTTACATATTCATCTTCTTTCTTTTTATTATAATTTCAGCTTTGATCAGAACTTCCTTCCATTGGATAGCACTTCACACATACTTGAGAAAATTCTAAATTCTGGGTATTTCATCTTATTTGACTTTAATCCCACTCAATCCATAAAGATCTGTTTATGAATACAGTCTCATATTTTTATTCTAAAGTTTTTTAAAAGAATTATTAAATTCTAATCCAAACAGTTTCTATGCCCACATAATCGCTGGTGTGGCCTTAAATTTCCCCCTGAAGTAATGTTTGAAAGGTTAAAGTCAAATATATTAAAATACAAATTTGAATCAGATTTTTTCCCACTTATTTGTGTAATGCTCTCCTCATCTGAAATACACTCTCTGGAGCTAGATATCTTTGATATTATTCAAAGAAGGCACTAAAAGAGTTCTAAATAATTTGGTTATGGATTCCATAAACTTGTGTTGCTATTTGCTATGTGTTTGACATTTTAGAAAAGCAACTTTTAAAAAAGAAAGCATTAAGAAACACATAGAGTAGTGACAACAGAAAGAATGAGAGAATGTACTGTATAAAAATGTAATTTAAAATGTATAAACACAGAAAAAGTCATTACAAACTGCAAGCATCCTTCTAGAGGAAATAAGAGAGACAAGGCATTTTGATCTTGGAGATATCCAAATGAAACTACTTTTCTAAGAGTAAAGCCTTGTAACTGATAATTCGCTGTAGTTTCCTTCAAATGTTTCTCAGATATCTCTAAGTGGTGTTCACAAGTAAACTCCCAGGTTTTGCTCTTTACCATTTTACATATTGTGTTTGTTTTGGCCTGAGGTATGACAGTATAGGTTTATCCTTAAATGACAGCTAGGACATTGTTTTAGGTGAGATTTTTAAAAGGAAAGAAGGGATACAAACACAGGGTGGAGGGGAAATGTATTAGAGCAAGGCTAAATGAAAATAAAGAAGTAGTTCCACTTTTTAAAAGGAGAATAATAGTTTGGGCCAGATTCACATCTAGAGACAGAACTCATAGTGGCGACAGCTTCTGAAGGAAGAATCAATGAAACTTAATAACAGATGCAGGATTAGTGGCAGAACCAGCCATGGTGCTCGGGCTTCTTCTTGTGTTCCTGAAGCCATGGCGTTTTCCTATCCCAACAAATCATGAAATAAGGAGCATCTTTGAGAGAGAAAAAAAAAGTAGTAAGAGAAAGAAGAAAAGGTACAGGATGGTGAGGTCTGGTGTAAGCATTCACATCTCAGTAAGCCATCTACATGGAAATCTAGAATACGCACTTAGGTACCTGTTACTACCTTTCAGAAAAGGAATTTGTCTGAGTCAACTGAGGAGTCATTAGTACATACTTGGTACTGCTAAAAGTGATCTCCAAGGATCCTAAAGAACATCAAGAGATGGAAACACTTGGAAGTCATCAAATGAAATCAAGAGGCTAGGGTTTCAGAGTTACCAAGGGTAATCACTATGATGAGGAAACTAATCAATATCTCAGGCATTGTCAGGAATAAGAAGACAAGACACCCTGCTCCACACACACTGTCACTTCCTGCTATGTGAGGAGTTTCCTTTGCCTTCTGGGCTCTACATTTAGACAGTCCTGGGATTAGTGGCTTTGATGGAGAAAAGAATTTCAGAACTACAGTTGGTGGTTTACTAAATTACAAAAGCACTCAGGGAAAGAATAAAACATACTCAAGTTTCGTAGGGGCTTCTCATGGGAAATCACAATTGTCTTAGCATTAGCATTTATGCCATTTTCATTGCCCTTGAGCTACATCTCAAAGAGGTGTTAAGAAGCCTCTTGGTTTTTTGTTTTCTTGTGGTTTTTTTTCTGCCTTAGCTCTGACAAGTGAGAGTATGAGGTGTCTCGAAAGATACCCTGGGTGGGCTTAGAATGTGATATAATAAAACCAGGAGCCACTGACATTGTACAAGGACATTCTGGTTAGATTTCTAGAAAACTGAAGGTTTGCATCTGAGAGCAGAGAAAGCTCCAAATCAGACACTATTCATTGTGTTGAAATTTTTGGTTCTCAGCTATCTCTGAGAGGCTTCAACCACTCTGTGATAAGTGACTCATTTTCCTTCAGATGTCTCCAGAATTGCCCCAGTCTTTCTAATATGCCTCAATGTCAGTGAAGATCACTTTTACAAACCAGATCATGGAACAACATGTCCTTAATTTAACCAGAGCAGTTTATTTTCTAGTAGCCAAATGATATGTTTAAACAGTCAGTCATGTCCCAATAGAGAAACTGAACATTATGCAACACATTAACTTATTAAAGGAGTAACACCAAGAAAATAAAGATTCATGAAAGAATCTATGTTGATCAAGTCTACAGTGTCTTTTTATAACATTCTTAGCAAGCAGAGAATAGAAATACTTTTTTCTCTGATAAAAAGTTGTCTACAAAAGCCGAGAGTAACTATGATGCCTACCTATGATACACTGAAATTGTTTCCCTTGAGTTTGGGGCAAAGTCTGTGATAAACTGTCTTACTGTATCTATTGTTTTCAATGTTTCACTAGTTGCAGTAAAGCAAGAAGATGTAGAAGATTTTAAAAAAAATGGTAAGGTTGGAAGGATGGAAAGGGAAGGGAGAAATGATAAAATCACAATCTCAAAATGTAATTTTTTTTCTTTTTTTGGTTTTTCGAGACAGGGTTTCTCTGTGTAGCTTTGCGCCTTTCCTGGAACTCGCTTTGGAGACCAGGCTGGCCACGAACTCACAGAGATCCACCTGGCTCTGCCTCCCGAGTGCTGGGATTAAAGGCGTGCGCCACCACCGCCCGGCCTTCAAAATGTAATTTTAAATTGAACCTATGAAGAGGCAAAACCAGTGCCCCTATACCCCACCCATTGCATCCCCAGTTGCAGGCCAGCAGGAAGGACTCCCGCAGGCAGGCCTGACCACCCCTCCACACTGGACCCTGTAACCTATAATCCCCAATCCACCCCCCAAACCCACCCATCCTCCAAGACCAAAATTGCTCCCTGAGAAGTAGACTCTGCCAGCTCCAATTGGACCAAGAGGCTGCAGGTGCTCCCTGCAAACACAGAGCCTTCCAGCATTGAACACAGAGTTCTGATTGGACCAAAAGTGACTCCCTGAGGCACAGATACCATTTGCACCAATTGGAGGGAGAGATGGGTACTTGCCAGTGCAAGAATACATTCAACAACATAAAGAGCAATATGGCACCACCAGAAGCTAGTTGTTCTACATCTGCAAGACCTGAACATCCCAACATAGAAGAAGCAAAGGAAAACAACCTTTAAAATGACTTTAAGAAGCTGATAAAGACCTTTAAAGGGGAAATGAAAAATTCCCTTAAAGAAATTGAGGAAAAGACAAACAAAAAATTGAAAAAATCAATAAATCTTTGTTTTAAAAAAGCCAAGAAAACCAAGAAAAAGCAATTAAACAGGTGAAGGAAACAGTTCAAGACCTAAAAATTGAAATAGAAACAATGAAAAAGACACAAACTGAGGGAATGCTGGAAATAGAAAATCTGAGCAAATGAACAGGAACTACGGATGCAAGCATAACTAACAGAATACAAGAGATTGAAGAAAGAATCTCTGGTGTAGAGGATACAATAGAGGAAATAGATTCATCAGTCAAAGAAAACACTAAAGCCAAAAAAGTCATAACACAAAACATCCAGGAAATTTGGGACACCATAAAAAAAGTCAAACCTAAGAATAATAGGGATAGAAGAAGGAGAAGAATATCAACTCAAAGGCACAGAAAATATATTCAACAAAATCATATAAGAAAACTTTCCCAGCTGGGTGGTGGTGGCACACGCCTTTAAGCCCAGCACTTGGGAGGCAGAGCCAGGTGGATCTCTGTGAGTTCGAGGCCAGCCTGGACTACCAAGTGAGTTCCAGGAAAGGCACAAACACAGAGAAACCCTGTCTCAAAAAAAAAAATCTTTCCCAACCTAAAGAAGGAAATCCCTATGAAGATACAAGAAGGTTACAGAACAGCAAATAGACTGGACAAAAAAAAAAATGAAGGCCCCCTTGCCACATAATAATCAAACCACTAAACATACAGAATAAAGAAAAATACTAAGAGCAGCAAAGGGAAAAGGCCAAGTAACATTTAAAGGCAGAATAACACCTGACTTCAGTGGAGACTCTGAAAGCCAAAAGGTCCTGAACAGACATGATTCAGACACTAAGAGACCATGGATGCCAGCCCAGACTATTATACACAGCAAAATTCCCAATCACTATAGACAGAGTAGAAAAAAATATTCCATGATAAAACCAGATTTAAACAATACCTATCCACAAATCCAGCCCCACAGAAAGCACTAGAAGGAAAAAATCCAACCCAAGGAAGTAAGATGCACCCATGAAAACACAGGCAATAGATAATCCAATACTAACAAATCCCAAAGAAGAGAAACACACAACACTGCCACCAAAAAATAACAGGAATTAACAATCGCTGGTCATTAATATCCCTTAATATCAATGCACTAAAAAGACACAGGCTAACAGGATAGATAAGAAAACAGAATCTGTCTTTCTACTGAATACAAGAAACACACCTCAACTTCAAAGACAAACATTACCTCAGAGTAAAGAGCTGGGAAGTCTTTCCAGTCAAATGGACTTAAGATGCAAGCTGGTGTAGCTATACTAATATCTAACAAAATAGACTTCAAACAAAAATTAATCAAAAGATATCAAGAAGGACATTACATATTCATCACAGGAAAAATCCATCAAGATGAAGTCTGAACATTTATTCTGAACATTTACGTTCCAAATACAAGGGCACCCACATTTGTAAAAGAAACATTACTAAAGCTTAAATCATGCATCAAACCCCACACACTAATAGTGGGAGACTTAACTCCCCACTCTCACCAATGGACAGGTCTGCCAAAGAGAAACGTAACAGAGAAATAAGGGAACTGATAGACATTATGACTCAAATGGACTTAATAGACATCTACAAAACATTCCACCCAAACACAACAGAATATATCTTCTTCTCAGCACCCCATGGAACCTTCTCTATTGACCACATACTCAGTCACAAAGCAAATCTCAACAGCTAAAAAAAAAAAAATGGAATAGCCTCCTGTATTTTATGAGACCACCATGCCTTAAAGTTAGAATTCAACAACAATACAAATTACAAAAAGCCTACAAACTCATGGAAACTGAGCAATGCTCAACTGAATCACCACTGAGACAAGGAAGAAATAAAGAAATTAAAACTTCCTGGAATTCAATGAAAATGAATGTACAATATACCCAAACTTAGGGATACTATGAAAGCAGTACTAAGAGGAAATTCATAGCACTAAATGCCTACATAAAAAAGTTGGAGAAATTTCACACTGACGACTTAGCAGCACACCTGAAAGCTCTAGAACAAAAAGAAACAAGCTCATCCAAGTGGAGTAGATGCCAGGAAATAATCAAATTCAGGGCTGAAATCAATAAAATAGACACAAAGAGAACAATATAAAGAATCAATGAAACAAAGTTTGGTTCCTTGAGAAAATCAACAATATAGACAAGCCCTTATCCAAACTAACCAAAAGGCAGAGAGTGAATATCCAAATTGACAAAATCAGAAATGAAAAGGGAGACATTAACAACTGACAGTGAGGAAATCCAGAGAATCATCAGGTCATACCTCAAAAACCTTTACTCCACAAAATTGGAAAATCTAAAAGAAATGGATTATTTTCTGGATAGGTACCATATACCCAAATTAAATCAAGATCAGATAAACAATTTAAATAGACCTATAACTGCTACTGAAACAGAAGCAGTCATTGAAAGACTCCCAAACCAAAAAAAAAAAAAAAAAAAGCCCAGGGACAGATGGTTTCGGTGCAGAATTCTACCAGAATTTCAGAGAAGTGTTAATACCAATACTCCTCAAATTGTTCCACACAATAGGAACAGAAGGAACATTCCCCAACTGTTTCTATGAGGCTATAGTTATCCTTATACACAAACCACACAAAGATGCAACAAAGAGAATTACAGACCAATCTCCCTCACAAAAATTGATGCAAAAATAATAAAATACTGGCAAACCAAATCCAAGAACACATCAAAAAAACCATCCATCATGATCAAGTAGGTTTCATCCCAGAGATGCAGGGATGGTTCATCATATGAAAAATCTGTCAATGTAATCTATCATATAAACAAACTGAAAGAAAAAAACCACATGATCATCTTATTAGATGCTGAAAAAGCCTTTGACAAAATCCAACACCCCTTTCATGAAAAAGGTCCTGGAGAGATCAGGAATACAAGGACCATACCTAAACATAATAAAGGCAATTTAGAGCAAGTCGACAGCCAACATCAAATTAAATGGAGAGAAACTCAAAGCAATCCCACTGTCCACTTTCCTCATGTCTATTCAATATAGTACTCAAAGTTCTAGCTAGAACAAGAAGAGAACCAAAGAAGATCAAGGGGATACAAATTGCAAAGGAAGAAGTCAAACTTTCACTATTTACAGATGATATGGTAGTCTACATAAGTGACCCCAAAATATTCTACCAAGTAGACTTATTTCCAATTTTCTGAGAAACTGCCATACTGATTTCCAGAGTGGCTGTACAAGTTTGCATTCCCACCAACAGTGGAGGAGTGTTCCTCTTGCTCCACATCCTCTGCAACATAAGCTGTCTTCAGTGTTTTTGACCTTAGCCATTCTGACAGGTGTAAGATGGTATCTCAGAGTTGTTTTGATTTGCATTTCTGATGCAAAGGATGTTGAGCAATTCCTTAAATGTCTTTCAGCCATTTGAGATTCTTCTGTTGAGAATTCTCTGTTAAGCTCTGTAGCCCATTTTTTTAATTGGATTGTTCGGTATTTTCATGTCTAGCTTTTTGAGTTCTTTATATATTTTGGATATCAGCCCTCTGTCAGATGTGGGGTTGGTGAAGATCTTTTCCCATTCTTCGGCTGTTGCTTTGTCTTATTGACCATGTCCTTTGCCCTACAAAAGCTTCTCAGTTTCAGGAGTTCCCATTTATTAATTGTTGCCCTCAGTGTCTGTGCTACTGGTGTTATATTTAGGAAGTGGTCTCCCATGCCAATGCATTCAAGACTACTTCCTACTTTCCCTTCTATCAAGTTCAGTGTAACTGGATTTATGTTGAGGTCTTTGATCCACTTGGACTTGAATTTTGTGAATGGTGACAGATATGGATCTATTTGCAATCTTCTACATGTTGACATTCAGTTATGCCAGCACCATTTGTTGAAGATGCTTTCTTTTTTCCATTGTACAGTTTTGGCTTCTTTGTCAAAAATCAGATGTCCATAGGTATGTGGACCAAGCTATACCATTCTTGGGCATATACCCAAGGAATGCTCAATCTTATCACAAGGACACATGCTCAACTATGTTCATAGCAGCATTATTCATAATAGCCAGAACCTGGAAACAACCTAGATGCCCAAAATAACCAAAGAATGGATAAAGAAAATGTGGCACATATACACAATGGAGTACTACTCAACAATAAAAAACAATGACATCATGAAATTTCTAGGCAAATGGATGGAACTAGAAAATATCATCCTGAGTGAGGTAACACAGACCCAGAAGGACAAACATGGTATGTACTCACTCATAAGTGGATACTAGATGTAAGGCAAAGGAAAACCAGACTACAACCCACAGCTCCAGAGAAGCTAGCTAACAAGGAAGACCCTAGGAGGGACACATAGATAGCCCAGCAAAGGAAAAGTAGATGAGATCTACATGAGCAAATTGGGGGTAGGGGTGGGGTAATGGAGGGCAAAGCATGGGGAATGAGAATATAAGGAAATGGGAGGTTCAAGCTGGAACAGGGGCAGAGTGGGAGAGCAAGGAAAGAGATACCATGATAAATGAAGACATCATGAGAATAGGAAGAGGCAGGGTGCCTAGGAAGTTCTCAGGAATCCACAAGGATGACCCCACCTTGGAATACTGGCATTGGTAGAGAAGGTGCCTGGGCTGGTCTACTCTAGTGACCAGACTAGTGAATACCATAACTGTCATCATAGAGCCTTCATCCAGTGACTGATGGGAGCAGATACAGAGATCCAAGGCCGGGCAACAGGCTAAGCTCTGGGAATCCAATCAATGAGAGAGAGGAGGGATTCTGTGGGTAGAGGACGTTGAGATCATGATGGGAAAATGTGCAGAGATGACCAGCCACACTAGTAGAAACCCATGAACTGTGGACTAATAGTTATGGAGCCTCCATAGGACTAGACTAGACCCTCTGGATATAGGAGACAGTTGTTTAGCTTGAACTGTTTGGGGGGCCCCCAGGCAGAGGGATTGGGATTCATCACTGGTGCATGGGCATGCTTTTTGGAGCCCAGTACCTAGGGTGTGACACCTTGCACAGCCTCGGTGCAGGGGGGAGGGGCTTGGGCCTGCCTCAGCTCAGTGTGCCAGGCTCTGCTGACTCCTCTTGGGAGACCTTGACTTAGGAAATGTGGGGATGAGGAGTGGGTTGGAGGAAGGCTGGGGGTGGGAAGAGGGAAGAGGTGGGGATCTGTGGTTGGTATGTAAAGTGAATAGAAAATTTCTTAATAATTTTTAAAAAAAGAAATAGTACCACATTTTGTTTATCCATTCTTCAGTTGAAGGGCATCTAGGTTGTTTCCATGTTCTGGCTATTACAAACAATACTGATATGAACATAGCTGAACAAGTGCTCTTATGGTGTGGTTGAGCATTCCTTGGGTATATGCCCAAGAGTGGTATAGCTGGATCTTGGGGGAGATGGATTCCCAATTTTCTGGTTTTTTTTTTTTTTTTTTTTTTTTCGAGACAGGGTTTCTCTGTGTAGCTTTGCGCCTTTCCTGGAACTCGCTTTGGAGACCAGGCGGGCCTCGAACTCACAGAGATCCGCGTGGCTCTGCCTCCCGAGTGCTGGGATTAAAGGCGTGCGCCACCACCGCCCGGCTGGATTCCCAATTTTCTAAGAAAGCGCCATATTGATTTCCAAAGTGGTTGTACAAGCTTGCATTCCCACCAGCAGTGGAGGAGAGTTCCCCTAGCTCCACATCCTCTCCAGCATAAGGTATCTTCAGTGATTTTGATCTTAGCCATTCTGACAGGCATAAGGTGGTATCTCAGAGTTGTTTTGATTTGCATTTCCCTGATGATTAGGGATGTTGAGCAATTCCTTAAATGTCTTTCGGCCATTTGAGTTTCCTCTGTTGAGAATTCTCTGTTTAGTTCTATAGCCCATTTCTTAATTGGACTGGTGGGCATTTTGATGTCTAATTTCTTGAGTTCCTTATATATTCTGGATATCAGTCCTCTGTCAGATGTGGGGTTGGTGAAGATCTTTTCCCATTCTGTAGGCTGTCGCTTTGCCTTGTTGACCGTATCCTTTGCTATGGTAAATGAAGACCACATGAGAACAGGAAGAAGCAAAGTGCTAGAGAGGCCCACAGAAATCCACAAAGATACGCACACAACAGACTGCTGGCAATGGTCGAGAGACAGCCCTAACTGACCTACTCTGGTGATGGGATGGCCAAACACCCTAATTGTCATGCTAGAAACCTCATCCAACTACTGAGGGATCTGGATGCAGAGATCCATGACTAGGCCCTGGGTGGATCTCTGGGAGTCCAATTAATGAGAATGAGGAGGGTTTATATGAGCAAGAATTGTTGAGACCAAGGTTGGATAAAGCACAGGGACAAATAGCCAAATGAATGGAAACACATGAACTATGAACCAATGGCTGAGGGGTCCCCACTGGATCAGGCCCTCTGAATGGGTGAGACAGTTGATTGGCTTGATCTGTTTGGGAGGCATCCAGGCAGTGGGACCGGGTCCTGTGCTCATTGCATGAGTTGGCTGTTTGAAACCTGGGGCCTATGCAGGATTGCTTGGCTCGGCCTGGGAGGAGGGGACTGGACCTACCTGGACTGAGTCTACCAGGTTGATCTCAGTCTGTGGGGAAGGCTTTGCCCTGGAGGAGATGGGAATGGGGGGGGGGGGCTGGGGGGGGAAGGTGAGGGGGACGGGAGGGGGGGAGAACAAGGGAATCCGTGGCTGATATGTAGAACTGAATTGTATTGCAAAATAAAAAAAAAGAAAAAAAGAAAGAAAGAGGAACAGATGACCAATAAAGACATGCTGCTTAAAAAAAAAAAAAAAAAAGAATATTGTGCCCGACATACTATAAAAACATACTAGGAAATATAGAGGTAACGTTACCACTATGTACAGGTGATTTGTTTGTATAAGTAGCTTTTTCCAATTGATTATAACCTCTACTTTGTTATATAATTCATATTTATAATGTTGTAAATTGTTCATGATAACATGGATTCCTATAAATTGCATCTTGATCTTAATAAATTCTTTAAGACAGTCAAAAAAAAAAAAAGAAATAGATAGGGGTGGTACCCCACCTAAGCCTGGAAAAATAATTCTACCAGGGAATGCAGGCTCCCTTGTTGTTGGTTCATACTCTGTGAGTTCTTATGATCCCAGGTTAGCTGTTTCTGTGGGTTTTCATGTGATGTCCTTGACCCTCCTGGCTCCTACAGTCCTTCCTCTCTCTCTTCATCAGGATTCCCCAAACCTGCCTAATGTTTGGCTGTGAGTCTGCATATCTTTTTCCATCAGTTATTGGATGAAGACTCTGATGACAATTGGGGAAGTCACCAATCTAATCACAGGAGATATCCAGTTCAGTCTACATATCCACTATTGCTAAGATTCTTAGTGGAGTCATCCTTGTAGATTCCTTGGAGTTTCCCTTGCACCAGGTTTCTACCCTGAAATGCACCCTCCTTTCCTGTCATTACTTCAGTATTTTCCCCTCCACCCATCCCCATCCCAATATCTCATGTTCCCATCCCTATCAGCCCCCAGTCCACCCACAATATCTCTTCTATTTCCCCTTCCCAGCGAGATCCATGTGTCCCCAATTGGGCCATCTTGTTACTTAGTCTCTCTCTGGGTCTGTGGATTGTAGCATAGTTATCCTTTACTTTACAGCTTACATCCAGTTCTGAGTGAGTACATACTTTAGCTAGAGTTTTCCTGCCTGGCCCACAGTCAGGACAAATCTCTCACCTGCCAGTCCCACAGCCACTCAGATCCGACCAAGTAAACACAGAGACTTATATTGGTTACAAACTGTATGGCCATGGCAGGCTTCTTGCTAACTGTTCTTACAGCTTAAATTAATCCATTTCCATTAATCTATACCTTGCCACATGGCTCATGGCTTACCGGCATCTTCACATGCTGTTTCTCATCATGGCAGCTGGCAGTGTCTCTCCTGACTCAGCCTTCCACTTCCCAGCTTTATTCTCCTCCTTGTCCCGCCTACACTTCCTGCCTAGCCAATGGCCAATCAGTGTTTTATTTATTGACTAATCAGCAACACATTTGCCATACAGAACATCCCACAGCAACATACCATGTTTGTCTTTCTGTGTCTCAGTTACCTCATCAGGATGATTTTTTTTCTAGTTCTGTCCATTTGCCTTCAAATTTCCTGATGTCAGGGACTGGAAGGTTGGCTCAGAGGTTAAGAGCACTAGCTGTTCTTCCAGAGGTCCTGAGTTCAATTCCCAGCAACCACATGGTGGCTCACAACCATCTATAATGAGATCTGGTGTCCTCTTCTGGCCTGCAGGCAGAACACTGTATACATAATAAATAAATAAATTTAAAAAAAAATTCCTGATGTCATTGTTTTTACCAGCTGAGTAATACTCAATTGTGTAAATGTGCCACATTTTCATTATCCATTCTTCAGTTGATGGGCATCTGGGTTGTTTCCAGTTTCCAGCTGCTACAAGTAAAGCTGCTGTGAACATATTGGAGCAAGTGTTCTTGTGGTATGATTGAGCATCCTTTGGGTATATGTCCAAGAATTGTGTACAGCTGAGTCTTGGAATAAATTAAAGACTTCCTAGAATTCAATGAAAATGAATGCACAACATACACAAATTTATGGGACATAATGAAAGTGTTGCTACAAGGAAAGTTCATAGCACTAAGTGACTTCATGAATATTTGGAGAAATCTCACACTAACAACTTAACAGCACACCTGAAAGCTCTAGAACAAAAAGAAGCAAACACATCCAAGAGGAGTAGGTGGCCAGAAATAAACTGAGGGCTAAAATCAATGAAATAGAGACAAAGAGAACAACACAAAAAATCAATGAAACAAGGAGTTGGTTGTGGGGTGTTCTGTATGGCAAATGTGTTGCTGATTGGTCAATAAATAAAACACTGATTGGCCATTGGCTAGGCAGGAAGTGTAGGCAGGACAAGGAGGAGAATAAAGCTGGGAAGTGGAAGGCTGAGTCAGGGAGACACTGCCAGCCGCCATGATGACAAACAGCACATGAAGATGCTGGTAAGCCACAAGCCATGTGGCAAGGTATAGATTTATAGAAATGGGTTAATTCAAGATAGAAGAAGTAGATAGCAAGAAGCCTGCCATGGCCATACAGTTTGTAACCAATATAAGTCTCTGTGTTTACTTGGTCAGGTCTGAGTGGCTGTGGGACTGGTGGGTGATAGAGATTTGTCCTGACTGTGGGCCAGGCAGGAAAACTCTAGCTACAGGTTATTCAAGAAAATCAACAAGATAGATAAACCCTTATCCAAACTAACTAAAAGGAATAGAGAGAATATCAAAATTAACAAAATTATAAATGAAAAAGAGGACATAACAACAGACACTGAGAAAACACAGAAAATTATTAGGTCATACTTCAAAAACCTGTATTCCACAAAATTGGAAAATCTAAAAGAAATGAACAAATTTCTTGTGCACACTTTTTAATACTGGCTTTATTGTCCACTGCCAAAGTGTGATCTCATCCTGTCATTTTCCCAAATTCTTTCAATAATGGAATTGAGTAAAACTTGTTAACTTAACGTACCATAACAGAGTAAATGCCAGGAATACTCTCCTTGGCTTAAACAAATAAACAAAAAAATCATGCACAGAGGAATTATACGAGCTTTTTGGCAAGGGCGAAGATCAAGGTTAAAGGAAAGTGAAGAATACTCCATGGCTTAGCATCACTAAGTGCAGGATTTAAGCCACTGTTCTACTGTGGTAATCCAATCCTCTTGCTTTGTCATCAAATATTAGAAACATGATTTCTTATAGCTTAAATAATAGTTATTAGATGGTATCTATGAGACAAAGTTCTAGAACTTTATCAGCTTTGTCAGTGTAACTTTCTGTCCTGCCAACCATCTCCCAAACAACCACATAGAGACTTATTATTAATTATAAATACTCAGTCAATAGCTTAGGCTTGTTACTAATTAGCGCTTACAACTTAAATTAACCCATATTTATTAATTTATGCTCTATCACATGGCAGGAACTTTTTTCAGCATGGCAAGTTCATCTCCAGCTTCCTCTGTGTTTCCTTGCAGCTCTGACGTTCTTCCTCCCAGTGTTCCCTCAGTGTGGCTTCTGCCTAACCTCTTCCTGCCTAGCTATTTGCCAGTTGGCTCTTCATTAAACCAATGAGAGCAACATATCTTCACAGTGCACAAAAGGATTACTCCACATTAAAATTTTGAATTAATTTTTTTTATTTTTGAGATCATAAATATAATTACATCGTTTCCTCCCTCTAAACCAATAATTCTCAGCCTTCCTAATTCTGTGACCCTTTAATACAGTGCCTCATGTTGTAGCTACCCCCAACTATAAACTTATTTTGTTGCTACTTCCTAACTATAATTTTGCTACTGTTATGAATCATGATGTAAATATTTGATATGAGGATATGTAATATGAGACCCCTGTACCAGTGACCATGTCAGAAGAGCTGCAGTCAGCAATGGAACTTATGGAATACCACCCAGAAGATAATAAAGCTACTCTGGGTACATCCTGGAGAGGCAAAGTCCCAGGAGGATTGTTCCCAGAATGCCCCTTGCTTTTGCTGTCCTTCCTTCTGTTGGCTGCTGCTGTGTTCCTGCTGAATTTGGCATGTTGTGATTACTATATGAAAGGATCCCACTATATCTAGTGTAGTGTGATTGTTTCTTGGGAAAATGTCCAATATCACTGTGCAATTTACTTGCGGATCATAATGAAGATGATTTCTTATAAGAGCAATGATGATTAGTTAGATCTATGATTTATTTGGACTTTCTGAGTTAGCCTAAAAGATACAGGTGGTTAAGACAGTTATTAAATATGATTAGGAAAATGGTTTAGGTTGTTCTGCCAATTGCTCCAATAAGAGATAAAAAAAGCAAAAATAAGCTAAAAGTTATCTTTTCCTTTGTTAAATATGAGATTTGCAGAAGAAGAAAAATAAGAACAAGGACATTTCATACATTAGAGACCCATGAATTCTTCCTGTGGAAAAACAGGTTGATGATTAAAGAAAGCAATTATGTCCATATACCCAAAGCTAAGGCAGAGCTCAGTTCCTTGATCATATAGCTTACAAAATTAATCACAGTGTCTTGTGTGTACCTTGAACAAACAAAGTTGTGAAAAGAAATTAAATGATCCTATTGTACATAAAGAAAAATTGACAGTTAGACCACTTGTTTAAAGTTTCTCTAGCATAGAAATAGGATAGGAATCTGCTACACTGAAACCGCAAACAGCTGCCTGCCAGTACAAAGGAACTGACTGAAATGTACTTGGCTTGCTTAAAACTTTGAATTATAACTTTCAATTATAAAAGAATCATTGCTTTGGGGTAAAGATGTTATCCTGGGAAAATTAATACAAACAAAAATATTTAATTACTCATTGTCTTCTAATGAAAACATGTAACTAGTGGTCTTAATGTGATTTCTACTTATATAAAGATTTTAATTTGTTTTTGGTTGTGAGGTAATCTTTTCTTGCATAGAAATATTTGTCTTAGGTGGTAAAAGGGATAAGAAAAATAAGAGATAAGAGGAAAGATGTAGAAGGAAAAAGAACAGGGAGGAAGTAGAAGAGAAACATCAAGGAAGAAATAAAAGGATAACATCAGGAAAGATGTAAAAGAAGAACAACTGGGAAGAAAAAGTAGAAGAAAAAAAACAGAGTGAAAGAACAGACAAAGAACCAGCAGAGAGAAAAATAAAATGAAGAATTAATCTTTGGCCCTCAGGTAAAGTTCCATCGTGAATCTGTGCATCTGTCCAGTAGTTCACCGCCTCTACATCTCCTTTCCAATTTCTCTGATCTGCTAGGGGCTGGGTTCCTTGGTAGCACCCCTGGAAAGGGGTCACTCAACCATAAAAGGTGTCATAACCTACAAGCTGAAAACCACTGCTCCATACCGTTCTGTACACTCTGCCTTGTACTCTATCAAAATTATGGCCAATTTTTCATTAATTATTGTTACATATACATATTATATATGTGTGTATACATATATGTATGCATATGTGTATGTGCATATATATACATATATATGTATATACATATATTCCTATATATAACCTAAGTCTGTATGATGGTACCAACTGGATATCCAACACCAGTCAGCTCTGAAAACATAAATGCAAGCAACACTATACAAATGGAGATGTGGAATTTAAAACTGAAACCCTTTTAATTGTTATGGAGATGTTTAATGAACATTAAGAACTTTAGCAGAAAAAAAGAACTTTAGCAGAATTTAGCTATTGACACAGACTCATATTACCATTAACTCAAGCAATGATTGATTGGTTTAGATTACATTTTTTCCTATTTATTTTTGTTCTAATTATATTGTTTCTATCCTTTAAATTATTATTTGAATGGTGAGAAATGTATCTGTCAGGGTTTTCTAGAGGAACAGAATTTACTGAATTGAATTAATGGATGAATAAAAGGATGAATCTATCATCTATCTATCTATCTAGAAAGGGGATTTATTAGAGTAGTTTACAGGCCATGTTTCTGCTAGTCCAGCAATGACTGTTTACTAACAAAAAGTACAAGAATCCAGTAGCTGTTCAGTCCACAAGTCTGGATGTATTGGGTGGTGTTCAGTATATTCCTGAATCCTGAAGAAGTAAGCTCCAATAACAGTGAAGTAATTACTTGCCCCTAAAAGTGAGGACAAGCATACAAAGAAAGAAAGCTTCCTTCTTCCATGTTCTTTATAAAAATGCTTCCCTCAGAAGATGTGGCCCAGATTAAAAGTGAATCTACCTACCTCAGTATATCCTAATTAAAATAAATCTTCCCACCTCAAATCCAGATTAAAAGTAGGTCTTCACTGAACAAGTGATTTAATTAAGAAAAAATCCCTCACAGGTTTTTGCCCTGCTGCTTGGGTTTTAGTTAATTCCAGCTGTAGTCAAATTGACACCAAGTATAGCCTTTGCATGGAATAATGAATCTGGTGTGGTCTTCAACATCTCTGAGATAGAAGTCAATCAAAACCAAGCATATTATTTATGATAAGTGAATGAATAAAATTCACTAAAGATTAAAAAGGATTAACAATATCTAGGAACTGGAGAGATGTCTCAGTATGTGAAAGTATTTTCCATACAACCCTGTCAGCCTGAATTCAATCACACAAAAACTGGATTCACTCTCAAGAAGCTATGATCTCAGCACTCCTAGAGGAAGGTGAGAATAAGAGACTTTAGGACAGTATGGAAGCTCATGGACCGCACAGGCTGTAGTAGACAGCACTGAAGCAGAGATAACAAGAGATACCCTGTCTCAGATAAGGTGGAAGGTCAGAACTGTGATTATGTATTGTGTCCCTCAATAGACTGTGATCAGAGGAAAAAAGCCAGCCACTATATTAAACATGGAAGTCAGGCAATGGTAGCACATGCCTTTAATCCTATCATTCAGGAGGTAGGGATCTGTCTGGATCTCTGTGAGTTTAAGGCCACAATGGGAACAGAACCAGGTGTGGTGGCACATGCTTTAAATTCCATTACTAGTTAACCATGGAGGTATGGAGGTCCATATAGACAGACAGAAAGTGACTGAGCTGGGCAGGTAGAGGAAGTGATGTAGCTGGACCGAAAGCAAATGAGATAGTAGAACAGAAAGGCATATAGGTGTGGGTATACAGGAAGTAGGTCTTTTTGGAGACTGAGGTGTTAGTGAGATGAGGTTAGCTTGTGGCTTTTCCTATTTCCCTGATCTCTCAAGTTTTCACCCCTATATCTGGCTCCTTGTTTTTTATTTAATAAGACCGTTTAAAATACATCCACAATTAGCACTCCAATAATTGTGGCAAGAATTCACTAAAAAGCTGTTTGTGGCCTTACAGGGCCCCCATATCAGGCCACAGCTGCATGGCTCAGGCTGGAGCTGCACGTTACCAGAATCTCTTTGGCTTTTTTTTTTCTCCTGGAGGGTGGTGGGCTCTCTCTGAATTCCCATCTTGGACTGCCACCACACTAGGTAGCTTCTTTGAAATTCCTTTGGACTTCTGTTTTACATAGTCAACAGACTTGGTAAGTCAATTAAGACATCTTAAAGAGAGAAATTAGTTAAAAAAAATTTTCCCACATTAAAAAGAAATGTGAAACATTTTTACAATGGAAGGAATTTGGTCTTTGTTTGATAATACATTAGGCAGACTGAAAATGGAACAATTAAATGAGAAGATAATTAATGTTGATGGGAGGTGCACAACATCAATTATGAATATTATTTGTTTGGTTATTTTTATTTTAGCATTAAAAAGATTGGTCAATTTGAGTACCAAGATATAAACTTTAGAAAAAACTGTTAAAATGAACTATAGAGAAATTCAGACCCAGACAGAAGAATTTAAAGGTGAATCTATCTCAGGATTGAATTATACAGTCACAAAGAAACAGCCTCGGGTCATCAGACAGCAAATATTAATCTACCCAGTAACCTTACAGGAACTGACAAATGCCCAAGGGAATGTATGAGCTACCTGGACTCCAGTGGAAATGTTAGACTTAAGGAGATTTAAAGAAGCTATAGTATCATATGGCATGCATTCTTCATTTGTAAAGCAGATGTTAAACTCCTGGTCAACTTGTAATAGAATTATACCTTGGGACTGGAAAGAATTAATTACAACTGTCCTAGAGGCTGGGCTACAGTTACAGTGGAGAATGTGGTAGAAAGAGGAGGCTAAAACTATAGAACAATGATGTAGGACTAGAGGTGTGGAAATTTCTTAGAATCAGCTTCTTGGAGAATGTGATTATGCTGATATACAAAGACAGTGTTTATATGATAATAAAACCTTAATTCTATGCCACATGGCAGTCATGAACATGTGGGAAAGAACTGAAGAAGCAGGAAAGAAAATTGAATCATTTACAAAGTTATGCAGGGCCCAAAAAAATCCTTCACAGCTTTCTTACAAAGTCTGTCTTCAGCAGTAAGTAGAATGATACCAAATTCAGAAGCTAGACAGATAACAATTGAAACTTTGACTTTTGAGAATGCTAATGAAGCATGCATGAGCGCAATCAGGCTGTTAAATGGCAAATCAGCACACTTGGAGGATTGGATCAGGGACACAATTAATATTGAGTCTCATAACCATGATGATATATGAATAGGAATGGTGATATCAAGAGCTTTGTAGAAAAATAATAATGTCAGATGCTTTAATTGCAGTAAATAAGGTCAACTAAAAAAGGACTGCAAACAGTACATTTCTAGAAATAATGTTTCTTCAAGGAACAATGGCAACAGAATGTCCCTCCCTTCTGGGTTATGCAGAAGGTGTGGTAAAGGTAAACATTGGACTAATGAATGTATATCGACAAGGTAATCCTTTGCCTCTGCCATCAGGAAACTCCATGAGGGGCCTCTCTCAAGCCGCCATGGCAAATTCAGTTGAGTCCTTTCCTGCATCATAGAAGAAACTCCTCAGAGCAATTAAATAACCAAATGCCTATTGTAAAAAACCATACTGCTCAGGGTGATAAAACAGCTACAGCAGAGAGAATAGAAACTTCAGGAGAAACCATAAAGAGAATTTTTTGGCAAACTTCTATAAAGAACAAAGACCAAAATTAAAAATACAAATAAACGACATTCTTTTGGAAGGTCTTATAGACACAGGTGTGGACATCATAATAATTGCACAAGAATTTTGTGACCCAAATTGGTCTCTTTAGGAGGTAAATGTTCAGCTGTTAAAGATTGGAACATTATCTCAAGTGAAACAGAGTGCAAGATGGGTCAAATGTATAGGGCCAGAAGGACGAGAGAAAAATTAAAGCCATATGTGGCTAATATAGCTATGAATTTATGGGGCTGTGATCTATTACAAACATGGAATATGCAGACTGGCACTCCTCTGACCTCAGAAACAAACCATAAACTAATACATGTTTCTGAGAGAAATATTAGCAGGTTTTATAAATAAAGTCTTGAACACATTGGCATAGGAGATCACTTCCTAAATATAACACCAGTAGCACAGACACTAAGAGAAACAATCAATCAATGGGGCCTCTTGAAACTGAGAAACTTTTGTAGAGCAAAGGATATGGTCAACAAGGCAAAGCGACAGCCTACAGAATGGGAAAAGGTCTTCACAAACCCCATATCTGACAGAGGACTGATATCCAGAATATATAAGGAACTCAAGAAATTAGACATCAAAATGCCCAACAGTCCAATTAAGAAATGGGCTATAGAACTAAACAGAGAATTCTCAACAGAGGAAACTCAAATGGCCGAAAGACATTTAAGGAATTGCTCAACATCCCTAATCATCAGGGAAATGCAAATCAAAACAACTCTGAGATACCACCTTATGCCTGTCAGAATGGCTAAGATCAAAATCACTGAAGACACCTTATGCTGGAGAGGATGTGGAGCTAGGGGAACTCTGCTCCACTGCTGGTGGGAATGCAAACTTGTACAACCACTTTGGAAATCAATATGGCACTTTCTTAGAAAATTGGGAATCAATATCCCCCAAGATCCAACTATATCACTCTTGGGCATATACCAATGCTCAATCATACCACAAGGGCACTTGCTCAGCTATGTTCATATCAGTATTGTTTGTAATAGCCAGAACATGGAAACAACCTAGATGCCCTTCAACTGAAGAATGGATAAATAAAATGTGGTACATATACACAATGGAATACTACTCAGCAGAGAAAAACAATGATATCATGAGGTTTGCAGGCAAATGGATGGATCTAGAAAAAATCATCCTGAGTGAGGTAACCCAGACTCAGAAAGACAAACATGATATGTACTCACTCATAGGAGGATGCTAGATGTGGAACAAGGATGACTGGACTGCTACTCACAACACCAGGGAGGCTACCTGGAAAACAGGACCCCAAGAAAGACACAGGGATCACCCAATGACAGAGAAAAGGATGAGATCTACATGAACAGCCTGGACATGAGTGGGGGTAATGAAGGGTGAGGGTCAAGGGAAAGAGAGCTTGGGGGAGCAGGAGATCCCAGTTGGATCAAGAACAGAGAGGGAGAACAAGGAATAGGAGACCATGGTAAATGAAGACCACATGAGAATAGGAAGAAGCAAAGTGCTAGAGAGGCCCACAGAAATCCACAAAGATGCCCCACAACAGACTGCTGGCAATGGTCGAGAGACAGCCCGAACTGACCTACACTGGTGATAGGATGGCCAAACACCCTAATTGTCATGCTAGAAACCCCATCCAATGACTGAGGGAACTGGATGCAGAGATCCACAGCCAGGCCCCAGGTGGAGCTCCGGGAGTCCAATTGGCGAGAAAGAGGAGGGTTTATATGAGCGAGAATTGTTGAGACCAAGGTTGGATAAAGCACAGGGACAAATAGCCAAATGAATGGAAACACATGAACTATGAACCAATGGCTGAGGGGCCCCCAACTGGATCAGGCCCTCTGAATAGGTGAGACAGTTGATTGGCTTGATCTGTTTGGGAGGCATCCAGGCAGTGGGACCAGGTCCTGTGCTCAGTGCATGAGTTGGCTGTTTGAAGCCTGGGGCTTATGCAGGGTCGTTTGGCTCGGCCTGGGAGGAGGGGACTGGACCTGCCTGGACTGAGTCTACCAGGTTGATCTCAATCCTCGGGGGAGTCTTTGCCCTGGAGGAGGTGGGAATGGGGGGTGGACTGGGGGAAGGGGAGGGGGGCAGGAGGGGGGAGAATAAGGGAATCTGTGGCTGATATGTAGAACTGAATTGTATTGTAAAATAAAATTAAATTAAAAAAAAAGAGCTGGTACAAGAGCAGTTAAATGCTCAGCATATTGAAGAATCAACCAGCCCCTGGAATTCTCCTGTATGTTTTGTTAAATAGAAATCTGGTAAATGGAGAATGGTAACAGACCTAAGAGCAATTAACAAACTAATTCAGCCAATGGGCACTCTACAATCTGGAATTCCTTTCCTACTCTGTTACCTAAAGGATGGCCTCTTATAGTTATTGATTTGAAAGACTGTTTCTTCTTAATACTCTTACAAGAAAAAGACAGAGAAAGATTTGCCTTCACAGTGCCTACTTATAAAACTTCTCAGCCAGTTAAGAGATACAATGAAGGGTTCTCCCAAAGGAAATGTTAAATAGCCCAACCCTGTGCCAATATTTTATGATGACTGTTGGAAGTAATACATAAACAATTTCCTAAATCTATAGTTTATCATTATATGGATGATATTTTACTAGCTGATTCAAATGCAGATACCTTAGAAAGAATGTTTGAAGAAGTAAAGAAAATTTTGCCTTGTTGGGGATTACAAATTGCTCCTGGTAAGATACAAAGGGGAGATTCTATTAATTATTTAGGATATAAAATAGTTCTACAAAAAATTAGACTCCAAAAGGTGCAAATTAGGAGACATCAATTATAGACTCTTAATGAATTTCAAAGACTATTCAGAGATACTTTCCATCTACTAACTGTTGTTGGGGTAAAAAAAAATGATGAGTAATTTGTTCAAAACCTTAGAAGGTGACAAGGACATAAATAGTCCAAGAGAATTATCAGCTGAAGATGAGAATTGGCTTTCGAGGAAAAGAAAATACAGGATGCACATATGGACAGTAGATCCAAAGCTTGACTGCATTTTGGTTATTTTACCCTCTAAGCATTCTCCTACAGAAATTGTAATGCAGAGGGAAGATATTATATTGGAATGGATATTTCTACCAAATAAACAGAGTAAAAAATTAAAAACGTATGTGGAAAAGATCTCTGACTTGATTTTAAAAGGAAAGTTGAGACTTTGTCAATGAGCAGGAATAGACTCAGCTAAGGATGACATTGACAACTTATGGGCAGAAAGTGAACCTTGGCAAAGAGCTTGCAATAATTTTTTGGAAGACATTAACAACAAATATCCCAAAAGTGATAGAATTCAACTTATAAAGAAAGCTGATGGGATCCTGCCTCTTATACTCCAATATCTGGAGCCCATACATTTTATACAGATGCGAACAAACAAGGAAAGTCAGGTTACAAATCAGAAAATTTAAGTAAAGTGATTCAAAGTCCTTATAATTTCATTTTACCAGAGACATATGCTGGAGCATTTTCAGTTTTAATTTGTGCAAGTATACACATGATGGCCATAACTTCTTGAAAATACATATTTATAGAATCAGCCTTCTCAGAAATCAGAGCAGTTACCCATTGAAATCCTGAATAGGTATCTGGACAAATGAGACATCTGAAGAACACTGGACAAATGAGACATCTGAAGAAAACAGAAATTTCTGATTCAAAAATCAGAATTGTATGCTATTCTGATGGTATTAATGGATTTTTTGTAACCCCTCAACATGGTTACTGACTCTCAGTATGCTGAAAGAATGGTCTTACATATTTAGAGTACAGAATTTATCCCTGATGAGTCATAATTAACTTTGTTATTTATTTAATTACAAGATATAATCAGAAATAGGAAGTATCCCATATATATATATATATATATATATATAACACATCTAATCCCATATGGGTCTGTGAGGCCCTCTAGCACAAGGTAATGATAAAACTGATAAATTATTGATAGGAAATGTGCTGGAGGCCTCAGAATTTTATTTTAAAAAAATCATGTCAATAGTAAGGGCTTAAAAAAGGATTTTTCCATAACCTGGCAATAAGCCAAGGAAATTATAAGGAAATGTCCTACTTGTTCTTTTTACAATCAGATGCCACTACCAGCAAAATGTAACACAAAATGTACTCAGAGGAATAAAATCTGGCAGATGAACATGTTTTATTTTGTAGAATTTGAAAAACTGAAATATGTACACTATGCCATTGATACTTATTCAGGATTTCAATGGGCAACTGCTCTGATTTCTGAAAAAGCTGATTCTATATTCACATATTTGCAAGAAGTTATGGCCATCATGTGTATACTTGCACAAATTAAAACTGAAAATGCTCCAGCATATGTCTCTGGTAAAATGAAACAGTTTTTGCTTATTACAATATAAAGCATATTACAGATATAACACATAATCCTACAGGTCAAGCAGTTATAGAAAGATCAAATAAACTCTAAAGGATATGCTAAATAAACAGAAAGAGGTAACAAAACCTCCCAGAAATAGATTACATAATGCCTGTTAACATTGAATTTTCTTAATGCTAATGAGAAAGGAACAACAGCTACAGAGAGACATTGGATAATAGAAAAAAGACTACAGAGTTTAATGAGCCTATACTTTAAGGATGTGCTGACCTCAGAATGGAAACCAGGATATATGTTACATTGGGTATGAGGTTTTGCTTTTGTTTCTACAGGAGAAGAAAAGCTATGGATACCATCAAAATTGATAAAGGTTCAATTTGAACAAGAAAGACCTCTTAATTAGAAGAGGTGACAGTTCATTGACCAGCATGATCATCCAATTTAAATTAGTTTACAACTAACAAATGCTTTTCATTTAATCAGATATAACTTGCCAAAAGGGAACCTCCCCAAACTTAGGCTAGAGTAAGAATTTTTGTTTTTGTCTTTCAGGAGAATGAAGGCTAAGGAATCTGAAGAACACTGGACAAATGAGACATCTGAAGAAAACGGACAAATCATCCAGAAAAAAATGTCCCAAGTAAAAGAGTAAATTGGCCTACTGATATATCACATATAAAATTTCATGTCTTCCTAAATGTTTGTTTCTGCTCTTCTCTACAGACACTTAACACAAATGGTCTTTTTATAGTCCCAATTCAATTAAAAATTAAAGGTGGCTGTAGCTAAACGTTTTCCTGTGTCCTACACAGCCCACAGCTGCTCAGACCCAAGTAAACACACAGAGGCTTATATTAATTAAAACTGAATTGACATGGCTCAAGCCTTTTGCTAGCTAGCTTTTATATCTTAAGTTAGCCCATAACAATCTATATATCACCACATGTTCCATGGCTTTACCTGCATCCCATTACATGTTGCTCCTTGGGCAGTTCACTGGCATCTCTTCCAGCCTTCTTCCTATCACTCTCTTTGAATTTCTCACCTGCCTCTAAGCTGCCTTGCATAGGCTAAATGGTTTTATTTATCAACCAATGAGAGCAACATATTTGCAGTGTACAGAAAGACATTCCCCTATCAGCTGGCTTTGGAGTTGGAGAATGGCTCTCTCCTTCTCTAAACCCAAGCATGTTTATTAAAAGGAAAATGCAAAGTCTCTCTATCATGTCAGAAGAGCCACCTGTTATGGGACAGAAGAAAAACAAAAATTAAGGGACTATTCTATTATCACCAATCTCATAATTCTTTGGTTCTATTTTGATTCTTTAAAGCTTTTCTTAAGGTATGAATTTTATAACAAAATTTATAAGATTAATATATATTTTAAACTTTTGTTATGATATTAATGGTCATATAGACTACTAACTAATTCTAGAAAAAAAGGCTTCATTTAGCTGCCTATACATGTTTTTGTGTTGGAGTCTCTATCAGTTTTCTGCAGGCAATCATGACCAGGCCTGACAACAAATTTGAAGTCTCCAAAAAGATGATAGGACCCCACAATGACAATTCCACATAAACAATAATAATACCACTAAGCTGACAAACATTACCCAAAGATCAGTTTTGGACTACAAACTGTTCAGAATAATTTTGAGATGGCTAGCTGAGATGATCCAGCCTCACAGACTGTTTGAGCAAAGACTTGAGATAAACCTTGCACTTTTGCATTATGCAGAGACTGGACAACAAATGATACAGCTACCTCCCCCAGGACTTGACAATTAACTCAAAATTTTCTTTTCAGGATCTTCTAAAGATTCTTTCACCCACAAACAGCAGAAAGTAATATTAAGAACAAAATGCCCACATTCCCAAGAGGTGGGGTGGGTGGTTTTTGGTCTTTCAATGGGTTTTGGATAATTGTCTTTGTTTGGGATGGTTGGTTACAAGTTGTTATTCTTAATGGTCAGGAAAAAAGCTAACCAAAGGAGATTTTTATTAAACAAAAAAAGAAAAAGAAAAAAGAGGATATAGATAAGAGGTAGATTATTGAATCTACAGTGAAAATAAAGAAAAAAGAGAGGATATAGATATAATATAAATAAAAAGGTAGATTATTGAATCTACTTTTAGAAAGCAACTACTAGTTTTAAGTATTTTACATGGATTGGAGTTTTGTTTATTGTATACAAATTATGTATATTGTTACAAATTTGAGATTGATTTTGTTAGAAAATACTGTACATATATTTCTAATCTTGTTCAAGGTATTGTGCCTATATAGTTCATTTAACAATGTAATGCAATTTGCTCATCCTTGAAAGTTATTATTACCAACTAATTAGGATATAAAAAAATGCAGGTTAGTAGTTAGTCATTACAATTGAACTTGTAGTCATGTTAGGTATGTTTTCAAGGTCAAGCAGAGACATATTTTAAATAAGTCATCTTTAAACCCTTCAGAGATCTACAGAATATGACATTTAAGGTATTTTAATAACATAGATTCTTTTTCTTCTTTTTTTATGACTATGAGACATTTCTGGTCCTGGAAGTACCAATCTACTTCAGAGAAGATATGGGCATTGAAGAACCTGCACATGGAATTTACTTTCATTGTGGCAAAAGTTAGCCACTGGGCAAGAAAGTGCCCTCACATCGACTGCTTACAGTATGCTGTCCAAAATGGACAAGCATGACACACACACAGTGCACACGCGCGCACACACACACACACACACACACACACACACACACACACACGGAGAACTGTGATCCTTGCCAAGACAAGTGTGGTTGCGGTTTTGGCAACAGGCATCCTCTGAGGCCATCACTGAATATGGTAATATTTTAATAGTACTGAAATGTGATTTTATTTGTATGTTAATAAATAAAGTTGCCTGGGGTCAGAGTTAATAGCAAGCCAAAGCAGAAACTGGGTGTTGGTGGTGCACGCCTTTAATCCCAGCTCTTGGGAGGCAGAGCTAGGCGAATCTCTGTGTGTTCAAGGATACAGCCAGCAAGGAGACACACGCCTTTAATCTCAATACCAACCATAGAAGACCTGGAGGTCTGTACAGACAGGCAGTGATGAGAAGGTCATATGGTTGGGTTTACAACCAATGAGAAGGCAGAATAGAAAGTCTATAAAAAAGACAATCACACAGGAAGTAGGTCTCTTGCTGAGGAAGATAGCAGCAGCAGTGAAGGGTAAGGTTTTCAGCTCTTTGCTATCACTCTGACCTCTTGAGCAACTTTATTTATTAACATACAAATAAAATCACGTTTCAGTACAATTAAAATATCACCATAACTGAAGTGGCTTTGCAATCCAGAAAAGGTACAGTACCCCTTCCTTTGAAGGCAGCTGAGCAGGCAGGAGGCTGATGGCTCCTGGTGTGCAGTGGAACAGTACCTGGAACAGTTATTCTTGGAGGAGTAACTAGGCTGACAGAGTCTAACCTCTCAATGGTAGACTGGCATTTAATAAAAGAGATGAAGCCACCCACAAGCCAAGAAGAATGGAAAGCCAAATTCCAAAAATACCAGCAATTTCCATAATTTAAAATCCTGAATCATGACATGACACTGGTGGAATTCAGGTTTCTCTGATACGTGGGATACTCGCAGCAAATGTGGGGTTGAGCTATAGGCCTTGCGTACAACCTACTTCACAAATGAGTCTGTCAGATAGGCTAAGCCTGTAGGCCGAAGATGATGCCCCAACATTGCAGAAAAAACTTGGGTGACTGTCTAGGAAGCTGGCTGTTTCTGTCATAACTCACATTTTTTGGAAGTTACTTGTTTACATTTCATTCTTTACTAGGTAATATTATTTCCTTCTGAGGTCTCTGAGGGAGTTGAAGATTAGATAGTTGTAGTTACAGTTTTTCCTTGTTAAGAAATTTCAGAAAATAGACTCACTAAGAGATGTAAAGTGTGTAAATTTGAAAGACATTATAAGATAGCTCTCTATTAGTAATATAAGGTAGGATAGAAAGTGATTCAGGTATATTACTTACCAAAATAGTATAGATAATGTGTAGATGTAACCAACCGTCTTATTAAATAAGAAACACAGAGCCGATTCAGAGAAGAAAGCCAAGAGGTCAGAGCTAAGAGTCTCACCCTTCCTGATTCAGCGATCCTCTTCAGCCAAGAGAGCTCTCCGAAAAGGGGCCTACTTCCTGTGTGTATGTCTTTATATAGTCTAGCTGTTCTGCCTTCTCATTGGTTGTAAACCCAAACACGTGACTGCCTCATCACTGCCTGTATGTACCGCCCTCCAGGTCCTTAAAGGCATGCGCCACCACTGCCATGCACTTGCTATGGCTCTAATAGCTCTGACCCCCAGGCAACTTTATTTATTAACGTGCAATTAAAATCACATTTCAGTATAAGTAAAATACCACCACAATAATGGAATATTTTCACTGAATTTGTCAAATGCAAATGGATTAGACATTATTGATGTATTTATTGCTTGTACATATTGTGTATAGTTATTGTATGTATTGTATATAGTTTTTTTATATTAGTTATAACTTTTTTATTTTAGACAAAAAGGAGAAATGTGGTGATGTACTTTATCTCCCAATATACTGTGTCCCCCAATAAAATTTATCTGAGGATCAGAGGGAAAAACCAGCCACTATAATAAACATAGAAGTCAGGCAATGGTAGCACACATCTTTAATCCTATCATTCAGGAGGCAGGGATCTGTCTGGATCTCTGTGAGTTCAAGACCATACTGGGAACAGAGCCAGGCATGGTGGCAATGCCTTAATTCCAACACTAGTTAACCATGGAGCTGTGGAGGTCTGTACAAACAGATAGGAAGTGACAGAGCTGGGCAGGAAGAGGAAGTGATGTAGCTGGACAGAGAGCAAATGAGATAGCAGAACAGAAAGGCATATAGGCATAGGTATACAGGAAGTAGGTCTTTTTGGAGACTGAGGTGTTAGTGAGATGAGGTTAGCTTGTGGCTTTTCCTATTTCCCTGATCTCTCAAGTTTTCACCCCTATATCTGGCTCCTTGTTTTTTATTTAATAAGACCTTTAAAATTCATCTACAGAGAACAATTTCTAAAAGTTGTTCCCTGACCTCCACAGGTGTCCTATGGCATATGCACACACACACACACACACACACACACACACACACACACACACACACTCACACGACACACATTAACAGATGAAAGAAAGAAAGAGAGAGAGAAAGAAAAAATAACTGAAGATTTGCTCATGAGTATTTAGTTTGTTGACTAATATATTAATGCAATTACTTGACAAATGTATCACATTCATAAAGACTCATAATCATGAATGCAAATAATTTCTCTTCATTGTTTTAAATCTCATTTTAAATCTTCAAAGAGTAGGAAGGTAGTGTGTCTTAAAAACTGTTTTTGCACCACAAAAAAAAAAAAACAGGGAATTTCAAACCTATTTCCTTAAGTTTGTCATTATTCTAACAATTAAATATTTATTAAAAGTAGAAGTACTTGGCGTAGAAACATGGCAAAGGTGCAATTTTTAAGAATTTTAAATCGCCGGGCGGTGGTGGCGCACGCCTTTAATCCCAGTACTCGGGAGGCAGAGCCAGGCGGATCTCTGTGAGTTCGAGGCCAGCCTGGGCTACCAAGTGAGTTCCAGGAAAAGGCGCAAAGCTACACAGAGAAACCCTGTCTCGAAAAACCAAAAAAAAAAAAAAAAAAAAAAAGAATTTTAAATCATGAAAAATTTCAAATAGCCTAGATCACCTTCAGTTCTTAGTGCAACTATTATTAAATGGTATAAATGAAACTGGACTAAGAAAATGAAAGTTAACAAGATTTACATTGACCTTTGAGTCAAAGTCTCTGAACAAGCACTTTTAAAACTAAGAATTCGCCAGGAGGTGGTGGCACACGCCGTTAATCCCAGCACTCGGGAGGCAGAGGCAGGCAGATCTCTCTGAGTTTGAGGCCAGCCTGGTCTACAGAGCGAGATCCAGGAAAGGTGCAAAGCTACACAGAGAAACCCTGTCTCGAAAAACAAAAAAGTAAGAATTCATAATATTTATGGAAAAAAACAGAAAGAACTTAATTGAGGACTAGGAATTTGTGAAGAATTGCTAAAGGTAGCTAGTACAGAGTATGGATTGAAAGAGCGTCAACATGAAAAGAAACACAACTGAGCACACATAGACTAAAGACAGCTGAAGATGTAACAATGTTTCTTTCCTTGAAGCACCAAGTTTAGTTTGAATGAGGAGTAGGAGGTGACCCTGAGGGAAAAGTGGGAATGATTAAAACATTGTATGTTTGAGCATCTGGTTCTTCAACTGTTTGCTTTCTCTTCTGATGCTGAGTTGTGGACTCTAGGGCCTTTGGTAGCCATGAAGTTAAATGATGAATATGAGGAATTTTTATCATAATTGTGCCTAAGAGACAATACACTGACCAGATTATCAACCAGAAAGGAAGGATATGTTGAGGAGAGTAATTATAAACATTTTATAAATATGTTTGGGCTAATAAATAGCTGCAAACAGAAATGAGCATGGAAACTCAAAGATTACCAGTATGTTCATCGCAAAGGGTGGTACAGATAGTTGTAAAGAACTGATGGCCACAATTTTTAAAAGCTCCAGAGTAGAGGATTGAAGAATAAATAAAGACTGCATTGCTTAAAAGGTCTGCTTTTAACTTGAGGCCCATTGAAAAAGGGAGAGAAAGAATTGTTCTTTCAAAGTAAGCAGTGGGATGCAAATGTAAAGATGGCCTGTAGAAACCTACAGGATTTTCTCCCAGTTGTTTGCTCTCTATTCAAAGAAATATTACACATTAAGTATTATAACATTAACACTATTATCTGATTCTACAGTTTGAATATGAAAAGTTGGGGACTGAGTTCCTAACTGAAGGGGCTTAGGGAACCCATTGAGTCCTTAAGGCCCTGACCTAATCAAGAGATTAATCCTTCACTGTGTGACCTTGGCTGGGCTATGAATGCCTAAACCATCTCCTCCCTATCTTCCTTGTACTGGAGTTACAGTTGTATGCCACAGTGCCTGGCTCAGTAAATTATATCTTTGCAGCAGTGAATTATTTGCAAAAAACCATAAAGCTTCCTCCAAATTTTTTTGATGTTCAACCTGGTTGAAATTTGTCCTTTAGTTGTGACTTTATAAATTTTCTGAAGATTCATACATTTTCTTCAGTAGTGTGACTCCTAGTTGCAATTTGAAAGTAGAAATCTGATTGTGACTCCTTCATCCTTGTGCTAGATCTATTCAGCATTAAATTTGTTTTGTAGATTTAATTGCAGAGGAACCTGATTCAATTGGGTGGCTTACAGTTTCCGAGGTTTAGTCCATTATCATTATGGTGTTCAATGCTTCAAATCCACTTTTCCTTACTCAGTTTTTTCTGTCAGCTTTTCTCTAGATTCTATTTTTATTTTCTCCAGTGAGCAGATAGCTCACATTTCTATTCCGTGAGACCTTAATCTCTTCACTCATTGTTGATTGTGGGAAAAAACCTGAGGAGGACTTGAGCTGAGTGACATTTGGCAGAATCACAAGCTATCTTTTGTGAACAATGGACTTTGTAGATTCCCCCCAGTGCTGCCGTGTCCAAGGTCATCCACATACCACAAATAAGTCTGTCTGTCACTCTCCTTCAGTCTTCTCTCTAGCTAATTTCACAACTGAAGATCTACCATGTTCCCCTAATTGAGACCACTCAACTCCAAATCCCCTCCCACATACTATCCATCTCCTGAAAAGCATGGGAATAATTGCTACTAAATTTCAACAAATTTTCACTGTGCATCATGCCTGTGACTCTGGCCTCCACTCTTCTCATGAACTTTTTCTTCTCTGTTCCTCTGTTCCTGCCTGTGATCCATTCTGATAACTCATTGAGTAGTTCCTCTTCACTATGAAGCCCTAGGGCTTTGCTCTCATGTATCAAAGGTCTCACTTCAAACCCTGTGCTAGGTGGAGCTGGAGTGAACAAAATCCTCTGAGGTTTGACTTCTGCTGCCTTCGATTTTTCACTTGCCATAGTGAGAACAGGTTGTCCCTGTTCACAGGCTGTTCATTATTTCCTGTTGCTCCCACTGCTTCTCGTGCACAGCTGGGAACATGTGGTGATATTTTATGTATGCTCTAACAAATAAAGCTTGCCTGAAGATTAGAGGGGAAAAACAGCCACTAGTTAGTGATAGAGATCAGGCAGTGGTGGCACACACCTTTAATCTCAGCACTTGGGATCTCATGCCTTTGCTCCCAGTACTTGGGAGGCACATGCCTTTAATCTCAGCACTAGAGAAGTTGAGACAGGAAATGATAGTGATATGGCTGGACAGAGAAAGGAATACATACAGGAGGAGACAGGAGTACAGTATTTTTGGCTAAGGAACTGATGAAGTGAGAGTTGGCTGTGGCTATTTCTTTTGTCTCTCTGATCTTTCAGCATTTACCCCGATATCTGGCTCTGGGTTTTTATTAAAACCAATTAGAAACACTCAGTGGTTTAAAAAAATGACATCATGAAATGTATAGGTAAATGGATGGAACTAGAAAGAATCATCCTGAGTGAGGTAACCCAGATCCAGAAAGGCAAACATGGTAAGTACTCACTCTAAGTGGATATTAGACACAAAGCAAAGTATAACCAGGCTACAATCCACAACCTCAGAGAAGCCAGGTAAAAAGGAGAACCCTAAAAGGGACACACATGGAGGGCCCCAGGAAGGGAAAATAGATAATATCTCCTGGGTAAACTGGGAGGGGTGGGTAGAAGGGAAGGGATGGGGGATGGGAACAGAAGGGACTGAGATGGCCAAGTGGAGGGAGGGATGGAGAGGGAGAGCAATGAAAGAGATCTTGGTAGAGGGAACTATTAGGGGGTTAGGGAGAAACCTAGGGCTAGGAAAATCCCCAGGAATCCACAAGGATGATTCCAGCTAAGATGCCTATCAGTAATGGAGAGGGTGTCTGGACTTAACCTTCCCCTATAATCAGATTAATGACTACCCTAATTACCATCATAGAACCTACATTAAGTAACTGATGGAAGCAGATGCAGTGATCCACAACCAAGCACTGGGCTGAGCTCCTGGACTTCAGTTGAAGAAAGGGAGGAGGGATCACAGCAGCAAGTGAGGTCAAGATCATGATGGAAAAAACCACAGAGGCAGCTGATCCAAGCTGGTAAGAGCTCATGGACTCTGGCCTGTCAGCTGGGGAACATGCATGGTATGGAACTAGGCCCTCTGAATGTGGGTGACAGTTATGTGGCTAGATCTGTTTGGGGAGCCATGGCAGTGAGACCTGGACTTATCCCAGGTGCATGAACTGGCTTTTTTTTTTCTTTTTTTTTTTTTTTTTTTTTGGTTTTTCGAGACAGGGTTTCTCTGTGCAGCTTTGCGCCTTTCCTGGAACTCACTTGGTAGCCCAGGCTGGCCTCGAACTCACAGAGATCCGCCTGGCTCTGCCTCCCGAGTGCTGGGATTAAAGGCGTGCGCCACCACCGCCCGGCTGAATTGGCTTTTTGGAACACTTTCCCTAGGGTGGGACACCTTGCTCAGCCTTGACACTGGGGGGAAGGGGGTTGGTTCTGCCTCAATTTACTATGTCAGACTTTGTAGATCCTCCAAGGGAGGACTTAACCTCTTGGAAGAGTGGATAAGGGTGGATTGGCAGAAGATGGGTAGAAGGAGAAGGGAAGAGAGGGGATTGGTATGTAAAATGAAAAAAAAAGTAAAGAAAGAAAAAAGAAAGAAAAGACGAGTTAGGATTCGTGCTACAGGAACAAACTGGGTTTCTGACTCCCAGCTGCTGCTGCTATACTTTGGATTCAGTATGATAACGTGTAGGTTGATGGAAATGTTTCCAAGATGTTCTGGGTTTGCTGTCTAGCTGTTCAGTCAGTTTTCAGTGATATTTTTAGATACTAAAAAAAAAAAAAAAAAAAAAAAATTAAGTTGCCAGTGCCTTTCCATAATTCCATCATATTAACTTTTATGATTAAAAAAATCTATTCACTGTAGATTGTGTTAAAATTAAAGCATGGAGATACAGGGCCATGCAGTGTTTTCATTTGCTATCTGTGTTGTGGACAAAAAGACGGATAATTTTCCCAATTTCCATGGGGTGCTTTTCTGGATGTTCTTATATTATAACCACACCACTCAAATTCTAGCCCCTCCATTGCTAAGAATTATACACAACACTCAGAAATCGAATGCTGAAAATTTTATTAGGGTCAGGTAGTCAGTCAACAATGACTTCTTGGCCTATTTTTCAGGAAGTACATAGTCTTCTTAGGCACTCTCTGAAACAGAAAAGGAAGGAGGAAAGTTAGTGGAAACTTGGGACATGCTGGAGATTCAACTCTTCCTGGTACCACTGAAGTGAGAAAGGTGGGAGCCCAACCCTCTTCTTCTCCCAACTACTTCCTCTCTCTCCTTCCTCATTTTCTCAGGTTTACTCTTGGCAGGCACAGACAATACAATGGAACTGAGCTGTTTCTTACAGTATGGAAGTGAATAATGTTTCTTAGCTTGTTCATCCTTTGGATCTGATTTAAAATATTCAAGGATTTATTTTGAAAGGTGTTCACTGAAATGCACCCTAACTGGATGAAAAACTGAAACCAGCCTAAATGTCTATTAAAAGAATGACAAATAAGGAGATCAAGGCAGACCATGCAATGCAGTAGTATACAATGTTAACACAAGAAAATTCTCAGTACACAAACAGCAACATATAACCAAGAACATCAGTGAAGCATGCTATAGGGAGATCCATGTAACATACTTGTATGAAGCAATGCAGTTTTATAAGAAATGTAGTTATTTCGATAAATAACCTAAAGTACTACACAGAAGGACATTCATGTAAATTTGAATGCTACGTTTACATAATAGCACACATACAAAAAGTAATATTTCTAAAGGGTTGCGATAGGATTAAAACTAGTGGCTCCCAGAAACTCAGAAAAAAGAAAGCATGGGAACTGAGAAAAATATATAACCATAATATTCAACCTTGCACCCTCCTAGAAAGGTACGTTATGAGGAACTTGGGCACACACAAATTTAGAAGAATGTATTAAAAGTCTGGACAAGGTCAGAGGTATCTCTAAGGTATCACTTAGAGACAATAGATCTGAACATCCCTGGTGTGAGTAGGGCAGAATGTACAGGTTGGAGATGAGAGATCAGTGATATTGAACACAGGAGACAGGCAACCAAAGAGAGGTTGCTGCTGTACTTCTAAAAACCAACCAAATTCAACAGACAATCACTGAGATAATAAGAGCTGTGGAGCTATATTCCTCAAAGCCAGAAATACCTTGGAGAGCTTGTCCATGGTCTGCCTATAACAACACACATATGCCATCTTATACTATCTGAATGCAAAGATTAGAAATGGGCCCATGGAGGATGTCTCTCCAGTTAACTACTTTTTGCACTATGCTTTGAGAAATACAGATGGGAAGGATTTCTATTTAATAATTTGACTAATACATGTCACTGACATCTGGATTACTGGGAAGATAAGTTTCAAAAGCAACTCACCAAAGGAAACTGTCTAAAATAAGGATGACAGGATGGATTTTTCATATTTTGTCCTCTACCTAAAGGTAGTCTTTGTTTTTCATGGCCAATATGGGAAGGATTCCTTTTGTTGCCTGAAAAAGGACCATGAGAAGGAGGTCTATGTTGAAACTCAAGAGGAGGAAAGTCATGCTTCTGGCCTTCTTGTTGGACTGGTCCTTGTGAGTCTTCAGGAAGAGTAGAAGATTGATCCTGAAGCCCTTCTGTAGATGGTTACTACTGTGGATTATTTACTTCATTCTCAACAGCATCAGAGAACACTTGTTCCTCTCCTGGTGGAGATTCACTCTGTGGATCATTTTCAGCCTCAGGAGCAGCAGAGTCCACTGAGACTGGGCTCTGGCTTTCAGTATCTGTATGGGTGGGGACAGAAGAGAAGAGCACATTGGTGAAAGAATTTCCTTTTGTTTTCTTTCCCTGACCTGATCACACAATCCTTTCTCCCAGAACCTGTCTGCCAACTGCTAACTTCTTCTTCCACACATCCTTGTCCTTGGCTTTCTAAATCTACATCCCAATGAGACAGAAGATTTGGTGTTTGTATCCTGGGACAAGCATGTGCCCCTACAGCTGAAAAACATGAAAGTTTGGGGACCCTTATTTATCACATGAGAGGTCCCCAAAGGCAAAAAGGCAGTAATGCAAAAGAAGAATACATTAACATGAGGAAGGTTTCCTATTGTGATCAAGGACACTTTACGAACTCCCTGCATATGCAAGGGCTTCTAGCCCTGGTTTCTGAACCCTAGGATGAAATTTGACTTAGCTTTTCAATTTTTTTACATCTACACACTGAAACCCTGAGAGAAGAGAACAAAATGGCCACCACCAAATTCAATAATAAAAGTCTGGGGACAATTTGTCATTTCTTTTTAAATCAAAGACAGTTACATGGTGAATGGGGAAAACAGCAGAGAGAAAACAGGGAAAGCCAAGTATTTCTCCATCTTGTTCATGAACTGTGTAATGATAGACAGGAACACTGAGGAAGAGGGAAGCCACAGACCCTCCCACTACCAGGGGAGGCAGCGTTAAGGCACTTTTGGTTTCTGCCTCATCTGACAGAGATCATTTCTGGATGGAAAGCAGACATATTCATTCTGCTATTATGGAAGCTTGGTCTCTCTATCATTCAGCTAACTGAACTCAATCACATTCCAAGTATCAAGGTCGGGGAATGTGTTTATATCTTTAGAGAAACCAATATTTATTCATTCCAGAGACAGCAAATATGGTAAGACAACATACTGAAACACAGACCATTGAACAACATGGAAGGATGATGGATTGGGCTTTACCAGCTGAAACAACAGAAGGATCCTCTACAAATGTGGCATAGGATGAACTGAAAATTCAGATCACAATCTTTCAGAGCTTACAGATGTCCTGCAAGAAAATGTGACTTTCCAGAATCAAGCTTCTGAGCATGAATGAGCTCATGAGTCAACCTCTGAGACACTCCTGGAAAGGATCTGGGATGCAAGAGCATGTACGGATTCCCTGTGCTGCCACCCACTAGCTCTAAATAGAAAACCTTTTATCCTCCCTGCACATCTACAAAACAAACAGCTCCCTTTCCCTAAGTATGCTGCATATTTCAGTCACCTTAAGACTATGTCCCACAGTTTGTTCCTTCATTAATTCTTAGAGCTCTCAAGAGGTAAATCAAGGAGTACACATGATACAAAGTAACACATACTGCCTGAAGCATACTAAAACTCTGAATGTAGGCCTGAGTAAAATATTTAGATTGGGCTCCAATACTTGTACTTAAGTGTCTAGAGCATTGAATTTACTCTGTAATTTTTGATCTTGAACTCATCGTGGTGTGTTTATCTATATCATGTGTCTGGCATCCACTGTGCAGCAAGAACAGCTGATCCCAATATTCACTCTGATTATCAGAAGATGCTCAATAATCTCAACATTTTTCCATGCCTCTTTAGAGCTGGACAGCACTTTTCTAAACACAAATGGGCCATCTTGTTCCTCTGCTCAAGCCTTTTATGCCTTCCAGATTAAATATTAAGTAAAAAGAGTATGTTGTGTGCTGAGGATATAACTGTTCTAACCCTTATCACAGATATTCTGTTGGACTGTCTTTCTTCTCACCTGATTCTGTCCTTTCTCTCCCCCCTTATCCTCTCTTTTTTTCATTCTTTCTCTTGAAAGTCTCCATCTCCCACCCTATAAGGCTTTGTACCTTCATTGGGGCTCTGAGCTGAGCTCAGGACCAGCAAGGCCGCTGTGAACAGAACTGCCAGCATCTTGGAGGAGGCTCTGGAGTTGTTCTCAAGTGTTGTGATATTCAAGGCCATTCCCTTTATAAAAAGGAGCATAACAATGGAATCTTTGATCCACAATTGGAAGACCTAGCTCCATTATTTCTCTTTGGGACTATAGCCCAGCAGGGTGGAGTGTAGAGGAGATTGTCAACATATCCTATCTGGAAGGAATAACATGTAATGTGGTGATGTGGTTAAAGGAACATTGTCTCTTCACAGAAAGTTAATATTCCATTATGTATGTACCACATTTTCAGGCCATTCAGTAGTTGTACGATATATGTTGTTTCCCTACCTGGCTATTGTGAAGAGAATGGCAATGAACATGGATGAGCCAGTATCTGTGAATTAGGACGTTGACTCCTTTGAACATATGCCGAGGTATATGTATATGTGATATAGCTGGGTCGTAAGATTAATGTATATTTAGGATGTCAGAATTCTCCACCTCTATTCCCATATTGATTACTCTAGTTTGCACACCCACCAAAGGTGGATGAGTGAAACGAGAGCCAAAAGGGTATATATATGAGCATGTATCAATTTATTAATGGATGCTATGAGAAAAAAGAATCATGGTTACAGGATCAGGTAGATCTAGTTGCAGAGCCCTTCAATTTGCCCAGGAAAGATGGAGATAGACACATGTCAGTTCACACTGCATGACTCATTCTCCACCACCCAAGGGAGAGCATGAGTGTTTGCCTCCTCCTAAGATTTAAGCAGTCATGTACCCAGAAAAAAAACCACAGACACACACCTCTATGGGTCCAAGGTCATTGGCAGAGATAATTCCCACAATACATGAGGGTTTCCTTTTTCAAGCATCCCCCCAATCTTTTGTTGTCAACTTCTTTCTTGATATTGGCCATTCTGAATGGTGTAAGAGAAAATATCAAAGAATTTTTATTTTGGAATTATATAACCCTAAGAATATTGACAATTTTTGCAGTACTTGTTATCCATTTTATTTCTTTGTTTTGAACCCTTTCTGTAGGTCCCTTGCCCATTTTCATTTGAGCTTTTTGCTTTCTTGATTGGTTATTTGATTGTTCATTTGCTTTGAGTTCCCTGTGCATTCTGGATATTAATCTCCTCACAAAAGTATAGCTGGAAAAGAGTCTCTCTCAACATGTGACCTTCATCTTTACTTTATTATTTCATTTGTTGTACAGATATTTAGTTTTATGAGATCCCATTCATCAGTTATTATCCTTAATCCTGTGTGAAGGGAGTCTTATTCAGAAAGTCTTTTTCTATGACTGTATCCTGCAGATTGCTGCCTATTTTTTCTTCTGGAAGTTTCAGGATTTCAGAGTTCACATAAGATTTTGAATCATTTGGAGTTGATTTTCTCTACAGGGTGGTAAATACGGATCTAATTTCATTCTTCTACATGTAGACATTGTTTAGACAGCTATTTGTTGAAGATACTGTCTTCCCTCCACTATGTATTTTTTATTTTATTTGGTTTCATTTTTCTTTATTAAGAAATTTTCTACTTACTCTACAAACCACCCACAGAACCCCCTTCATCCCTCCTCCCACTTCCCAGACCTCTCTCCCAAGTCACTCCACATCCCCGCATACCCAAAATCAAGGTCTCCCACAGATAGTCAGGAGAATCAGGTCCAAGCTCCTTCCCACTGTACCAAGGATGCACAAGGCGTCCACAGTTACCGGATTCCCAAAAGCATGCCCAAGCACCAGGGAAGGATCCCAATCACCCTGCCTGGGTGCCCCTCAAACAGTTCGAGCCACTATGTATTTTTAGGATCTTTATCAAATATCACAAGGCTGTAACTAGACACAGTCCTGTGTGGGATTCCTATTTCATTCCATTGACCATGTGTCTGGTTTTGCTAGTATCATGCTGTTTTTATTAGAATAGGTGTATAACACAGCTTTGAATGTGGTAATGTAATCCCTCCAGAATTATTTTTTCTCAGAAGTTATTGACTATACAGAGTGTTTCTATGGTTCCACAAAAATTTTAGGATTATTTTTTATTTCTATAAAAATCTCAAGAATATTTTGGATGGGATTACATTGAATCTCTAAATTGTATTAGGATAGTCATTTTTACAATATTAGTTATAACAAACCATGATCCTGAACAATCTTTCCATCTTCTAGTGCATTCCTTAATGTGTTCTCTTCAGAGATTTGAAGTTTTCAGTGTAGAAAATTCACAAAACTTTAGTCAAGTTTCTTCATAGACAGTTTTTGATGCTACTGGAAATGGAATTATTTCTAGTTTGCCATTTCTCATTGTTTGTTTGTTTGATTGATTGTTTGTTTTTTTGTTCACAGTATATAGGAAGGATGTTATTTTGTTCTAAGTTGATTTTGTATCCTGCCACTTTGGTGAAAGTGCTGATGATTTCTAGAAGTTTTAGCAGGTAAATGCATAGGTCTACAAAATATTATACTGAGTGAGGTAATCCACACACAGAAAAAGAAATGCTAGACATTCTCTTATGTATGTGGATCATACCTCTGAATATTTAGATATAAATAAACCGAACCTGGAGTTACCACAGTAACCAGGGAAGTAAAAAGATCAAAAGGCATTAAGGAAGAGAAAGAGTTCTAGAGAGGACAATGGTAGGATAATGGTGCTATGAGGGGAAACAGAAAAAATGCGGAGACCAAAGAGGGGTAAATAACACTAAATATATTGGAAAATGATATGGAAAGCATATATTCTATTTTTATTTAAAATACATGCAGAAAACATAAATGTATATGTATCCAAACAAGTACATACATAGTTTAAATGAAGTTACACCTCTTGGTAGATAATGCCTCCACCAAGAGGCATGGACAACCTAACAAAAACTGAAAGGAGAGCGTGGGAAACTTCCCTTAGAATAGTGGGTCCAAAAGACCTCCAAACAATATCAGCTATTTCCATTGTACTGGGTTGCCTTCCAGAACATGATGGTAAGAGCCTATTACAGATGACACTACATCTTTTGGAAATAGGACTTGGAGGAATCAGGTTTGAAAATTCTGGAAGCTTCCTGCCTGAAGACTAGCTTCCATAGCATCCCAAAAGTTATGAGAGTGTTGCTAAGGAAGAAAAGAGGTCAATAGTGTCCCTAGAGAAATCCAACTATATTCTCAATACTTAGCTTTATAAACACAGACAACTGTAGCTCTTTACTTTCATAAAAAAAAAAAAAAAAAAAAAAAAAAAAAAAAAAAAAAAAAACCTTCTGCTGTAGCAGGAAGACAATATACAGAAATGTTCACCTGGTCAGAGTCCAGAAAAACAACCTCATGGTGCCCATCCACACTTTATACTTCTACACCACAACCCCTACACATATGGCTCAGAAAACATTATGGAAGAGGAAGCAGAATGACTGTAAAATACAGAGGACTAGGACATCTGCAAGATAGTGTCTTTTACACATGACAGGAAACTGCACCCCTGAAATCTCAATGAGCGTTACCTAAAGACAACTGGCAAAATGTGCACACTATTTGGCATGCCCACATAGTCGGTGGAAATCACATAAGGCCAAACTCATAGATAAAGAAATACAGTAAATTAATGACTTCTGAGGCAGAGAATCTTAGTCTTCTACTAGGATGAGCCTGCGTATATCCAATTTCAAGTGGCCTGCCCTAAACACATACACATACAGGCAAAACTAGATAGGTTCAGCCAGTGATATTTAGAAGCATGTGTGAGTATGTGTGTATCAATAATCATTAAATCAGATGTCATGGATTTAAGAGGAAATGTGAGAGGAGAAAAAGACTTAGGTTAGGAAAGGATAAAAATTATGCAATTAAAATACTCACATATGAAAGTCTCATAGAAATTTTTAAAACAGGAATATTTTCTCTGTAACAAGCCTAGGTATTTGAATTAAATTTTCTTCATTATTTTAATGTCAGTCTAGTTGACAGTGCTTGATCACACTCAGTGTTGTTCATGTGTGTTCTGGAGTGGAGGAGGTGTAGAGATGTACCAATAGAGACGATATAGCATTCAAAGAACACAGTAAGCACTGCATCTCCCATCATGACTACAGCCAGATCTCCATCAATCATAATAAATGTGCCATTTGTGTGTGATACTTAACTATTGTTTTGGTGATATGGGTGTGATTCCTACCCAAGCCTCTAATGTGTTAGGATATTACTTTGATATTAGATTTAGAAGATTGACCATCGGTCTGTGCAGGCCCACAAAACATTTCTCAATCTCAAACCATCTGATTCTAGGCAGAGATGCCCTGTTGATAAAGATTGCATGGTCTATGACAGCTGTGGAACCTGAATAGGACCAGACTAGATCCTCTGCATATGAGAGACAGTTGTGTAGCTGGGTCTGTTTGAGGGGCCCCTGGTGTGTGATAAGGATCTATCCCTGGTTCATGAGCTGGCTTTCTGGATCCCATTACCTATGGTCAGACACTTTGCTCACGTTTGATACACTGGGAAGGGGCTTGGTCCTGCCTCTACTGTATATACTAGGCTTAGCTGTCCGTGCCCAACTTACCATTTTAGAGGAGGGGAAAAGGGGGTTCGAGGGAGGGAGGGTTGAGACGGGGTCTGTGGTTGGTATGTAAAATGAATAAAAAATTAAAAAACAAAAGATTACATGGTCTAAAAAAGTCTCATTTTTATTCCAATTCTAAAGGTTGGTAAAGTAAAAATGGCCAAGACCTTCAAAGGAATTCAGACAGTGATGTGAATATATATTTTCCAGAATTAATATGTGTTTCATGTTGTGAGAGTTCTTGTAAGAGTACTCCCTTCTCCATCATGTTCCATGAGGCTGAATATGAGTGTTCTTCTTTCTCTTAAGGAGTAGTTTTATTATCAGTCATGATATGTGATTGACCACATTAAACCTGTGCTTAGGATGGTATACACAGCTTCTAAGTAGGAATTATGTGTCTGTCATGCCTGCACTGTATACAGCCTCCTTCTATGATGCTTTCTGGTTGATTTTTAATAGAGGGTTTTCTGTCAAATACTGATTCTTGTTATTGTACATTTTCCTTGTGAAAATAGATTATTGATATTTCCTGCCATGAACTAATTTAATTTTCCACATGTATCACATTTATTCTGGCACAATCTCTGCATTTAGCCTTCTAATGATATTGCTAATTTTACCTTTCCTAAATTATGTTCATTCTTAATTTTGAACACAAGGTATTCTGTGTGCAGTGACTCTTCTTTGGGTGAATGGTCTGATGGCTCTTTTCTCTCCTATTATTAGCTTTATTATACCTAACATTGTTTGTTCATATTTCACTTGGAAATTCATACTGGTCAGTAAGCACAGCTGCCTGTATCATTCAACACTCTATGGGGAATTGCATGATGTTCGGATTATTGCAGGGTGGTGGTATGTGAGGGACTTTGGATTGAGATAAGGCATCTAAGGTCATATGGGTAGAAATCTCTAAGAAGTCTCCCTCAACCATTGTAAATCATGGAGTCTGGGGCTCTGCCTATGAAGGGCAAAGGGTACAGAGATTATTACAGGTAGGCCTAAAAAAAACTATGTTAGCCAATGATGATGCAGCCCATAAAGACCAACAATGATAATATAATTTATTCAGGCTTTAGTGGGTGTGTATTCTAAAGAGTAGATACTAGGACTTGGCAAAACTACTCCAGTTATGACTTTGTAGTTCGCCCTAGACTGATTGGCTTTAATGGAGAAAGGGAAGGTGATTAGTCCTGGCATCCCTTATATTTAGGCCAGGACACTGTCTTATTTCTCCAGATACTAAATGGAAAGTGAGAATGGTCTGAGAGGTCTTCAAAGGGTGGTTAAAAAAGCTTCAAGTGGGAAAGGTAGAGAGAAACAGCCAGGGGAAGAAGCAGGCTGCACTTCTCATACTGTGGAAGCAGAAGTCCTGGGGAAAGTCAGCCTTGACCTTGGCTTGATGTGTCCTGAAACGGAGTAGCTTCTGCCAAATGTCACTCGGCTCAGCTCCCTTGCCTGACCTTCTTCATTGTCAGCAATGAGTGAAGAGGGTAATGTATCATGAAAGAAAAATATCACCTCAGAACTCAATGGACACCATGAAACCAGATTACGGAAGAGCTCACAAGCAAAGCTATCAGGGAGGAAGATGGGGATGAAGAAATGGGCAGGTGTCAGCTTCATGTCAGTCATTATAAACATTTTGTTTTGTTGTTATTTTTTAATATTTAGCACAATTATTTATTTATGGATCATTTATTTTTGTTGTTTGAGAAGTCCATACATGTATATAATGGGTTTTGATCTAAACCATCATTTTTCTGCTCCTCTCTAATTTCTTAGCTATCCAGTCAACTGATATTTTTTCATAATTCCACATCCTCTTTCTTGAGACATATTGAGTTCATATGCATGTGCACTGATGTAGGACTAGATTATTTAGCTTAAGATGGTGATGCCCATGTTATATACATTTTTATGAAAGCAACATAATTTTAATCTTTTATTCTTATGCTTTTTACTTCAAATTTGTATCATACAAAGAAGTGGCTTGGCTTTGATATATTCATACATACATTTCACTGTCCTTTTCTCATATGCATCTCTGAAACTATATTCCTCCATTCTTTCTAATACCAGTCATCCTCTAAACTCACTTACTTATGCATTCATGATTTGTGTGTGTGTGTGTGTGTGTGTGTGTGTGTGTGTGTGTGTGTGTGTGTGTCCCATTAAGCCATATTTTGTGCTGCACATATTCTTAGATATGTAGCCTTCCAAAAGAGCACAGTAAATTACAGAGGACAATACTCTTAGAGAAAACTGACCCTTCCTTTCTCAGAAGTTGAAAGCTGCCAATAGCTCTACAAGTAGGGATGAACTTCCATACCTGTTTCCCCTCTACATGCTGGGATACCATTCAGTAATCCTCTGGATTTCACTGGTATCTGCTCTAATGCTCTCTTTTATTTTTAATTTTTTTAATTTACAACTTCTTGTTTATGATTGTTTGTTCTTGGCTTGATATTGCTTGTTTGTTGTTGAAGACAAGGCCTCATGTATCCCACACTGGCCTCAAAATTATTTTGAAGCCAAGGATGACTTTGATTTTTATCTCCTTCCTTTGTATCCCAAATGATAAGGTTATACTTTAATTAAATGCTAAGGTTATAATTTAATGTATTGTTTATTGCTACTTATATCTCAAAAATGCTTAGTCAATTCATTAACACAATAATGCTTTCTAGAGCAAAAGGGCCTGATGCAATTCACTCTGGCCAGCACAGGCTAAGCAGCTCACCTGGTAAACCTCACTTCAATTTTCCAACCACACAGGGGAGTAATGATTTGATGTACCAGATGGATTCTACATTTTAATGCATTTGAAGGCCTTAGTACTCTTCAGAAACAGAGGGACAGGTGGTCCTCCGGTGTGACAGGAGGAAATTAGTAATTCTGTCTGAGCCATGTTGCCTTTGAAATAGATTTAGAACACGAGTGACAGAGAACCTCCAGGGCCCTGGGAGATAAAGGGCGTGTTTCATGGGGCTCATTGCTTCAACCCCACTCTTGCTAACTCAGTTTTCTCTCTCAGATTTTCTCTACATTCTATTTTTATTATCTCCAATGAGTTCATAGCTCATATCTATTTAATGATACATCAATCTCTTCACTGATTGCTGACAGTGGAAAAAAGCTGGGAAGGACTTGAGTGACATTTGTCAGAATCACACGCTATCTTGTGTGAACCAGGAAAAGATGGACTGTGATGTTTTCCCCCCAGTACCGCCATGTCCAATCTCACCTACATAACATGAGTGAGTCTGCCTGGCTCTCTCCTTCACTCTCCTCTCTAGCTAATTTCTCTCCTGCAGGCCTACCACATGCTGCTGGTCAGGACCTCACATCTCCAGGTGTGCTTTCATCACCTGGAGTATCTTGATTCATCAAGGTGTGCTTTCATCATCAAGTATCTTGATTCAAGTACTTTCATTTGGTCTCTTGAAAAACTCATAAACATGGGGAAATTTTTCACTACAGCATCCTGCCATTGTCAATATCCTCCACTTTTCTCATTAACTTATTCTTCTTTATTCATCTGCTCCTACTGTGATCAATTCTGGTAATGAATTGAGCAGTTTCTCTTCACTGTGGAGACCTAGGGCTCTGCTCTCAGGTGTTCCAAATCAGACCCTGTGCTAGGTGGAGCTGGACTGAGCAAAGCCCTCAGGTTTGACCTCTGCTGCCATAGCTTCTCCATTTGATATGGTGAGAACAGGTTGCCCCTATGAACAGGCCAATTCATTATTCCCTGTTATTCCCTCCACTTCTTGTGCACAGCTGGAAGAGGCTAGGTTTCTGACTTCCAGCTGTTGCTGCTATACTTTGGATTCAGGGAAATGGTAACATGTAGTTTCATGGAAAATATTCCCAAGATGTTCTGGGTTTGCTGTCAAGTTGTTCACTCAGTTTTAAGTGATATTTTTAAATACTAAAAAAAAAAAAAAAAAAAAAAAATTCTACTGCCAGTGCCGTTCCATAATTCCATCATATTAATTCTTACAATTTAAAAAAAAGCACTTCAGTGTAGATTGTGTTAAAATTAAAGCATGGAGATACAGGGCCATACAGTGTTTTCATTTGCTATCTGTGTTGTGGACAAAAAGATGGAAAGCTTCCCCAGAATCCATGGGATGCTTTTCTGGATGTTCTTATGTTATAACCACACCACTCAAATTCTAGCCCCTCCATTGCTAAGAATTATACACAACACTCAGAAACTGAATGCTGAAAATTTTATTAGGGTCAGGTAGTCAGTCAACAATGACTTCTTGGCCTATTTTTCAGGAAGTACATAGTCTTCTCAGGCACTCTCTGAAACAGAAAAGGAAGGAGGAAAGTGAGTGAAAACTTGGGACATGCTGGAGTTTCAACTCTTCCTGGTACCACTGAAGTGAGAAAGGTGGGAGCCCAACCCTCTTCTTCTCCCAACTACTTCCTCTCTCTCCTTCCTCATTTTCTCAGGTTTACTCTTGGCAGGCACAGAGCATACAATGGAAGTGAGCTACTTCTTACAATATGGAAGGGAATAACGTTTCTTAGCTTGTTCATCCTTTGGTTCTGATTTAAAATATTCAAGGATTTATTTCGAAAGATGTTCAATGAAATGCACCCTAACTGGATGAAAAATTGAAACCAGCCTAAATGTCTATTAAAAGAATGACAAATAAGGAGATCAAGGCAGATCATGCAATGCAATAGTATACAATGTTAACACAAGAAAATTCTCAGTACACAAACAGCAACATATAACCAAGAACATCAGTGAAGCATGCTATAGGGAGATCCATGTAACATACTTGTATGAAGCAATGCAGTTTTATAAGAAATGTGGTTTTTTCGATAAATAACCTAAAGTTCTACACAGAAGGACATTCATGTAAAATTGAATGCTACATTTATATAATAGCACACACACACACACAAAGTAATATTCCTAGGAGGGTTGCGATAAGATTAAAACTAGTGGCTTCCAAGGACAAGCATGGGTACTCAGGAAAATATATAATCATAATATTTATACCCTTGTACCCTCCTAGGAAGGTAGGTCATGTGAAACTTGAGGACACACAAATTTAGAAGAATGTATTAAAAGTCTGGATAAGGTCAGAGTATCTCTAAGGTATCACTTAGAGACAATGGATCTGAACATCCCTGGTATGAGTGGGGCAGAATGTACAGGTTGGAGATGAGAGATCAGTGATATTGAACACAGGAGACAGGCAACCAAAGAGAGGTTGCTGCTGTACTTCTAAAAACCAACCGAACTCAACAGGCAATGACTGAGATAATAGGAACTGTGGAGCTATATTCCTCAAAAGCAGAAATACCTTGGAGAGCTTGTCCAAGGTCTGCCTATAACAACACACATATACCATCTTATACTATCTGAATGCAAAGATTAGAAATGGGCCCATGGAGGATGTCTCTACAGTTAACTAATTTTTGTACTATGCTTTGAGAAATACAGAAGAGAAGGGTTTCTGTTTAATAATTTGACTAATACTTGTCACTGGCATCTGGATTAATGGGAAGATTTGTCTCAAAAGCATCTCACCTAAGGATGCTGTCTTAACGAAAAATGATGAGGTGGTTTTTTCACGTTCTTTCCTCTACCTAGAGGTGGTCTTTGTTTTCCATGGCCAATATGGGAAGGATTCCTTTTGTTGCCTGAAAAAGGACCACGAGGAGGAGGTCTATGTTGAAACTCAGGAGGAGGAAAGTCATGCTGCTGGCCTTCTTGTTGGACTGGTCCTTGAGAGTCTTCAGGAAGAGTAGAAGATTGATGCTGAAGCCCTTCTGCAGATTGTTCCTGCTGTGGATTATTTACTTCATTCTCAACAGCATCAGAGGACACTTGTTCCTCTCCTGGTGGGGAATCACTCTGTGGATCATTTTCAGCCTCAGGAGCAGCAGAGGCCACTGGGACTGTGCTCTGGCTTTCAGGATCTGTATGGGTGGGGACAGAAGAGAAGAGCACATTGGTGAAAGAATTTCCTTTTGTTTTCTTTCCCTGACCTGATCACACAATCCTTTCTCCCAGAACCTGTCTGCCAACTGCTAACTTCTTCTTCCACACATCCTTGTCCTTGGCTTTCTAAATCTACATCCCAATGAGACAGAAGGTTTGATATTTGTATCCTAGGACAAGCATGTGTCCCTACAGCTGGAAAACATGAAAGTCTGAGGACCCTTATTTATCACATGAGAGGTCCCCAAAGGCAAAAAGGCAGTAATGCAAAAGAAGAATACATTAACATGAGGAAGGTTTCCAATTGTGATTAAGGACACTTTATGAACTCCCTGCCTGTGCAAGGGCTTCTAGCCCTGGTTTTTGAACCCTAGGATGAAATTTGACTTAGCTTTTCAATATTTTACATCTACACACTGAAACCCTGAGAGAAGAGAACAAAATGGCCACCACCAAATTCAATAATAAAAGTCTGGGGACAATTTGTCATTTCTTTTTAAATCAAAGACAGTTACATGGTGAATGGGGAAAACAGCAGAGAGAAAACAGGGAAAGCCAAGTGTTTCTCCATCTTGTTCATGAACTGTGTAATGATAGACAGGAACACTGAGGAAGAGGGAAGCCACAGACCCTCCCACTACCAGGGGAGGCAGCGTTAAGGCACTTTTGGTTTCTGCCTCATCTGACAGAGATCACTTCTGGATGGAAAGCAGACATATTCATTCTGCTATTATGGAAGGTTGGTCTCTCTATCATTCAGCTAAATGAACTCAAACATTCCAAGTATCAAGGTTGGGGAATGCATTTATATCTTTACAGAAACCAATATTTTTTCATTCCTAAGACAGAAAATATCGTAAGACAACATACTGAAACACAGACCATTGAACAACATGGAAGGATGATGGAGTGGGCTTTACCAGCTGAAACAACAGAAGGATCCTCTACAAATGTGGTATAGGATGAACTGAAAATTCAGATTGCAATCTTTCAGAGCTTACAGATGTCCTGCAAGAAAATGTGACTTTCCAGAATCAAGCTTCTGAGCATGAATGAGCTCAGGAGTCAGCATCTGAGACACTCCTGGAAAGGATCTGGGATGCAAGAGCATGTACGGATTCCCTGTGCTGCCACCCACTAGCTCTAAATAGAAAACCTTTTATCCTCCCTGCACATCTACAAAACAAACAGCTCCCTTTTCCTAAGTATTCCGCATATTTCAGTCACCTTAAGACTATGTCCCACAGTTTGTTCCTTCATTAATTCTTAGAGCTCTCAAGAGGTAAATCAAGGAGTACACATGACACAAAGTAACACATACTGCCTGAAGCATACTAAAACTCTGAATGTAGGCCTGAGTAAAATATTTAGATTGGGCTCCAATACTTGTACTTAAGTGTCTAGAGCACTGAATTTACTCTGTAATTCTCTGATCTTAAACTAATCGTGGTGTTTTTATCTATATCATGTGTCTGGCATCCACTGTGCAGCAAGGACAGCTGATCCCAGTATTCACTCTGATTATCAGAAGATGCTCAATAATCTCAACATTTTTCCATGCCTCTTTAGAGCTGGACAGCACTTTTCTAAACACAAATGGGTCATCTTGTTCCTCTGCTCAATCCTTTTATGCCTTCCAGACTAAATATTAAGTAAAAAGAGTATGTTGTGTGCTGAGGATATCTGTTCTAACCCTTATCACAGATATTCTGTTGGACTGTCTTTCTTCTCACCTGATTCTGTCCTTTCTCTCCCCCCTTATCCTCTCTTTTCTTCATTCTTTCTCTTGAAAGTCTCCATCTCCCACCCTATAAGGCTTTGTACCTCCATTGGGGCTCTGAGCTGAGCTCAGGACCAGCAAGGCCGCTGTGAACAGAACTGCCAGCATCTTGGAGGAGGCACTGGAGTTGTTCTCAAGTGTTGTGACATTCAAGGCCATTCCCTTTATAAAAAGGAGCATAACAATGGAATCTTTGATCCACAATTGGAAGACCTAGCTCCATTATTTCTCTTTGGGACTATAGCCCAGCAGGGTGGAGTGTAGAGGAGATGGTCAACATATCCTATCTGGAAGGAATAACATGTAATGTGGTGATGTGGTTAAAGGAACATTGTCTCTTCACAGAAAGTTAATATTCCATTATGTATGTACCACATTTTCAGGCCATTCAGTAGTTGTACGATATATGTTGTTTCCCTACCTGGCTATTGTGAAGAGAATGGCAATGAACATGGATGAGCCAGTATCTGTGAATTAGGACGTTGACTCCTTTGAACATATGCCGAGGTATATGTATATGTGATATAGCTGGGTCGTAAGATTAATGTATATTTAGGATGTCAGAATTCTCCACCTCTATTCCCATATTGATTACTCTAGTTTGCACACCCACCAAAGGTGGATGAGTGAAACGAGAGCCAAAAGGGTATATATATGAGCATGTATCAATTTATTAATGGATGCTATGAGAAAAAAGAATCATGGTTACAGGATCAGGTAGATCTAGTTGCAGAGCCCTTCAATTTGCCCAGGAAAGATGGAGATAGACACATGTCAGTTCACACTGCATGACTCATTCTCCACCACCCAAGGGAGAGCATGAGTGTTTGCCTCCTCCTAAGATTTAAGCAGTCATGTACCCAGAAAAAAAACCACAGACACACACCTCTATGGGTCCAAGGTCATTGGCAGAGATAATTCCCACAATACATGAGGGTTTCCTTTTTCAAGCATCCCCCCAATCTTTTGTTGTCAACTTCTTTCTTGATATTGGCCATTCTGAATGGTGTAAGAGAAAATATCAAAGAATTTTTATTTTGGAATTATATAACCCTAAGAATATTGACAATTTTTGCAGTACTTGTTATCCATTTTATTTCTTTGTTTTGAACCCTTTCTGTAGGTCCCTTGCCCATTTTCATTTGAGCTTTTTGCTTTCTTGATTGGTTATTTGATTGTTCATTTGCTTTGAGTTCCCTGTGCATTCTGGATATTAATCTCCTCACAAAAGTATAGCTGGAAAAGAGTCTCTCTCAACATGTGACCTTCATCTTTACTTTATTATTTCATTTGTTGTACAGATATTTAGTTTTATGAGATCCCATTCATCAGTTATTATCCTTAATCCTGTGTGAAGGGAGTCTTATTCAGAAAGTCTTTTTCTATGACTGTATCCTGCAGATTGCTGCCTATTTTTTCTTCTGGAAGTTTCAGGATTTCAGAGTTCACATAAGATTTTGAATCATTTGGAGTTGATTTTCTCTACAGGGTGGTAAATACGGATCTAATTTCATTCTTCTACATGTAGACATTGTTTAGACAGCTATTTGTTGAAGATACTGTCTTCCCTCCACTATGTATTTTTTATTTTATTTGGTTTCATTTTTCTTTATTAAGAAATTTTCTACTTACTCTACAAACCACCCACAGAACCCCCTTCATCCCTCCTCCCACTTCCCAGACCTCTCTCCCAAGTCACTCCACATCCCCGCATACCCAAAATCAAGGTCTCCCACAGATAGTCAGGAGAATCAGGTCCAAGCTCCTTCCCACTGTACCAAGGATGCACAAGGCGTCCACAGTTACCGGATTCCCAAAAGCATGCCCAAGCACCAGGGAAGGATCCCAATCACCCTGCCTGGGTGCCCCTCAAACAGTTCGAGCCACTATGTATTTTTAGGATCTTTATCAAATATCACAAGGCTGTAACTAGACACAGTCCTGTGTGGGATTCCTATTTCATTCCATTGACCATGTGTCTGGTTTTGCTAGTATCATGCTGTTTTTATTAGAATAGGTGTATAACACAGCTTTGAATGTGGTAATGTAATCCCTCCAGAATTATTTTTTCTCAGAAGTTATTGACTATACAGAGTGTTTCTATGGTTCCACAAAAATTTTAGGATTATTTTTTATTTCTATAAAAATCTCAAGAATATTTTGGATGGGATTACATTGAATCTCTAAATTGTATTAGGATAGTCATTTTTACAATATTAGTTATAACAAACCATGATCCTGAACAATCTTTCCATCTTCTAGTGCATTCCTTAATGTGTTCTCTTCAGAGATTTGAAGTTTTCAGTGTAGAAAATTCACAAAACTTTAGTCAAGTTTCTTCATAGACAGTTTTTGATGCTACTGGAAATGGAATTATTTCTAGTTTGCCATTTCTCATTGTTTGTTTGTTTGATTGATTGTTTGTTTTTTTGTTCACAGTATATAGGAAGGATGTTATTTTGTTCTAAGTTGATTTTGTATCCTGCCACTTTGGTGAAAGTGCTGATGATTTCTAGAAGTTTTAGCAGGTAAATGCATAGGTCTACAAAATATTATACTGAGTGAGGTAATCCACACACAGAAAAAGAAATGCTAGACATTCTCTTATGTATGTGGATCATACCTCTGAATATTTAGATATAAATAAACCGAACCTGGAGTTACCACAGTAACCAGGGAAGTAAAAAGATCAAAAGGCATTAAGGAAGAGAAAGAGTTCTAGAGAGGACAATGGTAGGATAATGGTGCTATGAGGGGAAACAGAAAAAATGCGGAGACCAAAGAGGGGTAAATAACACTAAATATATTGGAAAATGATATGGAAAGCATATATTCTATTTTTATTTAAAATACATGCAGAAAACATAAATGTATATGTATCCAAACAAGTACATACATAGTTTAAATGAAGTTACACCTCTTGGTAGATAATGCCTCCACCAAGAGGCATGGACAACCTAACAAAAACTGAAAGGAGAGCGTGGGAAACTTCCCTTAGAATAGTGGGTCCAAAAGACCTCCAAACAATATCAGCTATTTCCATTGTACTGGGTTGCCTTCCAGAACATGATGGTAAGAGCCTATTACAGATGACACTACATCTTTTGGAAATAGGACTTGGAGGAATCAGGTTTGAAAATTCTGGAAGCTTCCTGCCTGAAGACTAGCTTCCATAGCATCCCAAAAGTTATGAGAGTGTTGCTAAGGAAGAAAAGAGGTCAATAGTGTCCCTAGAGAAATCCAACTATATTCTCAATACTTAGCTTTATAAACACAGACAACTGTAGCTCTTTACTTTCATAAAAAAAAAAAAAAAAAAAAAAAAAAAAAAAAAAAAAAAAAAACCTTCTGCTGTAGCAGGAAGACAATATACAGAAATGTTCACCTGGTCAGAGTCCAGAAAAACAACCTCATGGTGCCCATCCACACTTTATACTTCTACACCACAACCCCTACACATATGGCTCAGAAAACATTATGGAAGAGGAAGCAGAATGACTGTAAAATACAGAGGACTAGGACATCTGCAAGATAGTGTCTTTTACACATGACAGGAAACTGCACCCCTGAAATCTCAATGAGCGTTACCTAAAGACAACTGGCAAAATGTGCACACTATTTGGCATGCCCACATAGTCGGTGGAAATCACATAAGGCCAAACTCATAGATAAAGAAATACAGTAAATTAATGACTTCTGAGGCAGAGAATCTTAGTCTTCTACTAGGATGAGCCTGCGTATATCCAATTTCAAGTGGCCTGCCCTAAACACATACACATACAGGCAAAACTAGATAGGTTCAGCCAGTGATATTTAGAAGCATGTGTGAGTATGTGTGTATCAATAATCATTAAATCAGATGTCATGGATTTAAGAGGAAATGTGAGAGGAGAAAAAGACTTAGGTTAGGAAAGGATAAAAATTATGCAATTAAAATACTCACATATGAAAGTCTCATAGAAATTTTTAAAACAGGAATATTTTCTCTGTAACAAGCCTAGGTATTTGAATTAAATTTTCTTCATTATTTTAATGTCAGTCTAGTTGACAGTGCTTGATCACACTCAGTGTTGTTCATGTGTGTTCTGGAGTGGAGGAGGTGTAGAGATGTACCAATAGAGACGATATAGCATTCAAAGAACACAGTAAGCACTGCATCTCCCATCATGACTACAGCCAGATCTCCATCAATCATAATAAATGTGCCATTTGTGTGTGATACTTAACTATTGTTTTGGTGATATGGGTGTGATTCCTACCCAAGCCTCTAATGTGTTAGGATATTACTTTGATATTAGATTTAGAAGATTGACCATCGGTCTGTGCAGGCCCACAAAACATTTCTCAATCTCAAACCATCTGATTCTAGGCAGAGATGCCCTGTTGATAAAGATTGCATGGTCTATGACAGCTGTGGAACCTGAATAGGACCAGACTAGATCCTCTGCATATGAGAGACAGTTGTGTAGCTGGGTCTGTTTGAGGGGCCCCTGGTGTGTGATAAGGATCTATCCCTGGTTCATGAGCTGGCTTTCTGGATCCCATTACCTATGGTCAGACACTTTGCTCACGTTTGATACACTGGGAAGGGGCTTGGTCCTGCCTCTACTGTATATACTAGGCTTAGCTGTCCGTGCCCAACTTACCATTTTAGAGGAGGGGAAAAGGGGGTTCGAGGGAGGGAGGGTTGAGACGGGGTCTGTGGTTGGTATGTAAAATGAATAAAAAATTAAAAAACAAAAGATTACATGGTCTAAAAAAGTCTCATTTTTATTCCAATTCTAAAGGTTGGTAAAGTAAAAATGGCCAAGACCTTCAAAGGAATTCAGACAGTGATGTGAATATATATTTTCCAGAATTAATATGTGTTTCATGTTGTGAGAGTTCTTGTAAGAGTACTCCCTTCTCCATCATGTTCCATGAGGCTGAATATGAGTGTTCTTCTTTCTCTTAAGGAGTAGTTTTATTATCAGTCATGATATGTGATTGACCACATTAAACCTGTGCTTAGGATGGTATACACAGCTTCTAAGTAGGAATTATGTGTCTGTCATGCCTGCACTGTATACAGCCTCCTTCTATGATGCTTTCTGGTTGATTTTTAATAGAGGGTTTTCTGTCAAATACTGATTCTTGTTATTGTACATTTTCCTTGTGAAAATAGATTATTGATATTTCCTGCCATGAACTAATTTAATTTTCCACATGTATCACATTTATTCTGGCACAATCTCTGCATTTAGCCTTCTAATGATATTGCTAATTTTACCTTTCCTAAATTATGTTCATTCTTAATTTTGAACACAAGGTATTCTGTGTGCAGTGACTCTTCTTTGGGTGAATGGTCTGATGGCTCTTTTCTCTCCTATTATTAGCTTTATTATACCTAACATTGTTTGTTCATATTTCACTTGGAAATTCATACTGGTCAGTAAGCACAGCTGCCTGTATCATTCAACACTCTATGGGGAATTGCATGATGTTCGGATTATTGCAGGGTGGTGGTATGTGAGGGACTTTGGATTGAGATAAGGCATCTAAGGTCATATGGGTAGAAATCTCTAAGAAGTCTCCCTCAACCATTGTAAATCATGGAGTCTGGGGCTCTGCCTATGAAGGGCAAAGGGTACAGAGATTATTACAGGTAGGCCTAAAAAAAACTATGTTAGCCAATGATGATGCAGCCCATAAAGACCAACAATGATAATATAATTTATTCAGGCTTTAGTGGGTGTGTATTCTAAAGAGTAGATACTAGGACTTGGCAAAACTACTCCAGTTATGACTTTGTAGTTCGCCCTAGACTGATTGGCTTTAATGGAGAAAGGGAAGGTGATTAGTCCTGGCATCCCTTATATTTAGGCCAGGACACTGTCTTATTTCTCCAGATACTAAATGGAAAGTGAGAATGGTCTGAGAGGTCTTCAAAGGGTGGTTAAAAAAGCTTCAAGTGGGAAAGGTAGAGAGAAACAGCCAGGGGAAGAAGCAGGCTGCACTTCTCATACTGTGGAAGCAGAAGTCCTGGGGAAAGTCAGCCTTGACCTTGGCTTGATGTGTCCTGAAACGGAGTAGCTTCTGCCAAATGTCACTCGGCTCAGCTCCCTTGCCTGACCTTCTTCATTGTCAGCAATGAGTGAAGAGGGTAATGTATCATGAAAGAAAAATATCACCTCAGAACTCAATGGACACCATGAAACCAGATTACGGAAGAGCTCACAAGCAAAGCTATCAGGGAGGAAGATGGGGATGAAGAAATGGGCAGGTGTCAGCTTCATGTCAGTCATTATAAACATTTTGTTTTGTTGTTATTTTTTAATATTTAGCACAATTATTTATTTATGGATCATTTATTTTTGTTGTTTGAGAAGTCCATACATGTATATAATGGGTTTTGATCTAAACCATCATTTTTCTGCTCCTCTCTAATTTCTTAGCTATCCAGTCAACTGATATTTTTTCATAATTCCACATCCTCTTTCTTGAGACATATTGAGTTCATATGCATGTGCACTGATGTAGGACTAGATTATTTAGCTTAAGATGGTGATGCCCATGTTATATACATTTTTATGAAAGCAACATAATTTTAATCTTTTATTCTTATGCTTTTTACTTCAAATTTGTATCATACAAAGAAGTGGCTTGGCTTTGATATATTCATACATACATTTCACTGTCCTTTTCTCATATGCATCTCTGAAACTATATTCCTCCATTCTTTCTAATACCAGTCATCCTCTAAACTCACTTACTTATGCATTCATGATTTGTGTGTGTGTGTGTGTGTGTGTGTGTGTGTGTGTGTGTGTGTGTGTCCCATTAAGCCATATTTTGTGCTGCACATATTCTTAGATATGTAGCCTTCCAAAAGAGCACAGTAAATTACAGAGGACAATACTCTTAGAGAAAACTGACCCTTCCTTTCTCAGAAGTTGAAAGCTGCCAATAGCTCTACAAGTAGGGATGAACTTCCATACCTGTTTCCCCTCTACATGCTGGGATACCATTCAGTAATCCTCTGGATTTCACTGGTATCTGCTCTAATGCTCTCTTTTATTTTTAATTTTTTTAATTTACAACTTCTTGTTTATGATTGTTTGTTCTTGGCTTGATATTGCTTGTTTGTTGTTGAAGACAAGGCCTCATGTATCCCACACTGGCCTCAAAATTATTTTGAAGCCAAGGATGACTTTGATTTTTATCTCCTTCCTTTGTATCCCAAATGATAAGGTTATACTTTAATTAAATGCTAAGGTTATAATTTAATGTATTGTTTATTGCTACTTATATCTCAAAAATGCTTAGTCAATTCATTAACACAATAATGCTTTCTAGAGCAAAAGGGCCTGATGCAATTCACTCTGGCCAGCACAGGCTAAGCAGCTCACCTGGTAAACCTCACTTCAATTTTCCAACCACACAGGGGAGTAATGATTTGATGTACCAGATGGATTCTACATTTTAATGCATTTGAAGGCCTTAGTACTCTTCAGAAACAGAGGGACAGGTGGTCCTCCGGTGTGACAGGAGGAAATTAGTAATTCTGTCTGAGCCATGTTGCCTTTGAAATAGATTTAGAACACGAGTGACAGAGAACCTCCAGGGCCCTGGGAGATAAAGGGCGTGTTTCATGGGGCTCATTGCTTCAACCCCACTCTTGCTAACTCAGTTTTCTCTCTCAGATTTTCTCTACATTCTATTTTTATTATCTCCAATGAGTTCATAGCTCATATCTATTTAATGATACATCAATCTCTTCACTGATTGCTGACAGTGGAAAAAAGCTGGGAAGGACTTGAGTGACATTTGTCAGAATCACACGCTATCTTGTGTGAACCAGGAAAAGATGGACTGTGATGTTTTCCCCCCAGTACCGCCATGTCCAATCTCACCTACATAACATGAGTGAGTCTGCCTGGCTCTCTCCTTCACTCTCCTCTCTAGCTAATTTCTCTCCTGCAGGCCTACCACATGCTGCTGGTCAGGACCTCACATCTCCAGGTGTGCTTTCATCACCTGGAGTATCTTGATTCATCAAGGTGTGCTTTCATCATCAAGTATCTTGATTCAAGTACTTTCATTTGGTCTCTTGAAAAACTCATAAACATGGGGAAATTTTTCACTACAGCATCCTGCCATTGTCAATATCCTCCACTTTTCTCATTAACTTATTCTTCTTTATTCATCTGCTCCTACTGTGATCAATTCTGGTAATGAATTGAGCAGTTTCTCTTCACTGTGGAGACCTAGGGCTCTGCTCTCAGGTGTTCCAAATCAGACCCTGTGCTAGGTGGAGCTGGACTGAGCAAAGCCCTCAGGTTTGACCTCTGCTGCCATAGCTTCTCCATTTGATATGGTGAGAACAGGTTGCCCCTATGAACAGGCCAATTCATTATTCCCTGTTATTCCCTCCACTTCTTGTGCACAGCTGGAAGAGGCTAGGTTTCTGACTTCCAGCTGTTGCTGCTATACTTTGGATTCAGGGAAATGGTAACATGTAGTTTCATGGAAAATATTCCCAAGATGTTCTGGGTTTGCTGTCAAGTTGTTCACTCAGTTTTAAGTGATATTTTTAAATACTAAAAAAAAAAAAAAAAAAAAAAATTCTACTGCCAGTGCCGTTCCATAATTCCATCATATTAATTCTTACAATTTAAAAAAAAGCACTTCAGTGTAGATTGTGTTAAAATTAAAGCATGGAGATACAGGGCCATACAGTGTTTTCATTTGCTATCTGTGTTGTGGACAAAAAGATGGAAAGCTTCCCCAGAATCCATGGGATGCTTTTCTGGATGTTCTTATGTTATAACCACACCACTCAAATTCTAGCCCCTCCATTGCTAAGAATTATACACAACACTCAGAAACTGAATGCTGAAAATTTTATTAGGGTCAGGTAGTCAGTCAACAATGACTTCTTGGCCTATTTTTCAGGAAGTACATAGTCTTCTCAGGCACTCTCTGAAACAGAAAAGGAAGGAGGAAAGTGAGTGAAAACTTGGGACATGCTGGAGTTTCAACTCTTCCTGGTACCACTGAAGTGAGAAAGGTGGGAGCCCAACCCTCTTCTTCTCCCAACTACTTCCTCTCTCTCCTTCCTCATTTTCTCAGGTTTACTCTTGGCAGGCACAGAGCATACAATGGAAGTGAGCTACTTCTTACAATATGGAAGGGAATAACGTTTCTTAGCTTGTTCATCCTTTGGTTCTGATTTAAAATATTCAAGGATTTATTTCGAAAGATGTTCAATGAAATGCACCCTAACTGGATGAAAAATTGAAACCAGCCTAAATGTCTATTAAAAGAATGACAAATAAGGAGATCAAGGCAGATCATGCAATGCAATAGTATACAATGTTAACACAAGAAAATTCTCAGTACACAAACAGCAACATATAACCAAGAACATCAGTGAAGCATGCTATAGGGAGATCCATGTAACATACTTGTATGAAGCAATGCAGTTTTATAAGAAATGTGGTTTTTTCGATAAATAACCTAAAGTTCTACACAGAAGGACATTCATGTAAAATTGAATGCTACATTTATATAATAGCACACACACACACACAAAGTAATATTCCTAGGAGGGTTGCGATAAGATTAAAACTAGTGGCTTCCAAGGACAAGCATGGGTACTCAGGAAAATATATAATCATAATATTTATACCCTTGTACCCTCCTAGGAAGGTAGGTCATGTGAAACTTGAGGACACACAAATTTAGAAGAATGTATTAAAAGTCTGGATAAGGTCAGAGTATCTCTAAGGTATCACTTAGAGACAATGGATCTGAACATCCCTGGTATGAGTGGGGCAGAATGTACAGGTTGGAGATGAGAGATCAGTGATATTGAACACAGGAGACAGGCAACCAAAGAGAGGTTGCTGCTGTACTTCTAAAAACCAACCGAACTCAACAGGCAATGACTGAGATAATAGGAACTGTGGAGCTATATTCCTCAAAAGCAGAAATACCTTGGAGAGCTTGTCCAAGGTCTGCCTATAACAACACACATATACCATCTTATACTATCTGAATGCAAAGATTAGAAATGGGCCCATGGAGGATGTCTCTACAGTTAACTAATTTTTGTACTATGCTTTGAGAAATACAGAAGAGAAGGGTTTCTGTTTAATAATTTGACTAATACTTGTCACTGGCATCTGGATTAATGGGAAGATTTGTCTCAAAAGCATCTCACCTAAGGATGCTGTCTTAACGAAAAATGATGAGGTGGTTTTTTCACGTTCTTTCCTCTACCTAGAGGTGGTCTTTGTTTTCCATGGCCAATATGGGAAGGATTCCTTTTGTTGCCTGAAAAAGGACCACGAGGAGGAGGTCTATGTTGAAACTCAGGAGGAGGAAAGTCATGCTGCTGGCCTTCTTGTTGGACTGGTCCTTGAGAGTCTTCAGGAAGAGTAGAAGATTGATGCTGAAGCCCTTCTGCAGATTGTTCCTGCTGTGGATTATTTACTTCATTCTCAACAGCATCAGAGGACACTTGTTCCTCTCCTGGTGGGGAATCACTCTGTGGATCATTTTCAGCCTCAGGAGCAGCAGAGGCCACTGGGACTGTGCTCTGGCTTTCAGGATCTGTATGGGTGGGGACAGAAGAGAAGAGCACATTGGTGAAAGAATTTCCTTTTGTTTTCTTTCCCTGACCTGATCACACAATCCTTTCTCCCAGAACCTGTCTGCCAACTGCTAACTTCTTCTTCCACACATCCTTGTCCTTGGCTTTCTAAATCTACATCCCAATGAGACAGAAGGTTTGATATTTGTATCCTAGGACAAGCATGTGTCCCTACAGCTGGAAAACATGAAAGTCTGAGGACCCTTATTTATCACATGAGAGGTCCCCAAAGGCAAAAAGGCAGTAATGCAAAAGAAGAATACATTAACATGAGGAAGGTTTCCAATTGTGATTAAGGACACTTTATGAACTCCCTGCCTGTGCAAGGGCTTCTAGCCCTGGTTTTTGAACCCTAGGATGAAATTTGACTTAGCTTTTCAATATTTTACATCTACACACTGAAACCCTGAGAGAAGAGAACAAAATGGCCACCACCAAATTCAATAATAAAAGTCTGGGGACAATTTGTCATTTCTTTTTAAATCAAAGACAGTTACATGGTGAATGGGGAAAACAGCAGAGAGAAAACAGGGAAAGCCAAGTGTTTCTCCATCTTGTTCATGAACTGTGTAATGATAGACAGGAACACTGAGGAAGAGGGAAGCCACAGACCCTCCCACTACCAGGGGAGGCAGCGTTAAGGCACTTTTGGTTTCTGCCTCATCTGACAGAGATCACTTCTGGATGGAAAGCAGACATATTCATTCTGCTATTATGGAAGGTTGGTCTCTCTATCATTCAGCTAACTGAACTCAATCACATTCCAAGTATCAAGGTCGGGGAATGTGTTTATATCTTTAGAGAAACCAATATTTATTCATTCCAGAGACAGCAAATATGGTAAGACAACATACTGAAACACAGACCATTGAACAACATGGAAGGATGATGGATTGGGCTTTACCAGCTGAAACAACAGAAGGATCCTCTACAAATGTGGCATAGGATGAACTGAAAATTCAGATCACAATCTTTCAGAGCTTACAGATGTCCTGCAAGAAAATGTGACTTTCCAGAATCAAGCTTCTGAGCATGAATGAGCTCAGGAGTCAGCCTCTGAGACACTCCTGGAAAGGATCTGGGATGCAAGAGCATGTACGGATTCCCTGTGCTGCCACCCACTAGCTCTAAATAGAAAACCTTTTATCCTCCCTGCACATCTACAAAACAAACAGCTCCCTTTCCCTAAGTATGCTGCATATTTCAGTCACCTTAAGGCTATGTCTCACAGTTTGTTCCTTCATTAATTCTTAGAGCTCTCAAGAGGTAAATCAAGGAGTACACATGATACAAAGTAACACATACTGCCTGAAGCATACTAAAACTCTGAATGTAGGCCTGAGTAAAATATTTAGATTGGGCTCCAATACTTGTACTTAAGTGTCTAGAGCATTGAATTTACTCTGTAATTCTTTGATCTTGAACTAATCCTGGTGATTTTACCTATATCATGTGTCTGGCATCCACTGTGCAGCAAGGACAGCTGATCCCAGTATTCACTCTGATTATCAGAAGATGCTCAATAATCTCAACATTTTTCCATGCCTCTTTAGAGCTGGACAGCACTTTTCTAAACACAAATGGGCTATCTTGTTCTTCTGCTCAAGCCTTTTATGCCTTCCAGACTAAATATTAAGTAAAAAGAGTATGTTGTGTGCTGAGGATATCTGTTCTAACCCTTATCACAGATATTCTGTTGGACTGTCTTTCTTCTCACCTGATTCTGTCCTTTCTCTCCCCCCTTATCCTCTCTTTTCTTCATTCTTTCTCTTGAAAGTCTCCATCTCCCACCCTATAAGGCTTTGTACCTCCATCGGGGCTCTGAGCTGAGCTCAGGACCAGCAAGGCCGCTGTGAACAGAACTGCCAGCATCTTGGAGGAGGCTCTGGAGTTGTTCTCAAGTGTTGTGATATTCAAGGCCATTCCCTTTATAAAAAGGAGCATAACAATGGAATCTTTGATCCACAATTGGAAGACCTAGCTCCATTATTTCTCTTTGGGACTTTAGCCCAGCAGGGTGGAGTGTAGAGGAGATTGTCAACATATCCTATCTGGAAGGAATAACATGAAATGTGGTGATGTGGTTAAAGGAACATTGTCTCTTCACAGAAAGTTAATATTCCATTATGTATGTACCACATTTTCAGGCCATTTAGTAGTTGTACGATATACGTTGTTTCCCTACCTGGCTATTGTAAAGAGAATGGCAATGAACATGGATGAGCCAGTATCTGTGAATTAGGACGTTGACTCCTTTGAACATATGCCGAGGTATATGGATATGTGATATAGCTGGGTCATAAGATAATGTATATTTAGGATGTCAGAATTCTCCACCTCTATTTCCATATTGATTGCTCTGGTTTGCACACCCACCAAAGGTGGATGATTGAAATGAGAGCCAAAAGGGCATATATATATATATATATATATATATATATATATATAATATATATATATATATATATACACACATGTGTGTATATATGTATATGTATATATATATATATATGAACACTTATCAATTTGTTAATGGATATTATGGGAAAAAAGACTCGTGGATACAGTATAAGGTATATCTAGTTGCAGAGCCCTTCAATTTGCCCAGGAAAGATGGAGGTAGACACATGTCAGTTCACTCTGCATGACTCAGTCTCCACCACCCAAGCGAGAGCATGAGTGTTTGCCTCCTCCTAAGTTTTAAGCAGTCATGTACCCAGAAAAAAAAAAAACACCTCTATGGGTCCAAGGTCATTGGCAGAGCCAATTCCCACAACACATGAGGGTTCCCTTTTTCAAACATCCTCCCAATCATTTGTTGTCAACTGTTTTCTTGATATTGGCCATTCTGAATGGTGTGAGAGAAAATATCAAAGAATTTTTATTTTGGAATTATATAACCCTAACAATATTGACAATTTTTGTAGTACTTGTTATCCATTTTATTTCTTTGTTTTGAACTCTGTCTATAGGTCTTTTGCCCATTTTCATTTGAGCTTTTCCACTTTCTTGATTGGTTATTTGATTGTTCATTTATTTTGAGTTCCCTGTGCATTCTGGATATTATTCTCCTCATAGAAGCATAGCTGGCAAAGAGTCTCTCTCAACATGTGACCTTCATCTTTACTTGATTATTTCATTTGCTGAACAGATATTTAGTTTTATGAGATCCCATTCATCAATTATTTTCCTTAATTCCTATGTAAAAGGAGTCTTATTCAGAAAGTACTTTTCTATAACTGTATCCTGCAGATTGCTGCCTATTTTTTCTTCTGGAAGTTTCAGGATTTCAGAGTTCACATAAGATTTTTAATCATTTGGAGTTTATTTTCTCTATAGAGTGGTAAATATGGATCTAATTTCATTCTTCTACATGTAGACATTGTTTAGCCAGCTATTTGTTGAAGATGCTGTCTTCCCTCCACTACGTATTTTTATTTTATTTTTTCTTTTTTCTTTATTAAGAAATTTTCTACTCCTCTACACACCACCCACAGAACCCTCCTCCTCCCTCCTCCCACTTCTCAGCCCTCTCTCCCAAACCACCCCACATACCCACATACCCACATACCCACATACCCACATACCCAAAATCAAGGTCTTCCATGGAGAGTCAGGAGAGCCCGGCACACTGAGCCTAGGCAGGTCCAAGCTCCTTCCCACTGTACCAACGCTGTGCAATGAGTCCACAGGCACCGGATTCCCAAAAGCATACCCAAGCACCAGAGAAGGATCCCAATCCCCCTGCCTGGGTGCCCCCCAAACAGTTCGAGCCACTATGTATTTTTAGGATCCTTATCAAATATCACAGGGCTGTAACTTGACACAGTCCTGTGTGGGATTCCTATTTCATTCCATTGACCATGTGTCTGGTTTTGCTAGTTCCATGCTGTTTTTATTAGAATAGGTGTATAACACAGCTTTGAATGTGGTAATGTAATCCCAACAGAATTTTTTTTCTCAGAATTTATTGACTATCCAGGGTGTTTTTATGGTTCCACAAAAATTTTAGGATTATTTTTTATTTCTGTAAAAATCTCAAGAATATTTTGGATGGGATTACATTGAATCTCTAAATTTTATTAGGATAGTCATTTTTACATTATTAGTTATAACAAACCATTATCCTGAACAATCTTTCCATTTTCTAGTGCATTCCTTAATGTGTTCTCTTCAGAGATTTGATGTTTTCAATGTAGAAAATTCACAAAACTTTAGTCAAGTTTCTTCATAGATAGTTTTTGATGCTACTGAAAATGAGATTGTTTCTAGTTTGCCATTTCTCATTGTTTGTTTGTTTGTTCAAGTATATGGGAAGGATGTTATTTTGTTCTAATTGATTTTGTATCCTGCCCCTTTGGTGAAAGTGCTGATGATTTCTAGAAGTTTTACAAGGTAAATGCATAGGTCTACAAAATATTATACTGAGTGAGGTAACCCACACGCAGAAAAACAAATGCTTGACATTCTCTTATGTATGTGGATCATACCTCTGAATATTTAGATATAAATAAACAGAACCTGGAGTTACCACAGTAACCAGGGAAGTAAAAAGACAAAAAGGCATTAAGGAAGAGAAAGAGTTCTAGAGAGGACAATGGTAGGATAATGGTGCTATGAGGGGAAACAGAAAAAAAGAGGAGACCAATAAGAAGGGTAAATAACACTAAATATATTGGAAAATGATATGGGAAGCATATATTCTATTTTTATTCAAAATACATGCAGAAAACATAAATATATATGTATCCAAACAAGTACATACATAGTTTAAATGAAGTTACCTCTCTTGGTAGATAATGCCTCCCCCAAGAGGCATAGACAACCTAACAAAAACTGTAAGGGGACCATGGGAAACATCCTTTACAATTGTGGGTCCAAAAGACCTCCAAACAATATCAGCTATTTCCATTGTCCTGGGTTGCCTTCCAGAACATGATGGTAAGAGCCTATTACAGATGATACTACATCTTTTGGACATAGGACTTGGAGGAGTCAGGTTTGAACAATCCTGGAAGCTTCCTGCCTGAAGACTTGCTTCCATTGCATCCCAAAAGTTATGAGAGTGTTGCTAAGGAAGAAAAGAGGTCAATAGTGTCCCTAGAGAAATCAACTACATTCTCAATACTTAGCTTTATACACACAGACAACTGTAGCTCTTTACTTTCATTAAAAACAAAACAAAAAGCCGGGCGGTGGTGGCGCACGCCTTTAATCCCAGCACTCGGGAGGCAGAGGCAGGCGGATCTCTGTGAGTTCGAGGCCAGCCTGGTCTCCAAAGCGAGTTCCAGGAAAGGCGCAAAGCTACACAGAGAAACCCTGTCTCGAAAAACCAAAAAAAAAAAAAAAAAAAAAAAAAAAAAAAAAAAAACAAAAAAACAAAAAAAAACAAAACAAAACAAAAAAAAAAACAAAAAACAAAAAAACCTTCTGCTGTAACAGGAAAACAATAAACAGAAATGTTCAACTGGTCAGAGTCCAGAGAAGAACAGCCTCATGGTGTCCATCCCCACTTTATACTTCTACACCACAACCCCTACACATATGGCTCAGAAAACATTATGGAAGAGGAAGCAGAATGACTGTAAAAGACAGAGGACTAGGACATCTGTAAGATAGTGTCTTTTACACATGACAGGAAACTGCACCCCTGAAATCTCAATGAGCGTTACCTAAGGACAACCAGCACAATGACAACACCACTTGGCCTGCCCACATAGTTGGTGGAAATCATATAAAGTCACACTCCTGGGTAAAGAAATACAGTAAATTAATGAATGCTGAGACAGAGAATCTTATTCTTCTACTAGGATGAGCCTGCGTATATCCAATTTCAAGTGGCCTGCCCTAAACACATACACATACAGGCAACACTAGATAGGTTCAGCCAGTGATATTTATAAGCATGTGTGAGTATGTGTGTATCAATAATCATTAAATCAGATGTCATGAATTTGAAAGGAAATGTGAGAGGAGAAAAAGACTTAGAGAGGTTAGGAAAGGATAGAAATTATGAAAGTACAATACTCACATATGAAAGTCTCATAGAAATTTTTTAAAACAGGAATATTTTTCCTGCAACAAGCCCAGGTTTGGAATTAAATTTTCTTCATTATTTTAATGTCAGTCTAGTTGACAGTGCTTGATCACACTCAGTGTTGTTCATGTGTGTTCTGGAGTGGAGGAGGTGTAGAGGTGTACCAATAGAGACCATACAGGATTCAAAGAACACAGTGATCAGTGCATCTCCCATGATGACTCAAGCCAGATCTCCATCAATCATAATATATGTGCCATTTGTGTGTGATACTTAACTATTGTTTTGGTGATATGGGTGTGATTCCTACCCAAGCCTCTAATGTGTTAGGATATTACTTTGACATTAGATTTAGAAGATTGACCATCAGTCTGTGCAGGCCCAAAAAGCCTTTCTCAATCTCAAACCACCTGATTCTAAGCAGAGATGCCCTGTTGATAAAGATTACATGGTCTATGACAGCTGTGGAACCTGAATAGGACCAGACTAGATCCTCTGCATACGGGAGACAGTGGTATAGTTGGGTCTGTTTGAGGGGCCCCTGGTGTGTGATCATTATCTATCCCCTGGTGCATGAGCTGGCTTTCTGGATCCCATTACCTATGGTCAGACACTTTGCTCACCTTGATACACTGGGAAGGGGCTTGGTCCTGCCTCTACTGTATATACTAGGCTTAGCTGTCCGTGCCCAACTTACCATTTTAGAGGAGAGAAAAAGGGGATTCAAGGGAGGAGCTGGGGAGGAGGGCAGGAAGAGGGTTGAGAGGGGGTCTGTGGTTGGTATGTAAAATGAATAAAAAATTAAAAAACAAAAGATTACATGGTCCAAAAAAGTCTCATTTTTATTAAGATTCTAAAGGTTGGTAAAGTATAAATGGCCAAAACCTTCAAAGGAATTTAGACAGTGACGTGAACACATATTTTCCAGAATTAATGTGTTTCATGTTGTGAGAGTTCTTATAAGAGTGCCCCCTTCTCCAGCATGTTTCATGAGGCTGAATTTGAGTGTTCTTCTTCCTCTAAGGAGTAGTTTTATTATCAGTCATGACATGTGATTGACCACATTAAACCTGTGCTTAGGATGGTATACACAGCTTCTAAGTAGGAATTATGTGTCTGTCCTGCCTGTACTGTATACAGCCCCCTTCTATGATGCTTTCTGGTTGATTTTCAATAAAGAGTTTTCTGTCAAATACTGATTCTTGTTATTGTACATTTTCCTTGTGAAAATAGATTGTTAATATTCCCTGTCATGAATTAATTTAATTTTTCACATGTATCACATTTATTCTGGGACAATCTCTGCATTTAGCCTTCTAATATTGCTAATTTTACCTTTCCTAAATTATGTTCATTCTTAATTTTGAAAACAAGATATTCTATGTGCAGTGACTCTTCTTTGGGTGAATGATCTGATGGCTCTTTTCTCTCCTATTATTAGCTTTATTATACCTAACATTGTTTGTTCAAAATTTACTTGGATAATTCATATTGGTCAGTAAGCACAGCTGCCTGTATCATTCAATACTCTGTGGGGAATTGCATGATGTTCAGATTATTGCAGGGTGGTGGTATGTTAGGGACTTTGGATTGAGATAAGGCATCTAAGGTCATATGGGTAGAAATCTCTAAGAAGTCTCCCTCAACCATTGTAAATCATGGAGTCTGGGGCTCTGCCTATGAAAGTCAAAGGTGCAGAGATTATTACAGGTAGGCCTAAAAAAAACTGTTAGCCAATGATGATGCAGCCCATAAAGACCAACAATGATAATATAATTTATTCAGACTTTAATGGGTGTGTATTCTAAAGGGTAGATACTAGGACTTGGCAAAACTACTCCAGTTATGACTTCATAGTTTGCCCTAGACTGATGGGCTTTAATGGAGAAAGAGAAGGTGATTAGTCCTGGCATCCCTTATATTTAGGCCAGGACACTGTCTTATTTCTCCAGGTACTAAATGGAAGTGAGAATGGTCTGAGAGGTCTTCAAAGGGTGGTTTAAAAAAGCTTCAAGTGGGAAAGGTAGAGAGAAACAGCCAGGGGAAGAAGCAGGCTGCACTTCTCATACTGTGGACACAGAAGTCCTGGGGAAAGTCAGCCTTGACCTTGGCTTGATGTGTCCTGAAACGGAGTAGCTTCTGCCAAATGTCACTCGGCTCAGCTCCCTTGCCTGACCTTCTTCATTGTCAGCAATGAGTGAAGAGGGTAATGTATCATGAAAGAAAAATATCACCTCAGAACTCAATGGATACCGTGAAATCAGATTACGGAAGAGCTCACAAGCAAAGCTATCAGGGAGGAAGATGGGGATGAAGAAATGGGCAGGTGTCAGCTTCAAGTCAGTCATTATAAACATTTTGTTTTGTTGTAATTTTATAATATTTAACACAATTATTTATTTATAGACTATTTATTTTTGTTGTTTGAGAAGTCCATACATGTATATAATGGGTTTTGATCTAATCCATCATTTTTCTCCTCTTCTCTAATTACTTAGCTATCCAGTCAACTGATATTTTTTCATAATTCCACATCCTCTTTCTTAAGACATATTGAGTTCACCTGGATTGCACTGGTGTAGGACTAGATTATTTAGCTTAAGATGGTGATGCCCATGTTATGTATATTTTTGTGAAAACAACGTAATTTTAATCTTTTATTCTTATGCTTTTTACTTCATATTTGTATCATACAAAGAAATGGCTTGGCTTTGATATATTCATACATACATTTCACTGTCCTTTTCTCATATGCATCTCTAAAACTATATTCCTCCATTCTTTCTAATACCAATCATCCTCTAAACTCACTTACTTATGCTTTCATGATTTGACTCTGTGTGTGTGTGTGTGTGTGTGTGTGTGTGTGTCCCATTAAGCCATATTTTGTGCTGCACATATTCTTAGATATGTAGCCTTCCAAAAGAGCACAGTAAATTACAGAGGACAATACTCTTAGAGAAAACTGACCCTTCCTTTCTCAGAAGTTGAAAGCTGCCAATAGCTCTACAAGTAGGGATGAACTTCCATACCTGTTTCCCCTCTACATGCTGGGATACCATTCAGTAATCCTCTGGATTTCACTGGTATCTGCTCTAATGCTCTCTTTTATTTTTAATTTTCTTAATTTACAACTTCTTGTTTATGATTGTTTATTCTTTGCTTGATATTGCTTGTTTGTTGTTGAAGACAAGGCCTCATGTATCCCACGCTGGCCTCAAAATTATTTTGAAGCCAAGGATGACTTTGATTTTTATCTCCTTCCTTTGTATCCCAAATGATAAGGTTATACTTTAATTAAATGCTAAGGTTATAATTTAATGTATTGTTTATTGCTACTTATATCTCAAAAATGCTTAGTCAATTCATTAACACAATAATGCTTTCTAGAGCAAAAGGGCCTGATGCAATTCACTCTGGCCAGCACAGGCTAAGCAGCTCACCTGGTGAACCTCACTTCAATTTTCCAACCACAAAGGGGAGTAATGATTTGATGTACCAGATGGATTCTACATTTTAATGCATTTGAAGGCCTTAGTACTCTTCAGAAACAGAGGGACAGGTGGTCCTCCAGTGTGACAGGAGGAAATTAGTAATTCTGTCTGAGCCATGTTGCCTTTGAAATAGATTTAGAACACGAGTGACAGAGAACCTCCAGAGCCCTGGGAGCTAAAGGGTCTGTTACATGGGGCTCATTGCTTCAACCCCACTCTTGCTAACTCAGTTTTCTCTCTCAGCTTTTCTCTAGATTCTATTTTTATTATCTCCAATGAGTTCATAGCTCATATTTCTATTTAATAATACATTAATCTCTTTACTGATTGCTGACAGTGAAAAAAATCTGGGATGGACTTTAGCTGAGTGACATTTGTCAGAATCACACGCTATCTTTTGTGAACCAGGAAAAGATGGACTGTAGTTGTTTCCCCCCAGTACCGCCATGTCCAATCTCACCTACATAACATGAGTGAGTCTGCCTGGCTCTCTCCTTCGCTCTCCTCTCTAGCTAATTTCTCACCTGAAGGTCTACCATGTGCCACTGTTCAGGACCTCACATCTCCAGGTTCCCTCCCAATTAGTATCTTGGACCAAGTACTTATGTTCTGTCTCTTTAAACACTCATAAACATGGGGAAATCTTTCACTATGACATCCTGCCATCGTCTCTATCCTCCACTTTTCTCATGAACATATTCTTCTTTATTCATCTGCTCCTACTGTGATCAATTCTGGTAATTAATTGAGCAGTTTTTCTTCACTGTGGAGCCCGAGGGCTCTGCTCTCCGGTGTTCCACGTCAGACCCTGTGCTAGGTGGAGCTGGGCTGAGCAAAGCCCTCTGAGGTTTGGCCTCTGCTGCCATGACTTTTCCGTTTGATGTGGTGAGAACAGGTTGTTCCTGTTCAAAGGCCAATTCATTATTCCCTGTTGTTCCCTCCACTTCTTGTGCACAGCTGGAAGAGGTTGGTTTCTCACTTCCAGCTGTTGCTGCTATACTTTGGATTCAGGGAAATGGTAACATGCAGATTCTTGGAAAATATTCCCAAGATTTTCTGGGTTTGTTGTCTAGTTGTTCAGTCAGTTTTAAGTGATATTTTTAAATATTTAAAAAGAAGATTCAGTTGCCTATGCCTTTCCACAATTTCATCATATTAATTTTTACAATTAAAAAAATCACTTCACTGTAGATTGTAGTTTACCTGTTTTAACTAAACGAAAACATGTTTTGATCTTCATTGCTTAAATTATGAAACTGAAAATCTTTGTTTCTGATAAAAAACATAGAACTATTTTCCTCAGATTGGTAAAACATGAAAGGCTTGAACGTCACTTACATGTATATACATGTATGTTTTATGGAAATTCCTAAATACTAATTTTTAAATGAGTAAAATCAGGAATTCCACAGTAGAACTAAATGTTTAAAAACATTTAATATTCTCTTAATCAGGTGTGCTTCTTATCATTTGCAGTTTGAATACTTGAAACTTAAAGAAGGTTTAGATACAAGGTGATGTCCACTATGACATGGAACTAGAAATTATAGTGAAGGGAAAAGAAGCATGAAATATACAAAAATGTAAATCTTCATGGGGAAAAGAAATAACTACAACAAATACCAAAATGGGAACTGGACAAAATAAGAAATCAGAAGCTGAAACAGACAGTTTGACATGTTTTGCAACACGATCACTGATTTCCGGGATGAGAAAAAATGACACTCAGTTTTGAGAATGATTCTGTTGGGAAGGAGACTTCTTTTCTCAGCTGAAGGTACAAAGGGAGAGAGGGAGAAAGTGAGGAATAAGTAAAAAGAGGAAGGGACAGGAGGAAAGAGAGAATGAGAAGGAAGATGAGCATGCCAGGCTTAGTGGGGCAGGCTTTCACTACATAGAGGACATTCCAGGCTGACCAGGGAAATGCAGTGAGGCCTTGACTCAAACAGAACAAAACCGAGAGGAGCATTTTATCCTGATAAGGTCTGAAAGTGGTTAGAGGAACTAGTTGATCTTTGTCTTCATTTGGGTACCCGGGCGAAATATCCTCTTGTCTGATGACTCCAACTTGTACCACACAGGTTACTTGAGCTTGAGATATGATGACAAATGATCCCTAATGCTGTGATAGTGCAATGTATTGTGTGGGCACTGCCTCAAGTGTGGATATCATGCTTCTATCCAGAATCAAATTTCAGAGTAAAATTCTCACTCCATAATTCCTTGCACAGGCCCTTTTCAGTTCATGTTCAAATTACTTTTTATGTGGGTTTAATCTGCTACTTCCTGCTAAAGACCCTCCCTCTTCTGACTGCATATAGTTATGCTCCACCTTTCCCGAAAGAGCTGTGTTTTCAAGAGGTCAGAAGTTATCCCTCAAGTTTTCCATCTCTTAAGAATCCACAGAACCAATAAGAACACATACCCAAGCCCCAAATAAACAAAACTTATGAAACAACCCAAGATTCAACTTGGAGAACCATGATTCATGGCAGAATTATATCCAAGAATTCAGAACACAATAAAATGTATGTTGCCACCAAGGACCATGTGCAGCAATGTTTGAGTGGAGAAGAGTCCCAGAGGTATTCCTCCTCACCATCACTGGATGACAGTGTACCTACCTTGTTCAATATTGTATGATCTAAAGAGTAAAACTCAGATGGAAAATAGCCCATCAATAATAACATTATATCTGGGAGATGTACCTGTGTGCTTGCCTAGTACACATGAAGCACTAGGTCTGTTCCCCAGTACCACATAAGAAGAACATAGTGATGCACAGCTGTCATTCCAGCACGAGGGCGAAAGAGGCAAGAGGATCAGAGAGAAGTGCTATGCACAGGGGCAGGTATGGTAGAGAATAGGAGGGATCAGGTGAGGGAGGATTGATGGGAGGGAGAAACTACTGGAATAGCTGAATAGTTAGGGCCAACATGGAAACCTAGTGCAGAGGGAACTTCCTAGAAGCTATGACGGTGACCCTAGGGTGGTCTCCTAGTAATGGAGGATGTGAAGCCTGAACCAGACATCTTCTGTAAGCAGATGAGTCTCCTAGTGGTGGGACTGGGACCCCACCCAGCCACGATACACTCAACCTACAACCTGTCCTGCCTGCAAGATGGTCTGAGTGGTGGCAAAGAGCTTGTATGTGTGACCAACCAATAACTAGCCTAACTTAAGACCCAAGCCACTAGAGGGAATCCATGCCTGACACTGCCTGAATGATCAGGAACCTGAACCTGGATGACTCAGGGATCTAAGATAGAACCAAACATGAATGACAAAAAAAATAATAATACAATGATTCCTAATGATATTCTGAAATTCTCTTAGATCAGTGTCTACCCCAATTATCATCAGAAAGTATTCCTTCATCAGTTAATAGGAGTACATGCAGAGGCCCACAGGGAAACAGTAGGCAGAAGTCTGGGAACCCCTCAAAAGATGAGGAAAGATTGTAGGAGCTTGAGGAGTTGAGGATACCAGGATATAACAGACCACAGAATCAACTAAGCAGTGCTCATAGTGGCTCACAGACACTGAAGCAACAATCAGGAAGTCTTCATGCATCTGCACTAAACCCTCTGCATGCATGCTGTGGTTGTTTAGATTGGGGTTTTGTGGGACTCCTGACAGTGGGGGTAGGTGTTTCTCTGCCTCTTTTGCCTGCTCTTGGGACCCTTTTCCTCCTGTGGGGTTGTCTGACTCAGCCTTGACAGGAAGGTTTATGCTTATTCTTATTGCATCTATTATGCAGTGTTCTGTTGATATCCCTGAGAAGCCTGCTCTTTTCTTAAGGTAAACAGAGAAGCAATAGATCTGGGGAAGAGAGGGGCCGAAATTGGGGGGAGTGGAGAGAGGGGATCCTGTAATCTGGATGTATTGTTTGTGAAAAATATTTTAAAATGTTCAAGGTCTTCTACAATTACATAGCAACCAAAGACCAGCCTGGGCTCCATAAGACCCTATCTCAAATGCAACTAAAAAAATTTATATCCTCACGTGGACATCAATCTACACCATCCTTAAGGACAAATGGTCAGGACTTTTGCTGTCTTTTAAACACATTCAATACAAGTAAAGAGGGAGAAAGAGACATTAGAGAGTCCTAACAATTAAAAGATGTCACTCCATTATAATTTTTTCAGATTCAATCAATAGAAGTAAGTATAAAATAAGACATTTATCATTTATGAAACTTTTTGATAATTGAATACTAACGTCTTAGTAATATTTTAATAATATCTTTAGTAATACTTAGAAGTTATTGCACAGTTATTTTAGATGCAATAAAATGGAACAGAAAATGCAAGCTGGGGCTAGAAGCATAAAAACCAGGCTGGTAAACTGGAGAATGGTAAGAATTATTCAGGTTTTGAAATTGCCATAGATTTACGTCCTCTCAGTTTCCTTTAAACCAGAATGAGTCTCAGTGAGAGATCTGAAAATCATTTTTTAAAGTATGAATTTGTACTACAGAAAAGAAACTACAGGAAGAAACAGGGAGTTACAGGACCATACAACGCTTTCATTTGCTATCAGTGTTGTGGGCTAAAAAGATGGAAAACTTTCCAAGTGCTCATGGTGTGTTTTTGTAGATGTTTTTATGTTGTAGCCACAGCTCTCAAATTCTCCCCCCTGCTTTACTGAAAAATACAGAAAACACTCAGAAATTACATGTGGAAAATCTTATTGGGATCGTGTAGAAAGTCAACAATGGTTCCTTGGCCTATTTTTCTAAAGTACATAATCTTCTCGGGCACTCTCTGAAACAGAAAAGGAAGGAGGAAAGTGACTGAAAATTGGAACATGCTGGGGTTTCAACTGCTACTGTACCACTGAAGTGAGAGATGGAAGCCTGACCTTCTTCTCCTCCATTTCCTTTGGGGAGGGGAGGTTTACTCTTGCCAGGCACAGTGCAGAAAATATAACTTAGCTGTTTTTTATAAGAGGAAACTGAATGATGGTTCTTAGCTTGTTCATCCTTTGGTTCTGATTTAAAATGTTCAAGGATATATTGCCAAAGGTGTTCAGTGCAATGTTTCAGCTATATCTGGTGAACTCGTAAGTGATACCTTTATTTAATACATATTAATCACTTCACTCACTGTTGAAAGTGGAAAAGTCTGTGAAAGGGCTTGAGTTGTTGTACTTGGCACATTCACTTCCTGTCTTTTGGAAGCCAGGCAGCAATGGACTGGGATGATTTCCCCAGCTTTGGTGCTTCTGTTGCCCCGTAACAGCACCAAGCCTGCCTGGCTTCCCCCTCTTTTCTTTCTCTCTGGTCTACTTTGCCAACTTAGGATCTACCATGTGCCACTTAGTCAGGTCCGTCATCTCCAGGTTCCTTTGCATATGGTGTCTAGAGCACTCAAGACCCAGTAGGACCAACTACCAACACTTTGTCTCCTGAAAACTTCATGAGCATGGCGAGAAAGTATGGCTGTCCAAATAATCCAAGCACAATTGTGTATTAAATGGTGTCCCCTTCCTAACACACCCATATTTATGCCATGGACATTATCATATCCTTATTCCCTTCAAGGGCCAAATCATCTTAACAAACCCAATTATTGAAGAGCCTTCCTGCAATTGTCTCTGCACCCTTTTAGAGAGGCCTAGAGCAGACCCTCTTAGGCAGAGTACAGCACCCAATCATCCACATTGGACAAGCAGAGTTTCTTAGAGACTTTTATCTACATGCACCTACTTGCCTTCAGCCAATCCAACTATTCACACACTCCACCACACTGTGTGAAAGTGGATGTCCCAACAACTCTCCACAAGTGTGAAGCAAAGAGGCAGCTGATCTTGATCACTAATTTCCATCTTCCAGCGGAAGGCTGAGCAAGGAACTCCTACATATACCAGATTCCATCACTGGTGAAAAGAAAGTGACTGGTAGGTACACAAAGAGGACTTTTCAGAAACATGATAGTTTGTTTTCATATGATAATAGTAAGAACTACAGGAAGTTAAGGAAAACTGACAAAAGGAGAATAAATCTTGCTGTGTCAAGGTCCCATTATTCAGTTACCCACTGCCAGTGGTCAGTGGTAAAATCATGTACACATGCACAATACTAAACTGATTCAGGAGGTTATCGATATTTTGTATTTACATTTCTGTGGGATAATGCTCTTGTACACTGTAAAGATTTGTCACTCCTTTTTTTATTTAATAAAATGCTGATTGGTCAGTAGCCAGGAAGGAAGGTTAGGTAGGGTGACCAGAATAAAAGAAGACTGGGAAGAGGAGAGGCAGAGACAGAGTCCCCAGACAGATACAAAGGAAGTAAGATGAGAATGTTGGACTGAGGAAAGGTACCAAGCCACATGGCTAAACATAGGCAAGAATTATGGGTTAATTTAAGCATAAGAGCTAGTTAGTCATAAACCTGAGCAATAGGCCAAACAGTTTATAATTAATATAAGCCTCTATGTGTTTATTTGAGACTGAATGGCTGTGGTACTGGACAGGACAGAAACTTCCATCTACATTACATCTATGAGTGTGTGTGTGTGTGTGTGTGTGTGTGTGTGTGTGCAAAATTAAAGAGACCATATATTTGATGGAGAGCATGGTGGTTTGAATAAGAATGGCACTCATAAGCTCACATATTTGAGTGCTTAGTCATCAGGGAGTGGCACTACTTGAAAAGGATTAGGAGGTATTGCCTTGTTGGAGGAAGTGTGTCACTGGGGATAGGCTTTGAGGTTTCAAAAGCCCATGTCGTTATGATTATGAACTCAATCTCTGAAACTGTAAGCAAGCCCCCAATTAAATGCTTAATTTCACTAAATTTGCCTTTGTCATGCTGTCTCTTCACAGCAAGAGAACAGTGACTAAGACAGAGGGTATAGGAAGTGTTAGAGGGAGCAGTGGGAAGAAGAAATTATGTGTGTGTGTGTGTGTGTGTGTGTGTGTGTGTGTGTGTGTGTGTGTGTAAATTCTAAGAGAAATCTTTTTATGTACAGAAGAATTCTTTTTTAAAACATACAAAAATAAATTTAAAAATCAGAGCACAGCAAAGTTGGTATGTATAACCCTAGAGACTGATTTAGAAACTAAGAAGATTTTGTTTATAATGAATGTAAGAAAAAAATCTCACTTATACAGAGGGCCTGATCCAGTTCCATGGGGATTTCTCAGCTATTTGTTCACAGTTCATGTGTTTCCAATAGTTTGGCTGTTTGTCCCTGTGCTTTTTCCAATCATGGTCTAAATATCTCTTGCTCTATAATCCCTCTTCTCTCTCACCGGTTGGACTCCTGGAGCTCCACCTGGTGCTTGGCCGTGGATCTCTGCATCTGTTTTCTATCAGTCACTGAATGAGAGTTCTATCATGACAGTTAGGATGTTCAGCCATCCGATTACCAGAGTAGGTCAGCTCAGGCTTTCTCTCAACCATTGCCAGTAGTCTGTTGTGGAGATATCTTTGTGGATTTCTGGGGACCTCTCTAGCACTCTGCTTCTTCCTATTCCCATGGAGGTCCCCAGGCAGTGGGACTGGGACCTGTCCTTAGTGCATGAGCTCGCTTTTTGGAACCTAGGGCCTATGCTAAGACATTTTGCACAGCCTTGGTGTAGGGAGGAGGGGACTGGACCTGCCTTAACTGAATCTACCAGGCTGAGCTGAATCCCCAGGGGAGACCTTGCCTTGGAGGGGGTGGGAATGGGGATTAGATTGGGGGGAAGGCTGGGGAGTGGGAAGAGGGAGGACAGGAGAATCCATGGCTGATATGTAATTTTAAGTTAATTATAAAATAAAAATATTAAAAAAATCTCAGTGCCAGATTATGAGGATAATAAATAGATCAATGCAGAGGATACCAAAACACCATTTTCAAAATAAATTAGTGTGGGATAATAGTGTCAGGTTATTGTTGTCCTCCTATTGAAGACCAATCTGAGAGAACAGCATCAAGTATGCCTGTTAAACAGAACAGGAATACAAGAGAATGGATCTTTTAAAGACTGAATTAGATCAGATAAACAAGAATTGAATTTTGATCAATCTTTAATAATGGAAATGATAAAATATATATTTATATACACATATATATTCATTTAATCCTAAAGGAATTAAAGCCCAATCTAATGGACTGTAGCAGGAATCTTAAAAGTTCTTATTAATAAAATCAAACCTGAGCCAGGTATTAGAGTGAACACTGGAAAATCAGAGAGACAGAACAAGCAACAGCTAACCTCACCTGGCCAACTTCTCAGCTGGTCTTGCTTCCTCAGACTGAAAGCTTCTGTGTCCTCATCCCAATGGCTCTCAGCTGAACTGCTGCTCAAAAGCCTGAATGCTTAACCAGCCAAATGCTTCTAGTTCCTGGTCTTCACGCCTTATATACCTTTCTGCTTTCTACCATCACTCCCTGGAATTAAAGGCTTGCTTTCTGGGATTAAAGGCATGAGTCACCATGCTTGGCTGTATCCTTGAACACATGGATTTCTGCCTCTGGAATGCTAGGATTAAAGGTGTGTGCTACCACTGCCTATCCTAAGTATCTAGTGACTTTTCTGTTCTCTGACCCCAGATAAGTTTATTAGGGTACACAATATTTTGGGGAACACAATACCACCACAAATGGACCATTCTGGAACAGAGTGGTGGGGGTTGCAAGAAATCTTATGAATGGAAACACAGAGATTCATTCCAAGATCCTGTGTTCTTGTTCCTCTACATTGGAAATCCCATTGGGGATTCTTTGGCTACTTTTGCCTTGGTAACCTTAGCTCTATTAATGAGAACAAAAGACATTAGTCTATGTGATTCTACTTCACCAATGTATCTCTGATGAAAGCTACATCCCTCTACTCACAGATAGCTTTTGTATCTAGGTAGAATGAAAGTAAACCTTGTATTACTGTTTGGTCATGTGGTACCCTAATTAGGTAGTTTTACAGAAACTACCTTTTGTAAAGGAAATTTAGTTTATGTCATATATGGAATGATGTGTACATTACTGTTGGTGTATACAAGAATATAGTTACATGTTCATTTTTGGATGCAGAAACAGAGGGATTTACTACCTCACTGTAAGCCTATAGCATCACTTCTGGGACACAAACACAGGATGTTCACACTATTCTACCCTAAATACAAGGTCGAATGTAGTTGCAGATAATTTCACAGATATAACCACCAGACAAATTTGAACATTGATGGAATTTACATTATTATATTTGTGCCAATCGTTTGGAGAGTGCTCCTTCAACAATATTATTCAAATGATAATTATTCAACAAAACTATTCAAGTACTGTATCCATTAGAAATGACATACTGACAACCTCCTCCACAAAGTATCCTGCTGGACCAAAGTCCAAAGGAGGATTAAGATATGTAGGACTTCCTGTTGTAACAGAAATGAGATCAGTGGAATTGCAAAGGCACTGTTCTTTTGCTCCTCTTATTAAGGGAGATTCCTCTCATGCTCCAGCACACACTTCAGAGAAACTCCAGCGTCTCCTCCAAAATGCTGGTGTTCCTTCTCACAGCAGCCTTGCTAGCCCTGAGCTCAGCTCAGAGCACAGATGAAGGTATGATAACTTGAATATGGGTTTTTGTGACTGTGTTTGGGAGATAGGAGACCACACTGCTGAGAGCAAAGGAGAATGGAAGAAAGCAACTGTGAAGAACAACTGGCTTTCAAGTTCATAAGGATAATGGTAAGATTAGTTACATTCTCACTATATATCATTCGCTCTCCCTCTTCCTTCCCTTATCTTTCTATTGCTATGATAAAACACCAAGACCAAAGGCAACATAGGGCAGGTATTTCAGCTACATGTCCAGATTGCAATTCATCATGAAGGGAAGTCAGGGAAAGAACACAAGACAGGAATTAGGATTCAAGGACTCAAACATGGACAATAGAGGAGATTTGCTTGATGGCTTGTTCCTCATGGCTTGCTCATCCACCTTTCTTATAGCACATAGGACCAACAGCCCAGGGATGACACCACCCAAGGTGAATTGGCCTTCCTACATTAATCATGGAACAATAAAATGTCTCACATTGAACAGAAGACTGCTGACCCCTGAAAAGTCTGTAGCTGGGTCCCAATGAGGTGACTTATTCCTGTAGGTTTGTCTGATTTACTGCTTACAGCTTTGGGATTGGGTCAAAACTCTGTGGATTGTGAATTCTTAACTTATTGTAAAATGAAGACTATTAGGACATTAAAAAAGAATAGAGGATTGCCTTTCAACACCAACCCTTCTCTCCCTGGTAGATTTTTCTTCTTTTTGGTACAGATGATCACTGAATGGGGAGCATTTGCTAAGTTGAAAGTGCCACACTTCAGGACCATAAATCCCAAGAAAGGCCTGATTCCCAAAGGTGTCAATGTGAGAAATGAGAGAATGATCCTGAGACATTGGAGCCACAGGGATGTAGGTTACTTCTTATCACCTAAAATAACTCACTGATAAACAGAAAATACAGTGAAAAGGGCAAATGGTCGATATCTACTCTGCCACCCTGGACCATCCATTTGTTCAGGCTTTACCACGGGATTCTCTTTCTTTTCTCTTTAGTCCTCCATGAAAAAGAAGTCATTCAATAGCTCCCTCACTTCTTAAGTGACACAGATGCCCTTAATATTACATTACAGGGCTGGTATGAAAACTTGCAGAGCTCTGTATAAGCTCTTCTTCTGTCATCTTTCTCATGCTAAGGGGGAACTTCCTACAATGAACAGCTGCTGTTGGAATTTCACATTATGTAGATTTTAGACTCATGTGAGTCTAAGTAGAAAACATACAGTAACAACTCCCCCCTTTTTCTTTAAATTCCTGAGCAGAAGTGATGGCTCAGTATTTAATATCACTTGTTGCTCTTGCAGAGGACCAGGATTTATTTACCAACACCCCAACAGTAGCTCAAAACAATCTATAATTCTATTTCCATGGGATCTGAACCCTCTTCTGGCCACTATTGAAACCAGAATCACACATGATATGCAGACATGCATGCATACAAAGCAATCATATACATAAAATAAAATAAAATAAAAAATTTTTTAAATTCCTGTAGCAATGAAGTCTGAATACAACTGACTGTACATGAGAATATTATAAGTATTTAACAATGCCTAAATAGATGTCCATTATGGTGATATTTTATTTGTACTAAAATGTGATCTGTATGTTAATAAATAAAGTTGTCCGGGGGTCAGAGCTAATAGCAAGCCATAGCAGAAGCTGGGTGGTGGTGGTAGTGGTGCACACCTTTAATCCCAGCACTTGGTAGGCAGAGCTAGGTAGATCTCTGTGTGTTCAAGGATACAGCCAGCATGGAGACACATGCCTTTAATCTCAATACCAACCATAGAAGACCTGGAGGTCTGTACAGACAGGCAGTGACGAGGCGATCATGTGGTTGGGTTTACAACCAATGAGAAGGCAGAACAGAAAGTCTTTATAAAGACAGACACACAGGAAGTAGGTCTCTTTCGGAGAGGTAGGACCACCGCGAGAGGAAGGGTAAAGTTTTTTGCTCTTAGCTATTGCTCTGACCTCTTGGCTTTCTTCTTTGCATTGGTTCTGTGTTTCTTATTAAATAAGACAGTTACTTCTACAGTCCATAGATTGTTATATTATGCCATCAATGTATTTTGAACTCTGTCCTCTTTTTTAAAGTGGGTAAGTATTCTATATTGCTCTGTCTTGTGATAAAGTCTTTACTATGAAGTATTTTAATATCTTAAGAAAGAAAATCAAAGATCATGAATTTGGTTGGAGAGGGGGAAACAGAAACACGGAAGTAATTGGAGAAGGAGGGAGGAATGGCGATATGTAGTAGAAATACTCATATATGAGGTTCTTAATTCTCTTTTAAAAGGGACATTTTTAGGGTCTCCCCCTGTAAGGTTCTAAAAAAAATAACTTTCAGATTTATAAAACAAGCAAACAAAAGAAAAGAAAATAGAGAAGAATCAGTATGAGAAAAGAAAGGTGAAGAAAGATATAACTATGACTACACACATGGTAATGTTAAGCAGAATTCATTTTGTCTGGTAAAATAGTATTTTGGCATTGGGAAAACTGCCTTGATTTTTCCTAAATGTAAAAGGATACACACAGGTAAAACAAAAAAAAAGCATAAATATATCACAAATAGGCCAAGAAAGTCACAGAAGTTTTGTAGAAGATGAAACTTTGCTATGAGAATTCATTCCACCAATAGCTTTGGGGGTACAAAGCCTAGAGCGTGACTTTCTGTCTGCACACGTGACCCCTTAAAAGCAGAGGGAGTTGAGTGATACCCTCCCTCGTGGGTGGTGAAGACCGAATCAGGTGGCGTGAAACATCATGTGATCGGTCCCCAGCTTTCCAAGGACTCTGCAACTGGATTTACCATACCCTGTATTCGTGAGTATATTTCCCCATTTCATATGTTAATAAATTCCCGATACCCCTTAAACAGAGTCTTGTGGATTTCGCTAACAAAACTTACAAATGGTATATAAATGATAATTATTGTTAAAATTTAATATACTGCTACAAAAGGAATCTATCCCCTGTTAAAACAACTAGTTTTTCTTAAGACTTTGATCTGTTCCTGATAACAATTATGAGGACAGACTTTAAAAACAAAGATTTTATGTTTAGTGAAGATAATTACCAATATTTCTTACTAAAAGTTTCAGGCTTTTTAACTATTTGGGAAAACAGAATTTATTAAAAAATTTTTGTTCAAGGTTTGTCTGGATGTTACAGAAGTTCAATCCAATATTTCTTCTCCAAGACTTATGAAAGTGTCCTTCTCAACACCCAGAACATGGAAGCCAAACCTGCAAAGATTGGGCTTTTCAATAGGATCCTGGGAAGAAATACCTGATGAAGGAGACCAAATCCTTCCTGATTTAGGAAGAAAAGACAGTCACCTTTGTAGCTAGAGTTTTCCTGCCTGGCCCACAGTCAGGACAAATCTCTCTCACCTGCCAGTCCCATAGCCGCTCAAACCTGACCAAGTAAACAGAGAGACTTATATTGGTTACAAACTATATGGCCATGGCAGGCTTCTTGTTAACTGTTCTTACAGCTTAAATTAATCCATTTCCATTAATCTATACCTTGCCACATGGCTCGTGGCTTACTGGCATCTTCACATGCTGTTTCTCATCATGGCAGCTGGCAGTGTCTCTCTGACTCAGTCTTCCACTTCCCAGCTTTATTCTCCTCCTTGTCCCACCTACACTTCCTGCCTAGCCAATGGCCAATCAGTGTTTTATTTATTGACTAGTTAGCAACACATTTGACATACAGACCATCCCACAGCACTTCCCCTTTTCTTTTTTTTTTTCAAAAAGGAAGGTTTTAACCTTAACAAAGTAAAATTACATATAATTTGGGAATTTGGGTGTAGCTTCTCTTACTACTTCCTGCTGGAGGGGGGCACTGTATCTTATGGGGACACAAAGAAAATTTAAGGATCATGGAATAGTCCATGAGGGTGTATCGTCTGAGCCAGTTGCCTTCAAACCATTCTGGATGTTGGATCATCTGGGCCATGGTGTCATCAGAGACCTTTCAGGGGGTCTTGGCTGGTCAAACCTGATGTATCTTAATCTGAAACAAATCCATAGCCCCTGGCTTTCTGTGGGAACAAAAGCAGAGTCTGCTTTCCAAAGTAACATATCCTTATATCCAAATTTTGATGTCAAGGTACCTTTAAAATATACATTTTGGCATAACTCAACAGCTTTTGCAATCAAATGTTTTTCTGCAGTTAAAAATCCCAAATACAACACAATCCAATTCTCTGTGTAATATTCATCTTTACGTGGCTTATTTTTTATATTAATTTTGCTGTCTCTTTAAAGACTTTATTTTTTAAAACTATGTATTTGTTTATATAACTGTATATATCACCTTTTTTGTCTCTTTCAAGCCTACGTATATTTTACACACATTGTAAACTATTACATCTGAATCTGTCTTATTGTGAATCTATTGCTTTAAACTGCAGCAGCTGTGCCTGCTGGCTCCGCCTACCTCAGCTTCCCAACATGGCGGTGGTACATTTTCCACCAGCTCTGGGAGCTGTCGTGGGTCTCTATGCTCTTACCCAAGCAGCGTATAGCCCAGAAACCTCTTTTTTTGTTTTGTGCTAGCAAAGGTTAAATCCACCACGCAGCTTAATGTGCCACTTGCAGAGGCCTCTTTCCCGCCACACTGCAGATCGAGCACACACGCTAGGAACCTGCCAGTAGCTCAAACAGCAGCTGCCGCTCATTTGAGAGAGACAATTAGGAACTGTTTTTAGCTCCGTTTTAGAATCTTTTTTCTCAGTTTTTAGGTGGGAACTCTTGCCACCACGTTGGATGCCACACCTTACCTCCATGAATATGAAACTCATGGCATAATTCATTAACTGTCTTAAAACCCCACAACACAGAACGTGTTGTGTTGCTCCCCTCTTTTTTAGACAACCTACTCTCATCTGTCTCTAGAACATATCTTCTGCCTTACTTTGCTACATAAATGACTGCTAAAACTGTCAATGGCTCTCTGCTGAATTACTTTCTTGAAGAAGACCCAAAAGGAGGAGAAAACTTTACTTACTAAAAAGCTCAGATTTTTGTCTGTTGAACCATCCCTGTGTCTCTGGGAAAAGCCTACTTGATCATGGTGGATAATCTATTTGATGTGTTCTTGGATTTAGTTTGTGAGTATTTTATTGAGTATTTTTGCACCAATTTTCATGAGGAAAATTGGTCTATAATTCTCACTCTTTGCTGAGTCTTTGTGTGGTTTGGGTATCAAGGTGACTGTGGCTTAATTAAATGAATTTGGCAATGTTCCTTCTGTTACTATTTTGTGGAATGATTTGTGGAGTACTGGTATTAGCTCTTCTTTGAAAGTCTGGTAGAATTCTACACTAAAACTGACTGTCCCTGGGATTTTTTTTTTTTTTGCTGGGAGACTTTTAATGACTGCTTCTATTGGGTTATAGGTCTACTTAAATTGTTTATCTGATCTGGATTCAACTTTGGTAAGTGATATCTATCAAGAAAATCATCCATATCTTTTAGATTTTCCAATTCTGTGGAATATTTAATTCCAAGTTGATCAAAGACTTCAACATCAAACCAAATACACTGAACCTGATAGAAGAGAAAGTGGGGAATAGACTTAACACATTGGTATAGGAGACTATTTCCTGAACACCAAAGCACAGGCACTAAAATCAACAGTTAATAAATGGGACCTCATAAAACTGAAAAGCTTCTGTAAGGCAAAGGACACTGTCAACAGGGCAAAACGGCAGCCTACAGAATGAGAGAAGATCTTCACCAACCCCACATCTGACAGAGGGCTGATTTCCAAAATATATAAAGAACTCAAGAAACTAGAAATAAAAAAATCTTTTCATTTTAAAAAATGGGGTACAAATGTAAACAGAGAATTCTCAACAGAGGAATCTCAAATGGCTGAGAAACACGAAACACTTAAAGAAATATTCAACATCTTTAGCCATAAGTGATATGCAAATCAAAATGACTCTGAGATTCCAAACCTTATACCTGTCAGAATGGCTAAGATTAAAAACACAAGTGATAGCTCATGCTTTTGAGGATAAGGAGCAAAGGGAACACTCCTCCATTGCTAGTGGGAATGCAAATTTGTACAGCCACTTTGGAGATCAATATGATGGTTTCTCAGAAAATTAGGAATTGATCTACCTCAAGACCCAGCTATACCACTCCTGATCATATACCCAAAGGATGCTCCATCATACCACAAAGACACTTGCTCAACTATATTCATAGCAGTTTTATTTATAATAGCAGAAACTGAAAACTAGATGTCCCTCAACTGAAGAATGGATAAAGAAAATATGGTACATTTACATAATGGACTATTACTCAGCTGTTAAAAAATAATGACATCATAAAATTTGCAGGCAAATGGATGGAACTAGAAAAAAAAATCATCCTGTGTGAGGTAACTCAAACCAGAGAGACAAACATAGTATGTACTCACTTAAAAGTACAATCCACAGACCCAGAGAAGCTAAGTAACCAGGAGGGCTCAAGGGGGAGGGTAGGACATGAATCTTCCTGGGAAGGAGAAACAGAATAGACCTTGCTCTTGGAGGGAAGGTGGTGGAGGGGGGACAAGGACAGGAGGGAACAGTGAGAGGAGGATGGAGGGAGAGAGCACTGGGAGAGACAACTGGAATCAGGTGTATCTCAAGGATAAGCTAGAAACCTAGTGTAATGGAAACTCCCAGGAATCTACAAGGGTAATCCTAGCTAAAACTCCTAGCAATGGAGGATATGGGGCCTGAACTGTCCATCTCCTGTAACCAGACAAGACTTCCAGTGGAGGAAATGGGACACTAGTCCAGCCATGTAACTTTTGACCTACAATTTATCCTGCCTACAAGATGTACTGGGATAAAGGTGGCGTTGAAATTGTGGGAGTAGCCAACCAGACTGGTCCAGTTTGAGATCCATGCCATGAAAGGGAACCCACCCCTAACACTGCCTGGAGGGCCAGTACCCAGAGGCTGGGTAGCTTAGAGACCTGGAATAGAACCAAGCATGACTGGCAAAAAAAAAAAGTCAATGAAATGGATTCCTAATGATATTCTGCTATACTCATAGATTGCTTCCTAGGCCAATTGTCATCAGAGAGGCTTCATCCAACAACTGATTGAAACAGATGCAGAGATCCATACCCAAACATTAGGCAGAGCTTGGGGAATCCTGTACAAGAGGGGGAAGAAGGAACGTATGAGCCAGAGGGGTCAAGGCCACCACAAGAAAACTCACAAAGTCAAGTAACCTGAGCTCACAGGGGCTCACAGAGACTGAACCAACAACCAGGGAACCTGCATGGATCTGACATAGGCCTGATACATATGTTGCAGTTGTGTATCTTGGTCTTATTGTGGGATTCCTAACAGTGGGACCAGGGGATGTTTCTGACTCATTTGCCAGCTTTTGAATCCCTTTTATTCACACTGGGTTGCCCCAACCAGCCTTAATACTAGGGGAGTTGCCTAGTCTTACTGCAACATGATATACAATGTTTGGTTGATATCCATGAGAGACCTGTCTTTTCTGAATAGAAATGGAGGAGGAGTGGATGAGCATGTGCAGAGGGAAGGTGGGGGACTAGGAGGAAAAGATGGAGGGGAAACTGTGGTAGGGATGTAAAAAAAAATTAAAAAGATCAACACACAAGGCCAAAGAAGATCCTCATGAATACTTTCAATGACAATAGGAGATTTAAAAAGATGTTGGGAAAAAGCTGTGGGGCATTTACCCAACCACCTCCACAGTTCCCCAGAGTTTTCTTGAGTGCGAGCAGCAGGAAATATTAGATAGAAGGATTTATTGCAGAGAATATCGCAGAGATAGACAGATAGAAAATAAAGGATAGCCTCGAGAGGGCCTGGAACCTATTCCAACGGGCCCCGACTGTCTCTGCCCCAGGGTTGTTATAGAGACGCCAAGGGGTGGAGCAAAAGACCTCCTCCCCCAGCACAGCCAAGTGCAGACCATCCCAGACACCTGCACTTAGGCCTGTGGTCTAATCATCCTCTATGCGGACCTGCTGGGTAAAGCCACGAGGAACCTGAGAACGGGTTCCCACAGGTCCCCCTTTCTTAATATATAAAAAAAATAACTATTAATGGCTTACAGCAATCTCCATAGCTGTTACACCTCCCAGTATGGGAGTAGAGGATGATAAGGATGGCATTTCTCTTTTGAATTAGGTCCAAGGTGACTACAGCAGTCTTAGCTGCCTCAAGCCCTTTCTAAGCCAAAAACTCTTAAGGTGACTACAAACTTAAAGAATCCCTTAGCTTCATCATTACCATTAACAGGTTAACATAAATATTGCTATACATAGTCACAATTCTCTCAATCTTACAACTCAAAGCAAACTCTTAACAGAACCATTTGAATTAGCATATATGGTGCTAAATATAGTTAACAATTTTCTCCATCTTACAACTTTAACTCAATCATTTGAATTTTCTTGCTAACAGAACATAGGAAAAACTTCAATGTATTCACATCAAACTTAAATATTTCCTTAACTCCACAAAACCAGGGTGTATTAATATCAATAGGGTAAATATAATTTCTGCAAACATAATTCAACCTCATAACTCCTCCTTTTCTTTATAATTTTTTAAGCAAAATCTCAAACCTAGTTATAAGAACCCAAACTCATCCATTTAAACAGTTCCATTTATAACACAAAACCAGTTCTGTAAGTAATTTCATTTTTATATAAACAGTTCCACAAAACAATTCATGAATCACCAATTAATAAAGCATATATGCATACACAAAACTGCATCTTGATTCTAGGTAGAAATAATAAATTTCTTCATTTAAACAGTTCCATTTTTAATCCAATTCCAGCAAACAGTTCCTAGGTCATTACTATAAGTAAACTCAAAATTGTCCCATTGCAATGAAATCTCTACTGTTCATTTCATTTCTTTTTTTTTTTTTTTTTTTTTTTGGTTTTTCGAGACAGGGTTTCTCTGTGTAGCTTTGCGCCTTTCCTGGAACTCACTTGGTAGTCCAGGCTGGCCTCGAACTCACAGAGATCCACCTGGCTCTGCCTCCCGAGTGCTGGGATTAAAGGCGTGCGCCACCACCGCCCGGCTCATTTCATTTCTTAAGTTTTACAATTCAAATGATAAATTCTGGTACGAGCCTTCCAAATATGAAGAAATCCATAACCAAAATCTTTGTAGTTTTATCTCATTTTAAGTTCAAAAAGTTCAAACAAGAAATAAATTCTAGTATCAGGCTTTCACTTCCAAATATGAAGAGACGTTTTTCAACCAAAACTTTTTGCAGTTAACAATTTTTGCTCAAACAAGCGTCTCTGAACTTATTCTCAAGCCAGAGACCTTTTGAGGTACAATAGTATTCTAAACCGCACCGTTTTTGATGTTAGCTCAGGTTTTTCTGTGTTGCGTCGATTTTCCACGGATCTCAGCTGCGATGCCTTGTGCTGGTTCTGGCATCCGCCATTCTTAGCTTCTTAGCGGCTTTTGGAGCTTTTGAAACCATTCAGACTGCCTACTTTGCAGTCCGCTGTGACACTACCTTCTGTGTCTCAGGTTCTTTCAACCATATACATTAAGAATAGACGCACACTTAACATTTACACTTTTTTACAAACTCACATATAACATTTTTTTCCTTGCAAAGCATTTAGACTCACATTCAACATTTTACAAACTCACATATAACGCATTAACATCTACTTATTTATACTCCTTAAGGAAACTATACAACTACTTTAGCAAATATATTTCTTATTACTTTTTATTTACTTATTATATTTCTTATTTAAACTTACATTTACAATTAGTATCTTTACTTCTTACAAGCTTAAAGGAACTCTATACATCTACTTATTTATACTCCTTAAGGAAACTATAGAACTACTTTAGCATATTTTTAACTTAGCAAACACCTAAAGATTTCTTAACACAGATCTAACAAGAGAATTTTTACAAACTTACATATCTTATTTTCATCTTTTTCTATTTCTTACTCTTATTATCACTATCTCTATTAGAAAGATTCTCTTAACTAGACAGGAAGTACATACATCATTTCTAAAGTTTAGAGTTTATAGTCAGCTTTGTTATAAAGCACTGGGATTTAGTGAGTGTTGTTGTTATAGAGTTGTGATACTTGTTGCTAGAGGACTGTAACATCTTCGGGATGAAGCCACACTCCAAAGTTGCCAGTTCTCTCAGCCGTTCTGGACCGGCAGAGATGCACTGTCAGAGGTAGACAGTTTTTAACTAGAGGCTGTCCCTTCACCCAAATTCATAGTAGTTCCCCTAAGTGCTTCAATTTAGACAAACATTTCTATTACAGCAGTACTTTTGGTTTGTTCTACCGAAAAAACTTCTGAGGGTGAAATTACCGTATTTAGCTGCTGTAAAGCTCTTCGCCAAATACTGCACAGCTATTAGATGATATAAAGTATTTTTCTAAAGGAGCTAGTAAAGCCAAAAGCAGCACAGCTCCTAACTATTTCCTCACTGTTTGCATTAACCAGTGACAAAACCTCAGAAACACTGATCGAGCCACTTTCCTTCTGGTTTCTT